>NC_138657.1:17095276-17478057 GCF_964273445.1 Streptopelia decaocto | reverse complement strand
GAACCCTGAAACACTCAGGAACTTCGAAAAGTAAAACAACAAAAAGTAAGCTATGGCTCAAGACTAGGAACAAAATGTGACCTAGAAATCTGTCTGCGTTATGTTGTTAATGAGACTTATGTTCCCTCTGCTTTGCTGTCACATTTTCGCATTACCTGCAGTCCATAATCTGGATTCAAAGCTGATTTGGTGGGGACAGTAGAAAAGTTTCCATGAATACTATCTATTGCTCCTAGATCAAGGTCACCTATGGCATTTTGCCAAAACGTTACAAAAAAATAAAAAGAAGTTGCATCTAGGATGCACTGTGGATTTTGTTTTGAAATCACCTAGAAAAATCTAATTTAGTCTTAAACAGAAGAGTGGATTTTTATAAAGAAAGACTGAAAACAGTCAGAGTTATAAACAGTGGAAAGTATTTTGGAAGGGAATTTAAAAATCATGCTTTAAAGCTCAAGTCAATATTTATTATGGGCCAAAATGCAACCTAATACAGTGGCAGGGAAGGAACAGGGCAGCTTAGTCCACGTCTGCTTGCTGTTATTTTCCACCACTGTCTTTGAACAGTTTAATCAATGTGAGAGAGAGGAGTCTGGAATAGACGGACCTGAAGTCTGATCTGTTCAGACAATGCCTGTGTTTTATTAAGTTTATTTTGTTCAGCAGCAGCACTGTTTCTGGCATTGTACCATTCCCAAATATAGAGAGCACTGACTAAGCAGAATCATCATGAGCTTGAACTGATGCTGATGGGAAAGCACAGCACTCTGCACAGCTCATCATTTCTCACGTAACACCGCCATGAAAGCTTCTGCCCTCAGCTGGCCCAGTGCACAGGATTAACATGGCCTCTTCATAGCTTCTCTGAGCAAGAAGCAAATTTCCAAAGACTGCTCTTGAGAACACGTCTTCCCATCTTGTTTGATTTAGTGGTTCATCTTTGGCAACAGAGATGTTAGGCAATTCTGGAGTTGGTTGCTGCATTTCCCCATAAGTAGGTAGGAAATTCCCCCAAGGGTTTAATGATGGTAAGGCTTCTGCTCTGCAGTATGGTCATGCAGGGACATCCCTGCAGCTCTCACCTTCCCCCATCAACTTAAGCTCAACACACAGAGACTTGCATGGAAACAGTCCAATTTACCAGCAGACCTTCCTCAGCCTGCACCATCTATCGTGCGTGCACTGCATATACAGCCATGACTCATGTCCCTCCTCACTGAGCTTTCCATGCATGTCACTAGGCTCTCAAAATCAGCCCATTGCAACCTGCTGCTCAGGTCTGGGAAACATGGCTGAGAAGGAGTGTTCAGCTTCACTGCATCCTAGCCATGAATAGACATTTCCCAGCCAAAATCAGAATCTGACTATGGCAGCAGTCTTCTCTCCAAGAATACAGCTTCCTGGTGGACACTTCTCCCCAGAGAATGCACCAGGGAGGAGCACACCTGCCGCTGTTCTAAGGCCTCATCTGCAGCATTTGGGGTGGCCACAGAGAGCGCAATGACAGTTGCTCACCAGCTTGGCCCTTGGCCCCAACAGCACTTGCGTGCAGGCAGCTTGGCCTTGCCCACTGGTGGTGCCTCAACACTTGCCTGCTGATGGGAAGTAGTGAACAATTGTTTTGTTTTGATTTGCTTATGTACAAGGCTTTTGCTTCACTTATTAAACCGCCTTTATCTCAACCCAAGAGTTTTCTCACTTTTACCCTTCAGATTCTCTCCCTCATCTCACCAGGGGGTAGTGAGTGAGTGGCTGCATGGTGCTTAGCTGCTGGCTTGGGTTAAACCGCAACACTCCACAAACAAGCAAGAAAAATGCTGTGCACTGACTCAGTGCAGCAGGAGAGGGCAGGGAAGTATTTGCTTGCACCACACTTCAGGTGGTCTATGTCTACCTTTATGTAAGGCTCTGAAACGTTCTCTGAAATGTTAACATATCAAGCTGACACACAGACCATGTGGAAGTATCTCTATAAGTCACCCACATTTTCTTCAGTTAAAGCCATTAAGAATGTTTGTACGTCTGTAAATCATGGTAAAATGACCTTTACTGCCCACAGTACTTATTAGAAATACATTGCTTGACTTACATGGATGAGGTTATGCATTGCCCAATATTTTTGGAAATTAATTAGAGTTAAGTTTCATATTGGCAAAATCAAATCTAATGTGTTATTTCAAGATACTGCTCTGTGTCATGCCACAGCCTCCTATGTTTCTAGCCACTACACATATCTGCAATAAATTAAAGTGACTAATCCATAATAATATTAATTCTTTCTTTCAGTGTTTTGAACTGTCGTCTATAAGAGAACATTTTCCCCATGGTCATTGTTATATGAAGTTGTTACAATAAGTTACATGCACATACACAGAGTTTTTAACTGCAGCCTATTTGCAAGTTGTTTTGTTCAAATATTTGAAGATTCTTCTTGAGACTGGACTTGCAGGCCGTACAACACACATTCCAGTCTGAACAAAGCAGCTCTCGATATCCCACAGCATACTGATACAAAGTGTGTTACATGGCTGAACTCAGCAGGATGGGCTGTGTTGGTGGTGAGTCCAGCCACTTGCCTTGTGAACCAGGCCAGGAAGGGCGGTCCTGCAGCAACACCTGCCCAGCCAAGGTGGGTTCACGTAGAAGTCTGAAAGGATATTCCCAAAATTGTTTGCAGTTTCTTGACCTGGCTCATTAGCAGACATGTGGCATTGCTCAGCTGATACGCACATTGGCCCTTCCTGTTTGTAAGCTGGTGCTCAACAGTACAGCTTGGAATACACCCGTAAGAGATGGTGGCTCTCATCATATGATGTGAGTGTGTGTGAGAGACAGTGTTTCTTAACATACAGCGTAAGTGTGGAAGGCTGAGATATTGTGAATTATTGTCTCAAAGCTTGCTTGCTGAAATAATATGCCGAAGGCCTGCTTGTTCTGAAGAAACAAGACACAAAAATGTTTGCTCGTGCTGCTTGCTTAATTAGGCCTGCTACAGATGCTTAAATACAGTGAGTTAAAGCAGAAAATGCGTGATAACTGTGAACTGTGAAAACTCAAAGAATACTTGAAGCTTGTGTAAGCTCAAGAGAAGCTCTAGTGATGTCAGTCACCAATGTGCGCGACCAGGCCTGCAGTGTGCCCAGGTTATGACTTGTGAGTGTGGCCGTCCACCACCAGGACCAAAACCTGTCACCTGGGACTGGTGGACCTGAGACCCAAACGCTGCCAGCACTACTGGGACCTGGACTCTGATACCAGCATGACCCGAGACCTGCAAACTGCAGGGCCTGAAACCTGAGAGCTGCCCAACAAAATACAGTGTTTGGATCCCTGGAGGTGACTAACTCTTGCTTATCTTCTTGCATGCTTACTTAACTTTCCTTCTAATTTCCCTCCTCCACTTACTCTGTTGCTCTAGCTTTAGGAGTAAAAATAAAATAGATTGTTTAGTGGCATCTGACCTCATTTGTGTCTTAGTCTCACTCTTGGGATCATTTTGAAACCTTCCTGAGTCTGAAATTGGTCCAGGATCCCACATTACCACAGGCCCACTGTAGTAGCCTGAGCTTTGCAGCAGTGATGCAGCAGTGCTCACAGTTGCTGCTCTCCCTTGTGCTTCCTCCTGCCCTAGCAGCACCCTCTCAGACCTGCATTTGCAGGTAACTCCAGTCTCACTATTGTGAGCTAGATCAGGGAAACGATGGCTTGAAATAAAACCTTGAAGAAAAGATTTCTTAATTTCAAGTCCAGAGCAGGACCCCGATTGCACTGATAGAGCTGAGGGAGCAGTCGCTAGAAGGAAAGAGGAAATCTTTATGTTAATGTTGCCCCCCTCTACCATCAAGCTACAGCCTCAGTCACTTTAAATGTTATGCACAAGTCCCTGGTCAAGTGGTCAGCATTGTTTTGCTAGTTAATCTTTTGTCAGCTGCTGAGTTGCTGGCAAAACACAGCCAATGTCCAGCTTCTTATTGCAACTGACTGCATTTGGTAGTGATGTTGTGCTTCACATTCAAGGTTTCAAACAATTGCTCTCCTGCACCGGGAAGCATGCAGGTATCCTGTAATGTGGAGGGCACCAGCGTCTGGGCAGGTCCTGAGCACATCTATGACTGGAGAGCTTCACTGCTTGCAGATGTCTGGGCAGAAAACCAAATACAAAAGGTCAAAGCTGGAAGAAATTCTGTCTTGGAATCAATTCAGCTGGTTTATAAAGATCTGCCAAATGTGTACCTGACCTGTGCTTGTTCTTTGAAAGACCACTGTTAATATCAAGCATCTGATGATGACGAAGTAGTGAAAGACTGTGAAAAACATTTATTAGTCTCCTTCAGTTTTTATTCATTTATAGCAAGGCTAACATTAGAGGTAGCTCACAGCAACAGCTGATCAATTATCTGACAAATTGCTCAAGAGATTTGGAAGGGGTCTATTAGTACAAAGCCAGTGTACACTAGAACTAGACAAACATTCCCATATGCCTCTTCCCTTCTAGAAGCAAGTGAGTTTGTTATGGAGGTGAGCCGAAAAGTATCCTGAACAGTGCCAAGTATTTTCCAGAGTAAGAAACTGCTGAGAAGAAAGCTCCTTTCTACTGCTGAATATCTGAGGCCACAAGGGAACATGGGTAAATGTAACTGTAATAAAAGAAAGCAGATGTGGAAGAGAGATATTTGGGCCAGAGCTGCCTGATGCGTGCATGATGCCATGTGGAACTGGAATGCCTCCTTCTTTAGACAAAGTATAGTAAGAAACTACAAAAGAAATCGATTGCAAGTCCTGATTGTTATCTCATTAGTCAACACTCAGGGAGAGAGGTGAGGAAGAAAGAGTTGCTGCAAGTTAGAATTGCTCCAGATTTCAGCCAGCACAAGGAGGATGTACATTATCCATTTGCTAGATTCCAACACACGTGAACACTATTTATCTGAAATTCTGAGGGGATCAGACAAGAAATCATTCACAGCACTAACTGGTTTGCTCCTTGGTGGTCTCTCTACAAAAGCCATGGATTCTCCAAAGACAGCCTTATTGTTTCACTACCACGGAGGTTCCCAAGCGTGCCTCACAAGCAATTTTGGTCACCTCAGCCTGCCCTCTTCTTAAGTTTGGATTAATTAGTGCAGCCCACTGTGCCATGCCTCTTGATGCCTGTGAACCTGGGCTGCTGTTAGGCTAGATGCTTGGAAATGCCACCACTGCCCCCTCTCTCCAGAGGCTATGAGCAAGAAGTGTATACTGTATCTTTCACCCCAGCAATCACCATTTCCTGGGTGTTCCTCCTTCCAGCTGGCCACAGCATTACAGCCCCAGTGTGCCAGCTTCATGCATGCCCCTAAGATGCACGGTCATCTGGTGACTCAGCCTGATGCCACAGGTGCTGTCTGTCACACACTGCCTACATAAGGCTGCTCAGTAAAATGCTCTGCCTTTTTATTAAAAATACCTAGATTAGAAGTTGCATTAGAAATTTAATAACTTTTTTTTTTTTTTTTTAGGAAGGGAAAGGCTTTTTACACATTTTTTATGGTCCATCTGATGACACAAAGCCTGTTATTGTGAGAACACCCAGCATCTCTTTGGACACTCTGTAAATAAAGTTGTGAAGTTACAGATGATTATGGGTATGTCAGCCCCAGGTCTTCCCACCAGGTAAGTCATAGCTCTTTGTAGTGAATACTGACATTTGTCCTCTTGATAGCTAATGAACAAGAATTCATGGTAACAGAAAGATAATTACAAGTGAAAGTAATTATATTGTGTAGGTAAAAATAACTAAATCAAATAAAAACACTGTCATTAATGTGAGAACAGTAAGTACAATTCAGCCATCAATAACTTTCTGATTGTACCCTTTTGGGATGACCAGTTACAGGAGAAGATAACAGCTCCCTGTGTTAGGCAGTCACAGACCTGAGTCAGAATCAATTTATGGGAACCAGGTTTTTAAGCACAGAGGTATGGCCTTGCAAGACATCTGGAAACATTTAGGCACATACATGAAGAAGTTACTTGTTCGGACAACAGTTAAATATGTACTTAGGCACCCTAGTCTAGCACATAATAGCTCTTTAAGTCACATACTAGTGTGCTATTTTGATCTCCTCAGACATCTTCTAAAGAAGTTCACTGTTCTTTGCAAGGTAATGAGTTTTAGAGTTAAATCTAGATTCACTTTACTCATCCCTGACTTTAGAGATCCTTAGATAAGACATTAGTCGTAAACTACCCAGAAGCAGCATGAACTTATGAGGACAGGGTTGCTCTGATACTCAGAAAGCTCTTGAGGCACTGTTGATGCTCTGCCATGGGCCTGGCAGGTGGCCTTGAACAGAACAGTTTTACTTCTCTGTGCCTACTTGTCTCTAGCAGTAGCTGGAGATCAAAAGCACTACACAACACTGGAAAGGTACTATTTCCAACAATTTCTTGTGCAGCAGGGTTTCCCAGTGCTCTTTTTTTTGTCAGTTTAGAAGAATAAGGCAACTCTTATGAATAGAAAAGGTCAACATCTAAAATCTTCTGCAACAAACAGTGATGCCAGAGGTTGGTTTTCTTTGAAGAACAAACAGAAGCAATGAAAACGTAGCACTAAAGCAAATAGGCAAAAAGAGCAGAAAAAGCACATGTTTTCTCCCTACACAGGACATTAAAAACATAACAAAAAGAATCAGATCCAACCCATAGTGATGAGAACTTTTGCTTAGGGTGGCTATTATTGGCACTTCTCACTGCCCAGGCAGAGTGGCAGCAGTCAGTCTCTGACAAAGGAGACTTAGAGTTGCTGAGATGCATTAGGAAGGCATAAGCCTTGCTTTTAAGTACTGCAAGTAGAGATACTGCCTCTGAAGAGTCCTTGTAGCCACACATTCAGTCAACACTTTGCTGGTATGTGTGAACTATGAACTGAAGTGTTCTGGGCAACCTGCAGTCTGGATCTTTGGGTTTGTTTGGCTCCAGAAATCTAGGCTGACCTTTCCCTCCTAACGCTTTCATTAAAAAAAAAAAAAAAAAAAAAAAAAAAAAAAATTAAAAGGCACAACAGGTTTTTTCTCACATGTATTTTCCTTATTCATATTGCCTCACTTTACCTTCATTTTTTGAAGAACCAACAGAGACGCCACAACCAAGGCAACCTGTCTTCCTTCCCCTATCCCTCCTTCTCCTGTCTGAGAGCCCCTTCTCTCATAATTCCTTTTGTGCTGGCTCAAGGGGGCACAAGGAGAACAGAATGAAAGGATCTGAGAAAATATGAGAAAAAAGTCAACAGATGGCCCTGGAGAGCAGTGGAGACAGAAAGAAAATTCCTCTGATTCACAGTAAGGCAGTCTGAGCAAGGTTAATGAGTGAGGAAACACGGCAAGCCAAGGAAAAAGCAGCTGCAGCAAGGGGAAGAACAAACATGGACTCAGCAGTCCTCTGTTCCCTACCAGCTGGAAAAGCTGGGCAGATACTTCTCCCTCCTTCCCCTGTCTCTACCACTGCCTCTTTCATTTATTTCATATTGCTCCAGCTAATGTTTAATCTCCAGCTTTAGCCTTTCCAAACTGTTTTACAAAAGCATTTGGGCTGCTGATGTTAGAATTGGGATATTTTCAGCTCCTTCTGATGGTTAAGGGCTAACAAAGAGTGCTTTGGAAAAGAACGATGAAACAGAACAAACCAAACAAGGTTGTTTCATACGGAAAAATACTAGGCCTCAGAAACAGAAATATTTTGTGAACATGCCTTCATTTAAAAAATCTTTCTTCTTGAAGACTTTCACAGTTCAAGACCGATTTTTGTGCAGAAGCTCGTGGAATAGCTTTAAGACAGGACTCTAACTCTATAAAGCCCTGTCTGTGGTTAGCACATTGAACGCATGCCTACATACTGCAAACACGTCCTTAGCCTTTACCCTTCTCTCTTTCATTTCTTCCAGAAAACTTTCATTATGGGTCTGGTTGACATTTTTGAAGAAAGCGAATTGCAGTTCTTTTACCAGTGCTTGTTCTGTTTCAGCATCAAGGACACTAGACTACAAATTCTCATCCGGACATGCAAGTTGCCCACCAGATAGGCATGTCATGTGAGGAAAAGGAGGAGGCCACATACAGGGAGTACTGGTATGATCGGAAGAAAGTGTAGGCATTAGAAGTCTAGTAGCTTAGCCTCATTCCCCAATCACCTGTCCGTTCTCACTTGTTCTACAAGGAAACTAAAGTTGTTGTGCTGACTCTAGATTAGGCTGTGGATTTCCTCCTTTCATTTGCTTGACTACCTGCAGCCCCATGTGCTTGCTTAGCTGAAGGTACACTAATCTGTGGTGGCCTCTGCACCTGGCCTTGTCCTGAAGTCCTGAAGACAGGCGAAGTTGAAGTGGACAAGACTGGCCACCAGTGTTTGGTGTGAACAGATGTTGATGGCAACTGTGGAGGGTTTGCAAGGAGCGGTGCATCCAGCAACCTTAAACAACATATGCAAGGGTCGACAACATTTGACTGTAATTGGACACCATCAGTTTCTGTACAGTTTTAAGCACACATGCTGGACAGCCTATTTTGGAGACACTTCATGCTACTCTTTTCATACTATCAGCACTGAAGCTTAGAAAGTTATGGTAGGAAACCTCTTATGTCATTGTACCTGGAAGTAAATGCCTACAGCCTGGTCTCTTTGCTGTTGATTATCAGAGAGACAGATCTGCTGAAGCAACATAAAGGAACTGAGCTGTATTTTGAGGTGACAGGCTCTGTAAATATTCAATAATATGTAAGCACAATGATGTGTGCTGCAAATGTCATCACTTACAGACTGTGAGTGTTGTGACCTCCATCTCCTCTGGCTACCAGTTAACCCTTGCCCACAAAACCCAGCTTTTCCAAAAGGAACTGCTTTCTTTGAGCAACAGCTGAATAGAGTCTGACTGAGCTTTCTGCCAAAGGAGTTGTGAAAAATAAAACTGATGAAGACACAAAAGGATTGCACTTGAGAGACAAGGCTAAATGCCAACAGTGTGTGAGTGTGCACCATTCCTGGTGATGTGTGTTACTGGGTGGTCCCTGTAAGTGCACTGATTTTATAACAAGAAATTTATTTACTAGGAACTGAAATCTAGGCCTGAAAATCCTTTTGGAGACACATGTGTTATGGAATGCTGCACTCAACTATGAATCTTAAAGTGAAGGTGTTTTTCAGGTACCCAGTTGCAAGGCCTGCGCCCATGTATCTTCTGGCAGATTTAGATGCCTCCTTAAAACCCTGTTGCAGACGAGACTGTCAGTAGTATTGGTCTCCAGATACAGCTTATGTCAATAGGTTTGGTAGGACTGTAACATTTTGTAAAGCATATATTCTGTAAGAACACCTGTCTGCAAGAAACGCCACATCTCTGCTTCCTCACACAAACTGTTGTCCACAGGACTTGCATGCATATTCTTTTTAAATGGCGGTGGCCTTAATTCTCCTTTATTTTGATGACTAAGCATGTTACAACATCTAGAAACAATTAAAAATACACAAAATGGCTACAAGCAGGAGGAGACCAACTTGTGAGTTTGCAGTGAAAGTAACAAGGGAAACTCTTTAAAGCACCAGCTGCTGTGACCCCACTCATTGCCAAAAAGCCACAGGTGTATAACAGACCAACAGGTGGATAAGTGTGAGTGGATAGAGGGGGAAAAAAGGGTGTGAGTGGCAAGCTGGGTGTCCATAGTATGTGTAAGCAAATATATTTTAATGTGTGTCATACACATTCAGTTAATGAATTTGCATAAGCTGTATTTTGAGAGATATAATTAGGAGAACATTTATTACTAAATTGTTATATGAAGGGCTGTGAGTGGGAAGAAGGGAACAAGAAGTCCAAAGAGCTTTTCTGAAGCAGACTTGAGAAATGTCTCTGTTATGTGCAAAGATAACATTTCAATAAAAGGGTACTGCAATCAAATATACTCTGTCTTTGAGATGGATCAACCTGCCATTGCCCCTTATCTTAAACAAAAGCTTTTCGACCCAGTAAGCAAGTGCCTTAAAAACAAGGATTATCCACAGAGGCAAATTCAGATGTAGGTTGCAAAGTTCCACTTTCTGTATCCAATCTCATCTACAGTGAATCATGAATCGCAAAAACCTATGATCATAGGGAGGCGCTTCAGGTACACACCTGCAGTTGGTAGCCATAGTTTTCCCTTCATGCGGAAAGCTCCCCCACTCTCCTCCTCCCCCCTCCCCAATTTCCAGGCTCTGCCGTACAAAATACAGCCACTCTCAGAAAGCCCAAGGTTTTGGTGCACTGAATAGATGTTCCTCATCTGTTCAGAAGACTTACCAGATTGTCATAAACAACGTGGCTGTGCCAATCAGGCAAAAGCCTACTCTTGGAGGTTATTTTTAGATCCACTACAGTACTTTTGATCTGTCGCACCCCCCAGTTTCTTCCCCTCCCCTAAAAGCTTTTCCTTTTGGGCCATATGTTAGGAAATATCTCAAGTCACATCTTTCCTCCACAATATCAAGTGCTGACAACTGAAGAGCCACCCGAAGTGCTGTGTTGTATCAAAGGAGCCATCCTGAAGCTGCACTCCAAATGGCTACAGAGGAAGCATCCTGGTGCTAATTAAAAACAGTATTTAGGAAAAGGAAAAGTAAACACTATCTAACATCTCTCTCCATCATCTGCAAAAACATTCGTTACTTGCTTCATTTGTTTTGCTTATTACTGTCAGGCCGTTACTATCATGTGGTCTGGTTATTGTTACAATATATATGCAAGTTACTTTTTTTGCTAAGCTGACTGGGTGTTATTTTACTTTTTTTTTCAGTCACACATCACACAAAACACTGTTTTTTCAGTCAATTTTTTCTCTATTGTCTGAAAAGAAAGAGCTCCAGCAAGTGCAGAGTTTAACATCTTCTAACCCTTTCTTAATCTTATGAGGTGAAATCTTAATTATAATAGCATTGCTTCCAGTTGCCCAGTGTACACACACTCTACTTATTTACAGCCCAATGTTACTTTCTGTCAAACATCTACATTCTTCTGAATTAAAAAAACAAACAAACAAACAACAACTACAAACCCCACAAAAAATACAAACAAAACCAAACTAAACCAACAAACAAACAAAAAACTGCCGCAAAAATAAAGAGCAGGCTCTCAGCTAGAATAAATCAACATAACTTCACTCTCTTCTGCATACTGACATCAGCTCCACCAGCAGGAATCCAGTCCTCAAACATTAAAAAATGTCATTCTCCCCTTTCTCCATTATATTCCAAAAGAGAACAAATAAACCATTCTGTAACTGTAAGGGTATCATCACAAAGGCACTTACAAGACTCATGCTGCTTACAAAACCTTTCCTTTCATTCTGCAAGAAACTCACAGTCTAGTCATTACTTATTATTATTTTTTAAATAAGGAAGTCAGGCTATGCAAAAGTTCATTAAAAATACGATCAAAACAGAAGAGCAACAGCAGCAGCACTGGGGCTATAGAAATAAGAGGATTTAGACTTTCATTACACCCCTGAGGAAAGTTTTGCACTGAAATAATTCTTAAAAAAAAAAAAGAAAAAAAAAAGAAAAAAAAAGAAAATAAAAAGAAGAAGGGGAGAACAAGAAGAAAGGAAAACTGAACAAATGAGAGTTTTGGTGGTGGTGGTGGTTTAATGACTTCCCTTTTCGGTGCTCTTTGACTGCTTTCCAGTCGCACCCCTCCTGGGCCCATTTCTGTGGCAGGCTGGGCTTGGCCAGGTGCCAGGGTGACAATCAGCGCCTGAGCAGCCTCTTCAGCCAGAGATTATTCCTCGGGTTCCTTTGTTTTATTAGTGGGGAGGTAGGGGGGCCTCAGGGGTGATTTCTAAACTGAAACAGGATGTCCCGCTGGTGTCCCAGGCTGTGAAAGGCTCCGTTTCATCAGCCGTGCCAGCAACGCAAGATGGCTTAAGTTAATCCAGTGAGACTAGGCTGCAGATTTCTTCTTTAGCTTTTTTCCTTTAAGACTCAAAACCCTCAGAAGGATGCCGCCTTAACAGACAGCTCTAGGGAGCTGGTTCATCAGGATAATAAGCCAACTAGAAACTATAACTTTAAAACACGTATCTGAATATACCTATTATCCACAGATTGCCAAACTAATTGTGGTTCAGTCTCTCACACAATTATATAAAATGCTCCATGCAAGTTAGTGATTGTGCAGGTATGCAAAATCATGCAGAACCAGATCTTAGTCAAATAGTTCTCAGATTCAGGTTTTTAGTATTTCTAATGCCTTGTGCAGCAAATGACATGTCAGCGGGTTAAAAATCATGTAATATTTAGTTTCTCAGAATTAGTCTAGCTTCTATTGTTTTTCAACAGTATCACCTCAAATAATGGCATGGTCATTATGCATGACAAACAATTGCCAAGTATATTTGTATTGTCCATGGTTTTTATTAGAGAGAGCAGAGAACAGTGCACTGCATTAGAAAACATTCTATATACAACATTGTCAAGCTTTTACACATCTTTACTGCAAGTGTTTTCAAATAAATAAGTAATATTTTTCCATATATCTCGTAGATATAAAAAAAATCTGAAATAAAAAGAAAGCTATCTTAGGCCCTCTTAGGTAATTATGGTGTCTCTCCTTCTCATAAACAAAGTTTCTTCACTGATGCCATCAGCCATTATTTGTAAGCATAGTGTCACGTTTTACAGTTCACCTCTGTTCGCTAAGCTACATTATTAGATGGGCAGTAAAAGCTGAGAAACTATGAAAGATTCATACTTTGCAGTCTCCCAGCCATTCTCCAATCCCTCACCAGGAGGAAGAGCAGCACACCAAAACTGGTCACACAGAGTCCATAGCAAAACTGGTGTTGAGTACCAGCCTTCCGCAGACCCAAATCATCAGCCACCATCCTGTCGTGGACTATACGGGATATGCACCCCAAGAGTGGCAGCATGTCAAAGAAAGTCCACCACAATAACACACAGATTCTGCGTGCCACTCCTACAGCCAACCGTAACCCATCAGAAGTTTTGTAGTACTAACAATCATCATGCAGCCAGTCAGTTATCGGTATGTGAAACTGCAAGTCCAACATCTAAGAGAGACATAAACTTCAAAAGTAAAATGGCACTTTTCCTGAAGGCTTCACTAAAATCAGTGAGTGCTGTCTTGTTTCCTATATTGCCCAGTGTATTTCAAATTGGCTACTATAGGGAAGAGAAAAATGAATGCACAATTTATGTTCATACTTGGTAGAGATGATAGAAGAAATCCAACAACATGGATAAACATAGAATTCTCAGTAGGAAAAGACAAAAAAAACCCCACACAAACAAGCGACAAGCAAAAAACACAAACAAACCAACCAAAACAAAACAAAACACAAAAAAACCCCACAAACAAACAAACCCCCAAAACACCAGGTAAGCAATGATTTGACCTCTCTACCCTTACATCCTGGAAAGTTTGAAAAACAAAAGTAAGAATAAAATATAAGGTTCATCATTCCAGAGAGGCTTAATGGGCAGGTTTTGGTCAGTTCTGAAACACGTTGCAAAATGCCGCATGCAGATCCTAATGTCTTGCTTGAAACCTTGGATGCTGCTCACAGATATTGTAAGACTAGTCATTTCCCCTGTACACACTCAGAGAACAGCTGTATTTCACAGTCACAGTTAGGTGAGCAGGCAGAAACAGCGATTTTGCAGCAAAAGGAGCCTTCTGTTAGTCATTAGTTCCTCCCATCCACAGAATGGGATTCACTGTGTTTTGCAGACACTTGCGTGTCTGTGTGATGTTGGCTGTTCTGGATTTTTGTGCTTCAGCACTAAAGCAATTGAAAACACTTTAACAGCAATAATTTTTTACCAAATGTATAGCTACTGTAGTTGCCATGGAGACATTGTTAAAGTGTGACTGGGAGAGGAGGGCAGCGATATTGGTACAAATTATGTGAGAAATGGCCCAAGAGGCAGTGCCTGTATTAGAGCATAAGGTGCCCTGAGCCCAGACGTGCTGGTCTCTGAAATCCGGACCTGCTTCCAAGGTAGTTGAACAGCATCATACCCTGTAATAAGGATCTCACACTGAACAGCTTGGTGAAGAAGAGAAAAAGCAAACAGCATCAACATGAATATCTGCATATTTGAACCACTCTGAGATTTTCTTATTGCTTGACAACAAGGAGGCCATGTGTACCTGCCAGACAGATGATTCAGGAGATACCTACACCTGGGTGTTGGACCAGGAAGAGACCAGAATGAAGCAGCTTCCATCTTCCTTCTGGTTTCTTCACTCTCTTATTTCCACACTTCACCAGTTAGAGTCTTTTTACTTTTATTTTTGGTTTTAAAAGAGCACTAGAAACATTAGATGTGATGGCTATAGTTAACTAAACAGCTTGGAAACATACATATATTCCCTTTTCTGCTTGGGAGACTAATGAGGATTTAAGGCAGCACAGAAGTGAGCCACTTTCCTTTCACAGTCAGAGTGAAATGAACTGCTTGTCTCAGGATGAAAATGCGAAAGTCATCTCCCTGCGTTCAAGACGCAGCTGTCTGTGAAATCTAGGTAGGTAATATCATGTGTACCAGGCTTCTGACCATGCTATGCTCACTGAGCATGAAATTCTGAGGAAGGAAGAATGAAACATGATGAAAATATTCAGGAAACACACAGCTGGATGTTGCAAACATTTTTCACCTTAATTGCCATGCAATATATCTGCTATTTATTTCCAGATATCAAGCAATATAATAGATAAACATTTATTGCCTTTATAATCTTACAAATATGGTGATGACCACCCCACTGAACTGTGGCTACACTCAGAGCTGAAAAGGAAACTTGGGTATACTCATGTTCGGCAATGCCACGTTTGGCATCATTCCCGGTATCCCTGTGGGAAGGCACAATTTCAACCACTAGTAATCCTGTCAACAATACAAAATACCATTACCATCCCTTCCCTCTTTGGTGGGACTATTTTTTAGTTCAAGAGTAACATGGATGCTCATACAATCACAGATCTTTAGATGAGCACCAATTTTAGTAGCTAGGTGAAACTGCACACCAGAGTACTTGGGTGAGAGTGCACACAAAACCTCTGGTTTGAAAGGCACTGCCTACATGGGGATAAGAAGTAGACACAATAGTCAGTCATTCTCAGCACTTGCCTTTAACAACTGACTGTACCCATAGAATAGGTAGGTACAATAGTTTTAAAAATTTGTATGGAAATAAGCTGAAAATTGCCCATGTGCCCTGGCACACTGGAGTTCCCCCCTATATCTGCATCCATCATCAGGTATGCATGTGTCACATACTTTGTCTTGTCCTAGAGCTTTCCAGGTGCAAGTACAGCTTTGCCTCCCTTCCTACCACCACTCGCACCTGGCATTCTGCTCTCTGCCAGCTTTTACATATAAGAAATAACTCAGTTTAAATTAATGGAGTCAGTTCCTATATACATGTACACCAACAAAAGATACAGACATGGAAAATATCCTGTCTTTCTGTGTTGGGGACACTGACAATCCACAGTGGAAGAACACAGCACAGATTTATTCTTTTCCTTATGATCAACTCATTTTAAAAGTTATTTCAATTTTGAGACCTCAGTAGCCAACTGTATAATGGAATTTCTTTTGCAGGAATGTGATTATACAGACCAGAACAAAATATGCTGATCTATGGGTATACAAAAGATTGTTCTGGCTACTAAAAACAGAGCAGAAGTTACTGTGCTTTTTAACTTATTAAAGAAAATTTTGTGGGACTAATTGGTCTCAAAAGCAAATATAGGTTAATTACATGTTACGTTATACTGGGATTTTTTTAAAGTTGTTGCGATTCTATCAGTTCAGAATTTGCTCCCATGAATTTTAAGAACACAATGAAGTGTAACAAGGGCAAGGGTAGGGTCCTGAACCTGGGGAGGAACAACCCCAGGCACCAGTACACATTGGGGACGAACCTGCTGCAAAGCAGCATTGCAGAGAAGGACTTGGGAGTTCTGGTGAACAACAGGTGAGGCCGCATCTGGAGCACTGTGTCCACTTCTGGGCTCCCCAGTTTAAAAATGACAAGGAATTAGCAGAGGGAGTCCAGCAGTGGGCTACAAAGGTGAACAGGGGTCTGGAGCACCTTTTTTATGAGGAGAGACTGAAAGAGCTGGGTCTGTTCAGCCTGGAGAAGAGAAGCTGAGAGGGGATCTCATCAATATTTATAAATATCTCAAGGGTGGGTGTCAGGACAATGGCACCAGACTCCTTTCAGTGGTGCTGAAGAATAGGATGAGGGGCAACAGGCACAGACTGAAACACAGGAGGTTCCATCTGAACATGAGGAAAAAATTCCTTACTTCGAGGGTGCCAGAGCACTGGAACAGGCTGCCCAGAGAGCTTGTAGAGTCTCCTCTGGAGACTCCAGTCTTCAAAAAGGGCAAGAAGGAGGACCCGGGTAATTATAGACCGGTCAGCCTCACCTCTGTCCCTGGGAAAGTAATGGAACAGCTTGTCCTTGGTGCCATCTCAAGGCATATCAAGGATAAGAGGGTTATTAGGGGCAGTCAGCATGGCTTTACCAAGGGTAGGTCATGCTTGACCAACCTCATAGCCTTTTATGAGAATGTAACAAGGTGGATGGATGATGGCAGAGCGGTGGATGTGGTCTACCTTGACTTCAGTAAAGCCTTTGACACAGTCTCCCACAGCATCCTCACAGCTAAGTTGAGGAGGTGTGGTCTAGACAATAGAGTAGTGAGGTGGGTTGCAAACTGGCTTAGGGAGAGAAGCCAGAGAGTGGTAGTCAATGGTGCGGAGTCTAGTTGGAGGCCAGTATCTAGTGGAGTGCCTCAGGGGTCAGTGCTGGGGCCAATATTATTCAATATATTCATTAACGATTTGGACGAGGGAATTGAGTGTACTATCAGCAAGTTTGCTGATGACACCAAGCTGGGAGGAGTGGCTGACACGCCGGAGGGCTGTGCTGCCATCCAGCGGGACCTGGACAGGCTGGAGAGTTGGGCGGGGAATAACCTAATGAAATTTAACAAGGGCAAGTGTAGAGTCCTGCATCTGGGCAGGAACAACCCCAGGTTCCAGTATAGGTTGGGAGATTACATATTAGAGAGCAGTGTAGGGGAAAGGGACCTGGGGGTCCTGGTGGACAACAGGATGACCATGAGCCAGCACTGTGCCCTTGTGGCCAGGAAGGCCAATGGCATCCTGGGCTGTATTAGAAGGGGGGTGGTTAGTAGATCGAGAGAGGTCCTCCTTCCCCTCTACTCCGCCCTGGTGAGACCACATCTGGAATATTGTGTCCAGTTCTGGGCCCCTCAGTTCAAGAAGGACAGGGAACTGCTGGAGAGAGTCCAGCGTAGGGCAACCAAGATGATTAAGGGAGTGGAGCACCTCCCTTATGAAGAAAGGCTGAGGGAGCTGGTTCTCTTTAGTTTGGAGAAGAGGAGACTAAGGGGGGACCTTATTAATGTTTATAAATATATAAAGGGTGAGTGCCATGGGGATGGAGCCAGGCTCTT
Organism: Streptopelia decaocto; assembly: GCF_964273445.1. NCBI lineage: Eukaryota > Metazoa > Chordata > Aves > Columbiformes > Columbidae > Streptopelia > Streptopelia decaocto. Next base: position 17,460,535 of record NC_138657.1, on the reverse strand, counting down.
CTCGGTGGCAAACAATGATAGGACAAGGGGTAATGGGATCAAGCTGGAACACAAGAGGTTCCACTTAAATTTGAGAAGAAACTTCTTCTCAGTAAGGGTGACAGAGCACTGGAACAGGCTGCCCAGGGAAGTGGTGGAGTCTCCTTCTCTGGAGACATTCAAAACCCGCCTGGACATGTTCCTGTGCGACCTCACCTAGGTGTTCCTGCTCCAGCAGGGGGATTGGACTAGATGATCTTTTGAGGTCCCTTCCAATCCCAAACATACTGTGATACTGTGATATTAAAGACTCGCCTGGACACGTTTCTGTGCCATCTGCTCTGGCTGAACGTGCCTTAGCAGGTGGATTGGACTAGATGTTCTCCAGAGGTCCCTTCCAACCCTAACTATTCTGTGATTCTGTATGTATATATGCGTGCATGTCTGAAGATGATTGCAAGTACGTGTTTCTCCATTTGTTGCCTGGAATGAGATACAGAGCCCTACAGAAGAGGTTACTATTGATTTTGACTCAGCTGAAACCCAGCCATGTCAGCCACGTCGTTTGTAAGAATCTCCCCAACTCTTGGGTCTTCTTCCTCTCTTGAATTAGAGAAAGCCTCTGGCAAACTTCATTTTCAGCTGGCACCTCCTGCTATCAGTTAAGCCTGTGCTCCACTGATAGCAGAACAAAACCACAGTAGGAGTTTAGGGCTCCAGGCTCAGTTTGAGCATCGCAGCTGATTTTAAGGTACCTCAGAGCTTGTGTGCAGTGAAGGTAGTGGAGACTGGTTCCCCACCGCAGGTACCCTGAGGAGAAGGTCCTATTTCAGTGTCCTTGCCTACTGATCTCTGCCCTCACTTGTTTACAATGTCAACTGCAGCGATGATATGTTGCACCTAATGCAGCCGGCGTGACTCTGCTAGTTTGTCATGGCTTTGTAGTGGGCTTTATAGGCAACACTCACGCTGTGTGTGGGATGGGAGAAAGGGGAAGTCTGAAGAGGAAATGTGAGCTCTCCCCTGTCTTTTGGGATCAGAAGGATCAGATAAGCCAACATTCAGCCTGGACAGACATCTGTGCAATGAACTGCATTGAATAAACTACTCTCATATCACAGCGAGGATGGAGACTGTCTGGTGGTGCTGTTCAGTGTGCTTTTCCACAGGTGTGAACACTCACTTTTACAGTCTTACCTACAACAACAGAAAACAATGGTACACACATCCCATTTTCCCATCAGAGAGCAGGGAGTCCACAGTGTCTGAACCAGCTCCAAGCCAGCCATGCCTTAAGTGACATCATTTGTCACTGCTTCCCACAGTGTCCCTAGAATCAAAGCTAACTGCACACTGAGGGTGACAAGGCCTGCACATTTGGAATTGTTGTCTTGTTTTGTTTGGGTTTTTGTTGCTGTTTTTTTTTCTTTTTTTTTCTTTGATTCATATTCAGAACTCCCAGCATTTCCCAGAGATGGAGCAGAACTAGTGTCGTGTCGGCAGCTGCAGCATGCCTTCCTTCAGCAGTCACTGTGCTGTGCTGAAAAACAACAATGGAAACGCCAATGCTGCTTTGAATAGTAAGTATTGGTGAAGAGAAAATGCAGAGTACTACTCTGCTAAAGGTGGAGAGAAGTCACAATCAATCTATCAAGCTAATTGTCTTTTCTCAGCTGTGTTACTGCAAAGACTATGTATGTTGAATTCTGTTCATTTGACCCCCAGCTAATTCCATTGGCTTAACAGAGCTAACTCATTAAAATTGTTAACAGATTTATAGAGACTGATGTTAACCACACTGGTTACAAAGGGTTTTGTAAACTTTGTTACCTAAGATGCGGCTCTGATTTCTCAGTAGTATTATCTCAGATGCTGCTGTTCGAGAAAGTTTGGGAAATGCCTTTTAAAATCACAACTGCTACATGTTTCATAATATGTTTCCATTATATTTCTTAATGCACAGGTGGCATTTACCTACTTCCATATTTCCTGTAGTCACCAACTACTTTGAATGCTGAATATATGAATGATACAACAATCCCTTATTAGCCAGCCTGAACACCCACAAAGCTTTTTCTTTCAACTGCCCTACTGGCCTCTTCTGAAGGATCTTGCTAACGTTTTGTTTCCCTCTCCTGCTGTTGTGCAAGACTTAAGTTGCTGATTCTAAGGTGGAACCAGGTGTGATGGATGAGGATTCCCTAGCAAAAAATATATGTGAACAAACAAGAACACAAGACACTCCTCCTAGTTAGAGAGGAGAACATTCCTGTAAAACTGCTGCAACTTTTGTCCATAGCCAATGCCTTTCCTTCCCCTCACCACTAGCTTAAGGCTCTCATTAGAATTGCTGTAGCAATAAGAATGCAGCATTCAGATTGCATATGGCCAGGAAAGACACGGAACTATCACAGTTACTGCTACAATGCTGTGTGTGACACTGGTAAAATACAAGCTCTCTGCCACTGCCACATGCAACTGCAGTAGTCTGCAGTGAGGTAGGACCCAAGTGGCTGCAGATGAACAGAAAGGACCCCTTTTATTGCCAAAGGCTCAAAATTATCATATTTCAAGCATTAAGTGGCCTGATACCAGTTGGTACCTCATCACAATAGCCTGTGATATTTAAAAAGAGACAGAGGTAAGGGATTCTTGCAAGGACGATGACTTTCTGTGTTTGAGTCAATGAAAAAGAGAAGAGCAGTATCAAGTCTCTATAAGTATTTTAAAGGCAAATAAAACCCTTGAGATGAATGATTCCAGGGCTTGTTGACATTTTGGTTTTTTTTTTGTTAGGTTGTTTTTTCTTTTGTTTTGTGGTTTTTGTTTGTTTGTTTTCCTTTTTTCTTTAATATGATGACTCTCATTCATTCCTTGGGTTTAGGAAGTAGTAAAGATGGCACTGAAAGTCCTAGTCGTGAAACCTGCATTCTGGTTCCTTTTTTGGCACTGACCTTTCCTGTGACCTGGAACAAATAATTCTAAATTTGCCTTTTTCTATACTCAAGAGAGTCAGTTACCAGTCCACTCTCACAGATAATAAATAACTTCAAGATAAGGGGCCTCCCAAGCTTTTAAGATGTTCCTCTGTAATGCAGTAAGGACTAATATTATGAAGCCGAAGTCATGCTTAACCAATCTGATAGCCTTCTGCAAGGTGACTGGCTCAGTGGATGAGGGAGATCAGTACATCTTGTTTACTGTTGACTTCAGTAACGCTTTTGAATGCTGAACAGCGATGCCCAGAGAAAAAGCAAAGAGCAATGGGCACAAGGTGAATGCCAGGAAATTCCACCTAAACACCAGAAAGTGCTTTGTTGTGTTGAGGTTGGTCATGCACTGAACCAGGCTTCCCAGTGAGGCTGTGAAGTCTCCATCCCTGAAGATTCTCAAAACCTGACTAGACAATGACCTGAGTAATCTGCTGTGGTTAAACCTGCTCTGAGCAGGGCAGCGTCATCTAGATGATCTTAAGAGATACCTTCCAATCTCAACTACTCTGTGACTCTGTATATGCTGAGATTAGCCTCACAAGGTTGTAGCAGAGATGTCCTCCAGTGGTTAGTCAGTGGTAAATTTTCTGAGAATTTGTAATAGAAAACTTACGGAAGCAAAAGTCACTTTTCCTGGTTTAGAACGGCTATTCTGGTCTATGGTTTGTGTTTGGTTGGTTGGTTTTTTTCTGTTTGTGGTGGTGTTTTTTTGGTTTGTTTTTTGTTTCCTTTTTTTTTTTTTTTTTTTTTCAGATGCTTAAAAATGGACCCCAAAAAAGGGTGGGTTTTGTCAATGATGAAACAAATAGAAAATTGCTAAACCTCTGATAGCTAGTACAGTTGCATTATTTCTGTCACAGATATGCATGTATCATGTACAGGCCTCTGTCTTCCCCTGCTGTTGCTTGCTGAGCCTGACTCATCTACATGACTGTGACACTGCCACTTTCAGCTGCCAGGGACATGGGATGATTCTGCCCTTTGGTCACGAAAAGTGCCTACATGTTTTCCCCACTACATAAAACTTGCATGATATAGCTCTAATTTTGAGAGAAGGACAAAAGGCTATGCTGAGCAGATTGTTTCTGTGGGTTCAAGTGCACCAGAACTAAAATAGCTCTATAATTTCTTGCAGGAAAATTTTTCAACATGATTTCAAAAAACAGTAGCCAGTTTACTGGTTCCTCGAGACAAATGTCTCTCAGTATGCCTGTTCCTGTCAGGATGTGGCTGAAGAGATGCATCCCACATGGATTTAAAACAGTCATCTTCCTTTTCCAGTTGGAAAATACCTAGAAATCAAGATACCAGAGCAAAGGGATTTCCAGCTGTGGCCCACTTCTTAAGTTAGACTATGTTAGCAGGATCTCATGTAAGAGTTGAAAGAATTTATGTGAGTTGAAATAATTCACTTTCTTTGTGTTCTCTTGCTTAATCAGTCAAAATCTAGAAACACTAATTCTTCACTGAAATATGGGAAATGAAAGCATTTTAGTCATGACTGCAAGAGAAGCTCTAAATTCATCCTGAGAGAGGAAACAGTACCCTGTTTCTGCATGGATTCTTTGTTTATTGTTACTACATTGTAGGTATTTGTTTTGGCATAACAACAAAAAATAAAACTTTCCACATTGCTATTGCGATATTTTCGAGGAACATCTATTTGTCCCGGTTCTCTGCAATGAAGAGAAAGGTAATGTAATGCATTCTCTGTCATCCTCTGATACAGCAGAAGGTTGGGTTATGACAATCAACTTAGACTTTCTAGCCCTGTTGCATTTGCAGCTTAGGGTAGCTACATGCAGAAATAAAAGGCAGAGATGTTGGACTTTTTTTCTTGTAACTTTTGGCAGTGATGCAGTAGAAGAATGACATGCAACATTTAAGCATTTAAAACTAGTAACAATGCTTAGCTGTGCTGTGTTTTAAGATCAGCACATTAAATTAGATCTCAGCTAGGTAAAAATCCCAAGTATACCCATCTGTTGCAGAGGCACACAACCATTTCAGTTACAAGCTTCTTGTCTGTTATTTTGAAGAGACAGCTTAGAACACATTTTACACTTCAGTTTATTCTGATCATAGCAAAAGCGTAACCCAAAGGCAAAATGGTCTGCACAAATTTGTGTGTGCTTCAGCACTAGTCCAGAAGATAGGACAAACCAGGGCAGTTTACCATTCCATGAACAAAATGAAGACATAGGTTCTCAAGGCTGTCACAGCCTTTTCTACTGAGGTTTACCAAGGCTTTTCCAGATTAAGGAGGCAGAACATAATATCAAGGTCAAGACATCTACCCCCACACCAGGAGGCTGGGACTGCAAAAACACTGGCAACAAAGCAGAAGAAAATTCTTCAGCTAAATTAACAGATGTGATATATAAAAAACTTCACAATGATTAGATTACAATGTGAAGATGAGTGTGATATTAGGGATCCTTTTTTCAAAATCAAAACACTGCTGGCTAACACTATCAAAATGTTTTGAGTTTGAATAAAGAATCTGGGTATTTGACTGCTCACTCTGAATGAATATTCTGCCATGAGGGCTGCAGTTGTTTCAGATTTTCTACATACACCATGTGGAATCGATGCCAGACAGCAGGTTTGCTTGTACAGCTGAGCTGAGTTTACAGCCCTTCTCACTTTTATGGACCCAAAGAGTTGACTGACTTGCATACTTCATCGACTTGAAATACAACCAGGGCAGACTGTGGAGAGGAAAACTGTTGCCAAACTCAGAAATGATTAGATTTTCATCGGTTCGTTTCAGCAAAGCAAATAGTGTTCCCAGACTGTTTTCAATGGACTGCTGTCAGCTCTTTAAAAACATTTATTCAGTTCATCATGCTGCTTATGCAACAGGTCATGAGTGTTACTAAGTGCAATGCTGATAGCTGGGCAGCTAAAACTAATCCAACTGCTTTTTATAAATTGCTGAATTTCTACATCTGTTTCACAGGAGTTACAGGAACTACATTATCGATGTCACCTTTAATCATATGGCTACTTTTTAAGAAAGACCTATGTTATAGGAAAAAGCTCATCAAACACAAACAGCCAGAACTTTCAGCGTGAGTCCTGAGGAGTGTTCCAGAGATCACAATGTTGAAGTCTGACCTCCTGAATTTTTACTATTATTTTAAGAAGTAATAATAATCATAATCAGTTTTTCATAAGGCAACTATAAAACAAAGTTCATATTTTTTTTTTTAGTAAGGATAATATTGATATGCTCTGAACTGTGATGTCTTTACTTTTAACAAACTAACCCTAGATTATAATTTTTCATTGAAAAATCTCAGCTTCTTAGAACAGCAATTATATTCAAAAATATTGTAAAAACATTGCTACTTATTAAATCCAAATTTGAACACAGTAGGCCAACACAGTAGCTTTTTAATCTAATATTTTCTTCACTGCATTGAAATCCCAGAAGTCATTCTGTGGAAGCTGTAGGCTGCAGTAAAATCAGAACAAGCATAACCAGCATGAGAACCAGAACTCTCTGTGCAGCTGCCAGCCAGTGGCAGCAAAGCAGCCTCACAAGGTCTGATGCAGCTCATGACCAAGTTATATTAATCCTAGCCGTGCCTTGCTCTGACTCTCTTACTGTCACCACTTGGTAGATAATTTATGCAGTCTGGTTTAGTAGTCTCAAAATGCCTTACCAGTTTCTTCCCTTTCCCAAGGCACAGAAGACATCTGAGTAAATGCCAGTAAGAATTCCACTCATTTACCATTGTCTGGGTAACAGCCAAATTAATGCACTTTGGCTTAGGAGTTTTGAGTCATTTCATGCAGCATTCGAATGTGACCATGTCTGGGATAGAGGATTTCAACAGCTGAACAGTGCACAGCATCATGGAAAAGCATAGCGTATTATTTCCCCTTGAAGTATGATAGGAAATTGTATAGGCAGAACATAGATTATCTGAGACTAGTACTTGACAGAAAGGTCCAAACGCAGCCTTCAGTTATGAAAGATGTCCAAGACTAGGTTTCACTGCACATCTCAGCAACTGGAAAAATATGTTTACACAGTTTGTATATGATGTGAAACCAAGAAGTAAATAAAGCAGCACTTACTCTTGGTCTGTAGTTAAACTATAGCTGTTTGGCATAGCTCTTTCTAAGGGTTATTGCTGCACAAGGATTATACTTTCACATGCAAAAGAGGATGTCCAATTTATTGCTGGATTGTACTGCCTAGGGTATTAGAGGTAAAGGTTTTGATTTGTAGGGTCTGTGTGGGCTGGGTGAGCAGAAGAAGATGAGTGAGGGAAGCCTTGCAGAGCCTCTTGCCAGGAAGAGCGGATATCCAGAAAGGGTCAAAAATATGACAGACTGGAGATGATCCATGCTGGACTTACATATGGACTCTTCCAGTATGTCTAAAGAGACTTAATCTGAAATGCCATCTGGAAAAACATAAGTTTACAGATGATTTTTATAGGAAAAGATTTTTGGGAGTAACTAAAGGTATGGTGGCTCATCATGCCTGGCCACTTCACCTGTCATTGGATGGTATCTGATGCATTCTCTCAATGGTAGCAGAACCGTATACTACCAATCTTATTAAACATATACAGAGAGAAATTCACAAAGTACAATGTATTTTGCAGGTTACTGCTGTCTTGTAGCTGTGCCAAAGAAAGCACTGCACTCATACTAAAGAAAATAGCGGGCAGTGCTCTCAATTATAGAAGCACTTTCAGCCAACAGAGTCCGCACCTAAGCAGGAAGCAAATGGCAATGGCATAACTTCACAAGTCACCATTAAAAGATATAAGATTTCAGGAAAATCTTCATGAGTTAAATTGACAAAGATTTTTAAATTATCAAAGACCTTTCTGAAAATAGCCAAGTTTAGCATTTGTACTTGTTTCATCAATAAGCTTGTGCTTGTTTTTGAAACAGGCTGTATTTATATAAAGTGACAAAGCATTATTGAGGTCACAGCATTTTGCCATGCCTTACTGTCTTTTGCAGAGCACACAGAGTATTGTTGCTTTTCATTTTCACCTTCTAAAACAGATCAACACAATTCAAGAAGTTGAAAGATAGCTCTGTGCTTTGCCAGCAGATGCGGTATTGTATTCTCTGTTAGATTCAGTTCAGGATTAACTGGATAAAATTTTCATTCCCTGTTCACCAGGGGATCAACCTCGGCGATTTATAGCTCCTTCTGGTTCTGCAAATGGACTGACAAACCATTCAGCTAGCATTCAAGACCTCTTCTGAGAAGAGGGCACTAACTGAAATAGTGGGAGTCATTTATAGACACCACGTGGTGTTACCATGTTGAAGAAATAAGAATCATTTTAAACTTGTGAAATGTATCTGTCTGTACTACAGTCACAGACAATCATCTGGATAGTCATATGGAAAGTAGCTTACTACACAAAGAACATACAAAAAGTAGAAATCTTTAATAAAGACAAAAAACCTCTATCCAAACACTTTTAATCAATGTCCTCAAATAAAATAAAATGGTTACACAGGCCTTAGATGTTTTAAGACCAGGACATCATTTTCCTCTTTGCATTGCAGACCAAATCATAGAATCATAGAAAATACTGAAGAAGTGTGGCTTAAGATGTATTTTTTAACACAGAGCTCATGGCACAATGTCTGCAAGACACTTAGAATATGAATACAATAGAAACAGTGTTCATTTGTATTTATTCCTTTAGAAACACAATCAAACTTTACAGAACTGGTTTTATGATAACAAAAAGATAAATATTTGATGATAACAAAAAGAGAAATATTTGAAGAATACTGTCTCTTACTTCCAAATTTTGATCTATATTTTTACTACTGTTTGATCATAACATCCCCTTGGTCTGCTGAATCCATGCTTTATACTTACCATAAGATAGTAGCTCAGTGAATGGTAACCCTAAGGATGTCTTCAGTGACAAGGCAAACACTCTGTCAAGGCTATCTTTAAAGTATTTTCAGTAGCAGGCTTCTGCCTACTAACCTATATTTATTATATACTGTTTCCTAGCATGAAATTACAAACATTCCGACTGTTCCCACATTTCAGTAAATGTTTATGGGTTTCTTTATTTCCAAACAGAAGAAGTCTATCAGGGAACAGATTTATCAGGAGACAGTGAGATCATGAACCAAGTATTGAGAAAACCTCTCATAGTAGACAATCTTCACACTTCGATTTAATGGAGATACTTCACAGGGAATAAGTCCCTGGCTTTGCTCCTTGTCACTGCTACCTGTCCATGTGGTCTTCAGTCTGCTGTTTTTACAGACACATCAACTATGAAAGGGTGATTTCCAGAGATGCTGAAAAATTACTACAGCAACCAAATCAAATGTTCTCTAATTTCACAAATAATACTGGAAGATTTAGCTCTAACGCAATAGACAGTTACACCTTTATGGTTGCTTATACCTGTTTAAAACTGAGCTAATGAAACCTATGCCTTGAGCGGAACACTACTTTGTACTCTATCCAAAAGTGCTGGAAAGCCATGAAAATGCTGTAGTTTAACTGAGCTTATGATCAAATGCTTTGTGTCCAAATAGTTGTAGTAAAACCACCAAAACTATTCACAAGGGTCTTATTAATCATATAATCCCATGTTTCTTTGCTGAGCATTTTCTGTGTTTTTTCTAGGTGAGTTTTTCCCAGGCTTTTAAATTGTGTTGTGGGCTGGGGATGATGATTGCTGAGCAACTGTCTAACTGTACCACATGCTCTTCAATGTGCAATTACTTCCCAAGGTATGATAGACTCCATGATGGTCTCAGCTAAATTTCATTACATGGCTATAAAACAGTTCCATGGTTGAGTTCTTTACTCTTGAGTTATGTATGTGTAAGTGCAAAACCACTCGCTTAACCTGGTTAGCTCTTGTTTCTACGTGCAATACTGTCATGACATCATATGAGAAACCATAGAAGTGATGTATCACTTAACCATTTTCTTCCTGGGTCTTTGCAGTCTTGGTGTCTGAAAGATGTATTACTTCCCTGTTGACTTAACTGAATATCACAGCCTTTCTGGCAGTACAGGAACAAAGAACATGCCACACTAGATCACAGTAGCCTTCTGCTTGTAGCAAAAATGTCATGAAGCAAATTTACTTTCTTTTTTAATGCTCCTTCCAGAATTTTTTAAATATTACACAGAATTTGAGCAGGTTTGCCCAGCACGTCCGCAGCGTACAACTCATTTGACATGAAACGTGTTATTTGATGAAATCGCAAACTAGAGGCTAGCTAAGAAACCGGTGCATTATCAGGGTCTTATGCAAGCCTACATTGTGCCTTTTTACCAGCCCTACAGAAAACAGGTTCAAATCATCATGCCACCCATGTAAACAGTCTGCCTTCCTTCCTGCACATGTAGTATCTGAGATCTTGCTGGGGCACAAGGAATCATCTGTGAAAAGGTGGCATTTCTGAGACCCTGCTCAGGAAAGCAGAAGCAGCCAAAGGACAACAACTCTGCTGGTGGCCATGGGGAGGCTGCAAGGGCTGGTTGAGTGTGGGGAGCTCCCAAAGGATTGGGGGAAATGCCCCAGGAAAGACTTGGACTGCAGGTCAGACACAGGAGAGGCTTTCTGCAGGACAAATTCACTTTGCTCTTGTAAAACAACCACAGTCTGTGCCAGAGAGAGAGAGGGAGACATTTTCCAACAGCATAGCATGGACACAGGTTTGTGTAACACACCACAGCGGGCAGTCAGATGACTTGTGGAAACCCTTCCAGTTTTCAGCACCAAGGGAAAACCGCATATTTCTGAATCTGTACATTCTCCAGCCTCCAGCTGAGCTTTTGTCTGGCTGACTGACCAAAGTTCTTCTGCATTGCCAGTTACAGTTGGCCAGATTCCTAAGTGCTCCCACTACTCACTCAGTAGGGCAAACTCCCACTAACAAAATAAATTTGAGTTCCCCTTGAACCATCCTTTCCTATCATGCCCTGCAGCCTCTGTATCAGTAGCTAACATTTGTGACTCCTGAGACACCCATGAAACATCTCTTTAGATCTTAGCCACTAACACTAGAAACATTTGCTTCTAACTCTGAAACAAGGACTGCCTCTGAATACATGGGATTTTAAACTAAGACACACAATTCCCATATCTTTGTGTCAAAAGCTCCATGACTAGTTTCTCTTAAAAAAAATCTTTAGAAGACAGACTTTAGTTAATATTTTATCTTCAGGATCCCCATCTCCTTGTATCCTCCTATTCTAGACATGTAGAATATTCATAAATCAAAGAAGGTGAACACACCCACCAGGGAGTTTTACTTAAAAAAAAAAAAGGTGAATTTTCATAAAGGCAAATTGACTCTACATTTCTTTGGGAAAAAAACCTGTTCAGATGTCCACAATATTCTCCTCCATTTTCATTAAATATGAGGTAGCTAAGAATAAGTCAAGTAGGATTTAAAATATGAGCAATGTCATTCACTGTGCAGAAGTCTATTTTATAAAATTATTAGCATTATGATCCACAGAAAAAGAGATTCCTTTGCCTTTAAAAAATGAAAAAATAATAAATGTGAAGTTAGATGCTGAACAGAACTAACAATCCAGTGCATCTAATGGGGAACATTGCCAAGAACTTGAGAACCTTGACATTCAGTTTTACAGGAGTGAGGGCCTGACCCATGCAAACTGATTGGCCAGTCCTTTGGCAGAGATGGGGGCCCACTGGCTCCTGGCCACGAGAATGGTCTGTGACAGCCACTTTTCATTAGTGTGCTTTGTGTATTTCCTTGCTCTTCACAGACCTCTTTCAATAAAGGAAAGTAGAAACCAAGTAGGCAGAAAGATATCCCTGTTCATTTTTCTCATTCCATCTTGTTCACTAACTACAACAAGACAATGAAGACAAACTCACTTTCTCTTGTTTTCCTCCTTTTAATCTTATTCTTCATTCTCCAAATTAGTGAACAACCTGCTTTGTTAATGGTTGAGGAGAACCTCCTTGCCTAGAGAGTAATAAGAAAAATTATGTCCTGAAGTCTGGGGTTCATAAATCAACAGACTTCCCATAAAAAACTGTTAATCCTTATTTGTCAGCTGTGCAGTTTCTTTTACCTTCCTCTCAAGGATTTTCAGTGGCTCCTGTGAGAAACAAGGCATTGGACTATAAACACCTTAACCTGACAGGGATTTCAGTGTCATAAGCAGTTAAAATAAGCAGTAGTATAATAATTATATACTCCCCATGGTCTCACATATTAAACCTTCTAGTTCCCTTTAAGCAAGAAACAGGACACTTTTTCACCTGACATTATTTGTAAGACGTTGCGGTGAAAATTAGCATGTAACCAAGAAAACTAAAATGGGTGTTTACACATATGCATACACAAAAAAATGGTAGCACTATCTTTCAAGTTTGACATGGGGGCAGCAGCTGGCAATATTCACGTGGTAGTTTTTCTTATTTTAGCATTTTTATGCCAGCATCTCATTGCAGGGCTGAACTAATCAGGAGAAATGCAGCTACCTGGTGATCAAAAAACACAAAGATATTTTGAAGACTGCAAAGGCTGGAAGAAAAGGTTTAATTGAATGTTACCACGTTGTTCCATTATTTTGAAGAGAAACATAAACAAACTGCAGGCTTCTAGGTATCTAATTCCATTTTAGGACACCTAACACCGTGACCTCTCATTTGCTCTAAAGGGAATAACACAGGAACATAAGACGCTTGCTGGCATAAAATTACTCACACTATTCAAACTGCCTATAAGCAGATCAATATGTTTTGTGCCATTAACTTCAAACATCCTGAATCTCTGTATCTCACTGTGTTGATACAATATCCATAGTAAGATTTCCCAGTAAAACAAAGCTAGAAGACAATAAAAAAATGTAATCAGATGAGGTAACTTTATTTTATGCCCTGCATATTTATGCATGGTTTGTTTTTAAAATCAAATTTCACCTAACCGACCACCCACCTAGCTTCCTACTGCAATTATATTTTATTGCTCTTTGAAAGCGTGGGGTCATAATTATTAGCCGCTAGTAAATTCCTACATCCTTGCCAAACTCAGTGGCAGACTAGGAGAGACCTTTCTTCCCCTACCAAACCACCGCATCTTATCTAATTTAAAACTCGGTGTCTATATGTTCTTTCATTTTTTTAATCCAGGCTTTAATTTGGCCCAGTGTTAGATGAATGTGATGGCCTGGTGGAAACACAGCCCGCGGGGGGTGGGGGAGGTGGGGACCTAGAAAGCCACACATCCTGTTCCACCTCGCTATTACTCTGCTCCTTGACAGTTTCCATCCTGGGCTTTGAACCAGGGACAAGACATAACAGTAAAGACAAGAATCAAAGGAAAAGGGAGAGGGACGGAATCAAGACTGAATTCTTAACTTTCTAAAAAGCCAGTACATGATTAACGTTTCAAAGAAATTCTAATGAAAGACAAAAGTCTTGAAACTACTTAATATTCCAAATCAGTAACAGACTCATGTTTGCACATGCATCTGCATAAATGGTATACACATTTACTCATGAGCTCTCACAAAGACATTTAAACATGATTTAATTGTTCCTTTTTTCTTCTTTTTTTTCTCTCTCTTTTTTTTAAAAACTACAAAAACCACCTCCTTTAATTGCATGCCAAGGCCTGAGAGAGTTTAGTGGCACTTGAAAACATTGACCAAATAAGTGAACCAATTAGATTAATTGGCACCAGAGGTACTGTGTGCTTTCAGATAGTACACAGACGGAAAAAAACCCTCAACATTTAGTAGTTTTAAAGTTGTGTTTGTAAAGCCTTGTTTTCTTTAAGGATTTTGTCTATTTATCATGCTGCTATTGATTTTCACAGAAGAGGAATGGCACATCCTGTCACAATGTGCGTCCACAAAATATCTTCCAGACGCAGAAATACAGACTCTGAAAAAATATTTATCACTTCCCATTTTCAGTCACAAAATAACTCAGAAAACATACTGTGCATGCTTCTGGAGAAGAGAGGGTAGGGGAAACACACACAAAACAATCCCTCAAACAATTAGCATATACTTTGTATTCATATTTCAGCAGTGCCATAAGCAAATAAATGTGCAGGCTTACACACAGGTTCCAGATGTTCTCTGCTTTTTCAGTCTTCTTTTTGTCAGTCCTCACCTTGCAGTACCTTAGGGAATTTCAGTAAGAATTTTCTTTTGGGATTGGCAACATATAACCTTTAAAGGTAGTCCACGTTTACAGCACCACATGCCTTCTAAGTTCCTACGTTTCTAATTAGGAGCGCAGACTATCTGCATCTTATGCAACAGCCACTCCAGGCAGCTGTGAGTGTTCAGAAGACTTCTGCGGTTGCAGTAAGTGGTTGGGCATCATGGGATGAAACAGCCAGCACAACAGTTATTGCAGAGTTGGTGGCATATTTGAGAAGTTGTGTAGCTCTTTTGAGCACACATAATACAGAGAAACAATGAAAGAAAGAACTGACTGACTGTAAATTAATAATAAAACAGTTTCAGAAGTCCCCTGTGAGGTAAGGGAATATTTCCATTTTACCATACTAAAACTAGTACTGAAAACTCCAGAGTCTGATGACAGCCAGAGAGAAGCACTTTGTGGAAGCAGCATTATGTTCCAAGCATCCTTCTCATCCAGTTCTGCTCTGCATAAATTCGTGTCTCTTCACCAAACTTGCAGTGAGCTGGGAATATAATGTCAGCTCAGCAGGACTAGTAACTTGTTGGCAAGCAGTTAGCATAGACAGAGTAGCTAGCAGTCCTAAGGTTTGAAAATCCTTAAAAAAAATTAACCTGACAGAAATTATCCACGACTTTGGTCCCATATGGCACCATAACAGAAAGGGGGAAAAGAATCCCCCAACCTTCCCATTATAGCTATATTTTTGCTATAGCACAGGTTTTTAGCATCCAGTTTGTAGTAACTGGATGATGAGATTACTGCATGGGCCATGAACACTTAAACCCAGGCAGATCTCCTGCTCTGATGAGGACTAGCTATGAGACTTGAGAGCAGGCTGTGGCCCATGTACAAAAGAAAGGGAATTATTTTTGTCACATGGGATATAGTCCTTCTCTGGGACAACAGAAGATGTTAGGAAAGACGAGCTCAATTTCTTCATGATAAGATCACTAACTACCCTCAGCTTTCAATCTCAGACATGAAAACATTTACCTTGCAGACATTTACAATGAATGCATTTTGGCATTCATGCATCCAGGCCAAGGTCTGTGATGGTACGACACTGTCTGGAATCAGACCTGGACTGTCTAGCCAACAAACAATGAGCTAATGGAGACTCACTGAAAGAGAACACTATTTGCTTATGTTTCAATCATTTTATCTATTTGTTTCCAAAAGCACAGTGCACAGATTGAATAGTTCGGCATTGGTAACTTTCCCTGGTACGACGGTGCTTTTGAAACTGGTACCTTGCCTACCACAATTGCAATGCAATTGTTCCTGGGATTTTTTGGTTTTGTTGTTTTTTGTGTTTACTAGCCCAATTATATTTTATTTAGATGGTAAACATTTCCATGATGTTCAGACATCTGTGGAGTACTATGCCTACGCACAGTGCTGTGTAAGCAATACTTTGATCTCTAAAGTACTATAAAAGTGATTTACAATGAGTGACAATGAGTGATTTAATAACTGTTTCAGTTAAGGCTGTAGAGTATATAGTAAACATCTTGGCTGCAAAACCTATTTCAGTTACTATGGTTCTCTGCAGATCAATAAAAACTCATGTGTTTAGTTACTTTGATTTAGAGAATAAACAAATTGGCCTGAAAGTTTCAGATGCTGTAAAGAGACCACACTATTAGTCATTAATTTAACTATTAATAATAATTAAACTCTCATTTAAAATTTTATTTCTCTGCAACCAACAGTTAATGCTTTCAGCAACAGTAGGAAAATACAACTCCAAAATCTCAAGTGTTCACCAGCAAAGGATAGTGATTGGGCTTTTGTGTGATAAGAAAAGTTAATAAAAAAGCCAAACACCCCATGCCTTTATGCAAAAGCAGCAGACAAAACACTTAAATATTTTTAGGTGCATCACATTTCAGACTAGCATTGCAAATCCAGTAAGCAGGCTGTACAGAAGTGAAACGGGTTGAGGGAGCCTCGCTATACTCTCACTGTGATACATAAAGAATAAACATTGACATACTGTGGTTGACTTGAGTTTCACAGTTCATCAAACCTCCCTGGGGACTATTGTGAAGATTATATATCTAATGTACAGAGACCTACCATCTTTGCTGCTTGAGGGTCAGAGCTCATGGTCCAATATTGTTACATACTTAGGCAACTTATATTCAATAGGAGGCAAATGGGTGTTATTCTATAGGCCCCAGACAAAGGTACATTATTTGGGAAATACAGGAGGATACCCACTACAACGACAAATACATTAAAAATCCATAAAATACCTATGCGTTTGAAGGAAAAAAAAAAAAAAAACAAAAACAAAAACAGAGTAAAAGTCTCCATGACTGTGGGACCCTCTTGAAAAGTGATGTTCATGTTGCTCATCTGCTGTGGAAAATTTCACCATGCTGTTCTGGGAAAAGTATTCAAATGGTTATTATTCCTGTATACTTCCAGAGATGGCAGAACAGTGAAGTATAAAACCCCTTGTGCTTTTCTTTCATCTCAGAAACGGACTCTGACTTTGCTGCTTTAAAATCTAATATTCAATACAGACTATGTTAGAATGGTTAAAAAGAAATAACTTCTCTCTCACATTTCAGCACCTGGAGTTGAAATACAAGGCAGAATGGCCTGAGTGCTATTTTTTTGTTTTGATGTTTTGATAAGTAAAAACATAAAGAAAATAAAAATACAATAAAAAAAAAAGAGAAAAGGAAAAAGGGAAAAGGGAAATGAAGAGAGAGAAAGAGAAAGGGAAAGGACAAGAAAAAAGAAAAAGAAAGAAAAAAAAGAAAAAAGAAAAAAGAAAAAAGAAAGAAAAAAGAAAAAAGAGAAAAGAGAAAAGAAAAAAGAGAAAAGAGAAAAGAGAAAAGAGAAAAGAAAAAAAAAAGAAAAAAGAAAAAAGAAAAAAGAAAAAAGAAAAAAGAAAAAAGAAAAAAGAAAAAAGAAAAAAGAAAAAAGAAAAAAGAAAAAAGAAAAAAGAAAAAAGAAAAAAGAAAAAAGAAAAAAGAAAAAAGAAAGAGACAAGAGACAAGAGACAAGAGAAAAAAGAAAAAAGAAAAAAGAAAAAAGAAAAAAGAAAAAAGAAAAAAGAAAAAAGAAAAAAGAAAAAAAGAAAAAAGAAAATGAAAAAAGAAAAAGGAAAAAAAGAAAAAGGAAAAAGGAAAAAAGAAAAAGGAAAAAAGAAAAAGGAAAAAAGAAAAAAGAAAAAGGAAAAGGAAAACCCGCACACAGATAAACTGAGTGATTACCAATAGACATTAAGTAGAACAGAATGAATCAGTACCTCTGGTGAGAGTAACAAAGACATCATTGTTCTGCCACGCAACAGAGGCGAAAGGTTAATCAGAGGTAAGAGCATGCTAAAATTTAGGGATAGGAAAAGATATTAAACCTTCTGAAATATATCAAAACCTCACTTTTGAACTTTTTCACCCTGCTTCTTTGGCATCTTCACCTCCCCTGGAACAAATCAAGATAGCCTGATCTCATTAAATGACTGCTTAACTTGCTTTTCTCAGAAATGTATTCCATACAGCCATCATTCACCAAGTGAAGAAATAGTGTCAGTTTTCTATATTGATTCATTTTCCCAGGGTATAGGCTGTATTTGTGTTTCAGCTTTTGAACAGTAGAAAAAGTTGTGTCAGTTTCACACTTAAAGCCTCTGCGCTGGAATTTTGAAAGTGTCTGCAGAAATATGCCTAATATTCATCAACTTAAAATTATTCTCTGAAGATTCACCCTAAAAACCCCCATTGTCTAAATTCACATCTTCCTCTTCCTCCTTTCCACTGGTAAATTAACATGCCTTCATCCACACCAGACCTTTGATTTTTTTTTCTTGTAATGAACTCAAATTCTAACATTAATGTTTATACCTCATCCTCCCTCATCTCAGTAGCACATCTGTCAACACCCTGCAGTCCTGCATCTCTACCCCATCTCCACCCCTAATGCTTTCTTCTGTTATTTCCCTTGAAAACCTTTAGTAGCACCAAAGCTCATTCCCTCCTTCCTATTAACAGACAGACAGTACCTTTTTTCTCAGCTCATTTGCCTGCATGCAGGGCAATTGGGAAGACAGTGTTCTGTGTTCTTGTGACAGCTCCTCGGTGAGGGCACTCCATGTGCCCCCTTCCACCCAGGAGACACAGCCAGTAACTACAAGAGTTACTGCCAGTAACTGCAAGACTTAATCTGTTTCCATCTTGGTGTTACAGCTGTTCACACCTTCAACTAAAGCACCTTCTGCTTCTTCTTCATGCATGTACCTGTACCCTTCATGCTGCACCAACACCGCAAATGGGTATCATCGCACCCATTTATTCCACTCTCTCTGATCAGCCGCGTATTTGAACAGCATGTGTTAAATGTTTCACCAGTTTTCTAATGGTTCCATTTCTATTGTCTTCTCCTCCAAATTTAGAGGAAATTAGACATTTATAACTCTTTAATTTATAACACATTTCAGTTGAGTTCTCAGTGCTCTAGGGCAAGATGTTTTCTACTGGTCAAGTTTGAAATGCAGTGACTACTGAGTGCTCTCTAAATGGCTTATACTTGCTTCAGCTTCCATTGAAATCTAGAGGTCAAATTTGGACATATTTTTTCAGACCTTCTGGATCATTCTGGATGATGCTGATCTCCTCTCTCTGGTGACCAGCAATACGACATGTAGAAATGGAATGAAGCTGCATCAGGGGAAGTTCAGACTGGACATTAGGGAATGGTTCTTCACCGGGAGGCTGGTTGGTCACTGGAACAGGCTCCTCAGGGAAGTGGTCATGTCTTCAAGACTCTCAGAGCTCAAGGAGTGTCTGGATGATGCTCTTATGGTTTAGTGTTAGGCAGTGACCTAATTAGTGTTTATAAATATGTAAAGGGTGAACGTCACGAGGATGGAGCCAGGCTCTTCTCGGTGACAACCAGTGATAGGACAAAGGGCAATGGATACAAACTAGAACACAGGAGGTTTCACTGAAATATGAGAAGAAACTTCTTCACAGTGAGGGTGACAGAGCACTGGAACAGGCTGCCCAGGGAGGCTGTGGAGTCTCCTTCCCTGGAGACATTCAAAACCCGCCTGAACACATTCCTGTGTAACCTCATCTAGGTGTTCCTGCTCCAGCAGGGGGATTGGACAGATGATCTTTTGAGGTCCCTCCCAATCCCTGACATTCTGTGAGTCCTGCAAGGAACAGGGAGTTGGACTCCATGATAATTATGGATCCCTTACAATTCAAGATATTCTATGATTCCTGACAAACTGCTTTGGTAAGATAAACAAAAGTCACACTACAAAAAAAGGAGGAAAGAGCATATCCATACTCTGTACTTTATGCATCTAGATTAAGCACAGAACAGACAGTTAAATTAGAAACTTAAGTTGCAGCTAACGGAAAAAGAAAATCATGCCTGCAGATAGTGAAGGAAAAGTGAAGTCTCACTCACAGGATAAAAGTCAGGTATTAAGAGTAACTAAAAGCATATATTTTAAATAGCCTCAGCTGCACACTTAAAAAGAAAGAAAGGTTAGCAATTTTAGGGACAGGGAGCAAGTGACAATTTTCTGCCATTCTCAGATAAAACAAAATGTCATTTAGACAGGAAGCTGTAGTTCAGCTACTCACAGTTGGAAACAACAGCAAGGAGAAATTCAGCATTACATTATGGAGATGGTCAAAGTAAATGATCACTGATGACATGTTGGACACGAAAACTCCTTCACCAGATCTCCCGGAGCCATACAGATACTTCCCTTGGTTTTTAAATTTGCTACGATGTGTGACCCAGTTTTCTGCTGAAGCAGGGCGGGAATAAAAAACAAACAAAACCACACACCACAAAAGCTCCACAAATAATTTCTCTATTTATTTATCTTCAGATAAAGGATGAAACCTGAGCTCTCTTCCAGAGCCTTTGTGCTGCTCTGGCAAGCGGACGAGCCAGCAAATCCTTGTACCTGGCTATTTGGCATCCACATTCAAGAGAAGAAATCCCCCTGACTGGATGACAGATGCTTTTGCTGCTGCAGAGTGCACAGCAGCCCCAGATCAGACTACACGTGATTGAGCTTTATGGTCTGGTAAATGTTCCACTCTTAATTATCCAGATTCTAATTAGATACCATGGACACTAATAAGGCTGTGAGATGCTTAGTTCCTTCTTCACCTTGGCCTTCATCAAAAAGGTCTCCCAGGCCTCTGTGCCTAGAGACAGAGTTCAAGGAAGACAGGGGGTACTGGGAGTGGATAAACACACAGTGCAGTGGGTAAGCAGTTGGCTGACGAGCCAGGCTTAAAGGGTTCTAGTAAATGGGGTTATGTCAGGCTGGTAACCAGTCACTAGTGGGGTTCTGCAGGGATCCATTTTAGGGCCAGCACTCTTCAATGTCTTCATAAATGACGTGGACTCAGGACTTGAGGGAATACTGAGTAAGTTCACCAGTGACAAAAAATTAAGGAAGAGATGCTGACACTCTGGAGGGCAGAGAGGCCCTGCAGAGGGATCTGGACAAATTGGAGAACTGGACAATCACCAACAATATGAAGTTCAACGGGGCAATTACCAGATTTTGCACCTGGGACACCGCAACCCTGGCTGTACATACAGATGGGGGATGAGATGCTGGAGAGCAGCTCCGCGGAGAGAAGGATCTGGGGGTTCTGGTCAACAGCAAGTTGAACATGAGCCAACAGTGTGCCCTGGCAGCCAAGAGGACAACCGTGTCCTGAGTGCATCCAGCACAGCATTGCCAGCCGGGCAGGGAGGTGATTGTCCTGCCCTGCTCTGCACTGGTGCGGCCTCACCTGGAGCACTGTGTGCAGGTCTGGGTGCCACAGGGTAAAAAAAGATGTTAAGTTGCTGGAGAGTGTCCAGAAAAAGGCAATGAAGTTGGTGAAGGGTTTGGTTCGGAAGCCATATGAGGAGCAGCTAAAGTCAGTTGGTTGTTCAGCCTGGAAGAGACTGAAGGGAAACCTCATCACAGTCTACAGGTTCCTCACAAGCGGAGGAGGAGCGGCAGATACCAATCTCTTCTCTCTGCTGATCAGTGATAAAACCTGAGGGAACAGCAGGTAGAGGTTGGACATTAGGAAAGGGTTCTTCACCCAGAGGGTGCTGGAGCACTGGAACAGGTTCCCCAGGGAGGTGTCACAGCCCCAAGCCTGACAGTGTTCAAGAAGAGACTGGACAACACCCTCAGACACATGGTGTGAACTGTGTGGTTGTCATATGCAGGGACAGGATTTGGACTCGATAATCCTTGTGGGTTCCTTCCAAGACATTCTATGGTTCTATGATATTCAGGTTCAGACATTATGATGTGGGTGGGAAGACAGCTACACGAGTAAAAATCTGGTTGGGTGGTCAGGTTTAAAGCTGATGTTTAATGGTTTGGAAGACAGTTATGGGTGGCATTTCTCAAGAGCCTCTCTTCAGACCTGTCTTGTTTTACACCTTTATCAGCGACCTGAAGGAGGAGATGGAATACACGTGCCTCACCTTTGACTGCAGCCCCCCCAACTTGGTGTCAAATGCAAACACTTGAGGGCAGGTCTGCATGACCTATACAGGTGGGAGGAAGGATATGGCAGTGACCACGTGAAATTTAACAAGGACGAATGCTGAGCTCTGCCATGGGAAGGCAGAGCGATGCAGTGGTGCAGACTAGGTCCATGGAGCAGCTTTGGGGGAACTATCAGGCAGCAAGCTGAGCAGGTGCCAGCCATGTACTCAGACAGCAACAAGGGCCAGCAACACCTGAGTGGCATGAGCAGTGTGCCACCCTGAGAGCCAGGGGAGGGATCATCCCCTCTTCTCTGCACTCAGACTACATAAGGCATACTGCCTCAAAAGCAGGAGCAACACTGACAGACTGGTGGGACTTGAGGGGAGGGCACCAAGATGGTAGGGCTGCGACCCCTTCCCTGCAAGGAGAGCCTATGGGACCAGGGCTGGTTCATCTGTGAGGAGGAACAGCTTTGCAGGCATCCAAAATCATAACAGGCACTGACAGGAGGGAGTGAAGGGGATACAGCCATGTTCTTCACAACAGTGCATGGAGGGAATCACAAAATCACAGAATCGACTGGGTTGGAAAAGACCTCAGAGATCATCGAGTCCAACCCTTGGTCCAACTCTAGTCCGTTTATTAGATCATGGCACTAAGTGCCATGTCCAATCTCAGTTTAAAAACCTCCAGGGACGGCGAGTCCACCACCTCCCTGGAAGAGCAGAATCAGCAGCACAAGCAGAAATACAAGAGCTCTGATCAGGCTGGAGATAAGGAGAAACCTTCTCCCTGTGAGGACGGCCCAGGAGTGGAGCCGAGGCCCAGAGAGGTTGGGTTGTCTCCATCCTGGGGGTTTTTCACACTCTGAGTAAATCCTTGAGCAGCTTGGTCTGGGCCCTTCAGCTGAGCCTGCTCCGGGTGGGGGCTGGGACTGGAGACCTCACCAGGTCACTTCCTATTTAAAATATTCCTTTCAGTTTTCTGGTAACCTACCTACCATCCCTCTTCTTCTCCACTTAGACAGATTAAAGTCTTGGATTAGGAAGAAATTAAAACCATCAGGCCTTCATGAAACAAAAAGCATTCAGGAGATTTCTAGGCAAGTTAACAAGTCTTATGTGACTATTCAATCCTATTAACTGAAATAGGTTCTTAATAAACTCTAGAAGAAACAGTCAGTTCCTCCTATTATATTTCCTATTTTCCCTTTTAGAAATCACAGATTCATTCTTTATACATAGCTACCATAACACAAAAGTCAAACCATTACTTACTCACGCTGTCATGTGATCACTGTGATAAGAGAGTCAGGTTTTATATTTGCTCTCTTTTAAGAAATAACCATTGGAAGTTTATCACAGTGTCAGAGAGGTTCACTATCCAGTCAGCCATGGTGATCTGGCAACATTATAGGTTTTCACCCTAAGTTCCTCCTGTTCTTCATCCACTAGAAGTTTGGTAGGAATCCTCAGGGTTGCCCTGTAATTCCACCATTAAGATGCTGGTCCTGCAAACAAACATGCACCTGACATCCACACAAGTCTCATAACACAGACTGAAAATGACCTGTATCTCTTTTCACAAACTTGGGAGATTACTTAGCATCATCAACTCTTTCAATAGATATTTTAAAATCAATCATCACACAATAACAACAGACACATGAACCCAGTGAAGCATGATGCTGAGCTGAGACTGTACAGCCTAGAGAAGAGAACACTCCAAGGCGATCTCATGTGTACAAATACATGAAGGGAGGGTGTAAAAACAACAGTCAGGTTCATTCCAGTGGTGCCCAGTGACAAGAGGCAGTGGACAGAAATGGAAGCACAGGAGGTTCCTTCTGAACATCAAGAAACATTTTTTTCCCCTGTGAAGGTGACAAAGCGCTGGCACAGGTTGCCCAGGGAGGTTGTAGAGTTTCCACCCTTGCAGATACTCAAAAGCTGTCTGGACATGGTCCTGGGAAACTGGATCTAGGTGTCCCTGTTCGAGCATGGAGTTTGGACCAGATGACTGCCAGAGGTCACTTCCTATTTCAATCATTCTTTGACCTCAATTCTGCTAGATACCGTTTATCTATAAAGTGGTATCTTGCAGACATTTACACCTTCTCACCACTGGGAGAGAAGAGGGTGGAAATTGTGCTAGTCTTTTACTACAGCAAAAGAACTGGAGCAGCAAAATGGCATAATGCCTTGCTGAATGTCACACAGAATATATGTGGTGAAACTAACCAGCTGTTTCCTTCATAGTAATGAGGTTCCTTGAGATATGTGATCCATTCAGAGAGCATAGGCATAGATACGCATGAGAGGAGATTACTCACAACAGCAAGTTTGCTTGCCTCCCAGCTATTTTCTGACATTATGTAGCACAGCAGTGAAAGGTGTAAGGCAGCCACGCTCTTTTCTGAATAACAGCACAGGTAGATTATTGAACATAGGTGACTACACCACGATATGACTGTTTGGAGGAAATCAGCAGCCATTTTGAGATAATTTCCGCAGCAACCTGTTATTTCTGCCAGGAAGCACAACAAGGAATGCAGGCATGTACCTTGAAAAGGCCAGATCCTGTCCAGGCTGAAAAAGAAGGCAACCTACCAGTGACACCCAAGATTTTCACTACATCTGCAGTAGAATGCAGTTCCGTAAAGAAAATCACTAACATCACCAGTGTAAAAATGGGAAGCTCTCATCAGATAGAAGTCTGAGTGAGATCTAAGGACAACTGAATCTCACAAAAAAAAAAAAAAAAAAAAAATCATATTTATAAGGGACTCCCTTAAAACTGGGCCCTTTCATCTTTTATGTGATGACTACCAGAAAGATGTTTTTCACCAAATGAGGGCAAAGGCTACAGTCTCTTAAGGGACATCACCGGTTTAGCCGCTACTAATGTAAGAGAGACGTTTGGTAGATGGTAAGACTGTTCAGTGAGTTCCTTTTAGAAATTATGGCTATTATGAGCAGATTATGTCAGCCATAAATTAATGAAATGACCCATTTTTTTCCCTAAAGCACTACAATAAAAAGTGACCTACAATTCCACAGGTTGTAGGGTTACTTTCCAAATGGAAACTAATGAAGCCAAGAAAGATGAAAAGTATTGCTGGCCAACTAACGTAAAACAAGCTCTTCCAGCTTCCTTCAGAGCTCCTGTCTCTTTTTTTTTCATCAACCAGGAAAGATGTCCCTTTCAAGGACATTTTGTTCAGGCAGAAGAAAGAAAGATGATTCGGGGATATCAAAGTTCATCAAACTTATGATGAGTTCAGTGACCCAAATCAGAGTGCACAGTGTCTTTTCTAAAGTACAGAAGAAACCAACAGTAGAGTAGGTTATGGAGTGAAGAAAATAATTTAGTTATCTTTGCCAGAAAAAGATTTTTCTGCTGCTATAACATTACAAATAGACTAACTGTAAGATATTCGTACCAGAAAAATACTGAGTTTAAGACCAGGATAACTCTCCATGAAGTTGGTTCCCCAAACTGAGGACAATTCTGGCACCCACAGAAGGTGGCTGACAAAACACTATGAACAAGATTTTCACAAGTTCCAAGGAGAGTGCCAATACTGAAATGACACCAAGTACTTTATCGAATTTCTTCTGTCAGGGCATGATACAGTGGGGGAAGAGGACAGAGTTCTAAGCAAAAAAGAAGAGCCGGTGGCTGCTGCTGTATTAGGAAACAACAGGGAAATGCCTGTGAAATGCTTCAAATGAATCGGGGCATGTTCCTCTAAAAAGGCAACAGTTGATTGTCCAACTGAAGTTCCCCTATACCAATGCACGCAATATGGCTAACAAACTGGAGGAGTCAGAAGTCACTGTGCAGGTAGAAAGCTGATGTCTTATCATTGTCACTGAAGCATGGTGGAATGAACCACACGATGAGCACTGCAGTTGGTGGCTCTTAACTGTTTAAAAGGGACAAGGGGAAGAAAGAAGGGGCCAGATGATGGCTCTTTATGTAAAAAAATTGACTGCACGGAGCAGTCTTTGAAAAACACCAATGAACAGGTTGAAAGCTTATGGGTAAAATTTAGGGGCCAAGCCAGCAAAGGAAGCTTTGTGGTTGGTGTTTATTACTTCCAAAGGGGAGTCTGTTGACAAAGCATTCTTCAGGAAGCATCATGCTCACAGACTCTCATCCTGCTGGGGGACATCAATCACCCTGATGTCTGCTGGAAAAGTGGCACAGCAAGCTGCCAAAAGTCCAAGAGAGTCTTGGAGTGCGCTGAGGACAATTTCTTAATCCAGGGAACAGCCCAACCACAAGAGAAGTGTTAGTAGGCCTGTTGCTTACAGACATGGATGCACTAATTGAAGCTCTCAAGAGCAGTGACAGCGTGGGCTCCAGGGATCATGCCCTGCTGGAATTCACAGTCTTGAGGTATAGGGGCCAGGTGAGGAGTAGACCTCAGGATCCTGAATTGTAGGACAGGAAACCTTCAGTTGTTTAAAGAATTAGTGGATGGGACCTCCTGGGAAACTGCCCTCAGGGACAAAAATATTGAACAGAACTGTCAGCTCTTTAAGGACATTTTACTTTAGAGTGCAAAAGCTCTCAATTCTTCTGTGTAAGAAATCAGGAAAGGAAGGCAGGAGAGCAGCATGGCTGAGTAAGGACCCCCTAGTCAAACCAAAGTGTGAGAAGAAAATGCACATGCAGTGGAACCAGGTACATACATTCTGGGAAGAATATAGGGATGATGCCTATGTAGGGATGGTATCAAAAAAGCTAAGGTATAGTTGGAGCTGTATTTGGCAAGGGATGTAAAGAATATAAAGGCTCCTGCAGGTACATTGGCCAGGAAAGGAAGAGGAAAGAAGATGTACCGTCCTCCACCCCTCACAGACAACACAAAAATAGCGACATCTGAGAAGGTGAGGTATTCAACCATTTTTTTGCCTCAGTTTTCAATAGAAATCTCTCTTCCTGCATCTCTGAAGCCTCTGAACCTTCAAGGCACTGACTAAAGGAAGGAAGACACTCCCATCAGAAGTGAAGATGAGGTTCAGGACCAACTGAGGAACCTGAACAAACTGAAGTCCACGGACCCAACAAAATGTATCCCAGGTTCCTGAAGGATTTGACTGATGTAGTTGCCTAGCCACAGCCACACTCCACCATATTTGAAAAGTCATGGCAGTCAGAAGTCCCCAGTGACTGGAAGAAGGAAAACATCACACCTATTTTTAAAAAAAGGTTAAAAAGACGGACCATGGGAATCAAAGACCATTCAGCCACACCTCTGTGCATGGTAAGGTCATGGAAGAAATCCTCCTAGAAGATATATTGATGCATATGGAAGACTGAGAGGTGATTAGAGACAGCCAACATGGCTTCACCAAGGGCAAATCATGCCTGACTAAGCTAATGACCTTCTACAATGGAATGAGTGCATCAGTGGAGAAGCGAAGAGCTACAGATGTCATTTACCTAGACTTCTGTAAGGCCTTTGCTACAGTCCTGCACAACATTCTTGCCACTAAATTGGAAAGATATGGATTTGGTGGATGGACTGTTAGATGAATAAATAATTGGCTGGAAGGCCACATCTAGAAAGGTGTAGTCAGTGGCTCAACACCCATGTGGAAACCAGTAATGAATGGTATACCTCAAGGGTCTGTACTAGGACGAATACTATTTTATTAAATACATCAGTGACACAGGCAGCTGAATGGTGCAGTAGATTACCTAGAGTGAGGAGATGCTGTCCAGAGTGACATTGACAGGCTTGAGTGGGCCCATGTGAAGCTCATAAGGTTCAACAAGGCCAAATGCAATGTTTTGCACCTGTGTCGGGACAATCCCCAATATCAATACAGTCTGGGGATTAAATTGGTTAAGAGCAGCCTGTCAAGTAGGACTTGGGGATACTGATAGACAAAAAGCTGGACATGAGCCAGGAATGTGTGCTTGCAGCACCAAGGACCAACCATATCCTAGGCCACATCAAAAGGAGCATGGCCAGCAGGTCAAGGGAGGTGATTCTGCCCCTCCACTGCTCTCTGATGAGACCCCACCTGGACTACTTTGTCCAGCTTTGGGCTCCCCAGTATAAGACAGACATGAGGTCCAGAGGAGGACCATGAAAAAGTCAGAGGGGTGGAGCACATCTCCTGTGAAGAAAAGCTGAGAGTTGGTGCTGGTTATCCTGGAGAAGGCTCCAGAGAGACCTTCTTGTGGCATTTCAATAGATAAAACAGGCTTATGAGAAAGATGGAGAAAGACCTTTTAGGAGGGCCTGTAGTGACAGGACAAGGGGCGATAGTTTCGAACTGAAAGACAGCAGATTTAGATTGGATGTAAGGAAGAAAATTTTTTTACAATGAGGGTGGTGAGGCACTGGAAGAGGTAGCCCAGCAAAGCTGTGGATGTCCCATCCCTGGAAGTGTTCAAGGTCAGTTTGGATGGGGCTCTCAGCAACCTGATCTAGTGCAAGACGTCCCTGTCCATGGTGGGAGGGGCTGGTCAACATAATCTTGAGAGGGCCCTTCCAACCCAAACCAATCTATGATTTTATGATACAGTATGTGCATTAATAATTATATAAGACAAAATACTATCGTTAGTGTAAAATCCATAGCCAACCAAGCTCATTTGAACTGTAAGGTGGTATGTCTAAATTGTTGACAAGGTTCCTTTAAAATAATTTCCATTTACTGTTAATAGAGGGAGATCTGTACCAGCTTTGGTCCTTGGAGAAAAGCTCCTTATCCAGGAATAAAAAAAGGAACAGTGACATAAGGTTTATAAGAGTGTGCCTGGATGCTCAAAGCAACATTAAGTTTGCCTGGATACTCAGTGCATGAGAAGAAATGCTCCCCAAAGGGTCTGACAAAAGCCTGATGGGACTTGCATGGAGAAACCATGGGCTTGGACAAGATGACCTTTCATGGTCCCTTCCAAGCTCATTTTTTTGAAACAGAATCAATCTTGCTTTCCTTGCTTCAACTCCTTTTGAAGAAGGAACTGTACATCCAATGTTGATTTAGGCCATCAGAGATTTAGCAGATGTCTAACGCATCACATTGTCAAGGGAAGAGCTTGAGTCCTGATGTTTGTTAACTACTTTAAGAATGTGAACCAGGAAGGAACAAAGACATTGCATAGATGGAGAGAACAACTCTCTCTCGAAAATATATATATATATATCTGTAACTTCAAAAGAGTAAAGGATAAAGCAAATTTATTTGAGCAACCAGGATCATTGCTTAAGCTGAACATAATTCAGCTAAAGCAATGCACTGCAGAATTCTGTTCCATAGTTGCAAGACAGCAGCAAGCGCCTATTCTAGCCACCCTCTTCTGATACCTGTGATGATGCAAAGAGAAAGGGCTGTTTGACACAGAAAAATCCCAGCAGACATTTTCTACATAGGTGGTGTACAAATGTCCAAGGGAGCTTAGACAAGAGAAAGTAAAAAACTGAGCATGTTCATCACTTACTTTACTTGCTACACAGACTGAGATAGTCTTATTCACATATTTCTATAATAATAATAAAAATGACATTGCTAGGCTGCCCTGCTTGCAGTGGTCCAACAGACCACCAAGCGCTCCATCAAACCACATCCTAATCTTAGCTGTGTCTGCTTTCACAGAACTTTCATCTTAATTCATCCTTTTATTCTCTTATTATACACTGTGCTAACAGAAAATGACACTAACGAAAGCAGTATTAACTTCTTCCCACACATAAGAGAATTTTCGAGGAAAAACATTTCAGAGGCTTGTATTTGCTAGATAGAAGCAGAAAATAATAATAATAATAAAAAAGAAGTCACTATCACATTCCACTTCTATCTTCTCATGCCCTGCCCAAAGAAAGTAACATATCAAGTTAACCCCAACCCAAACCTAAGCAGATCCCTAGCAAGCATGAAACTTCTGAGCAGGGACTAATAGAGTCACAAAAAATAATTCAAATTTTTAGATGAATAGGCTAAGTGAAATCTGCTTATGAAAGCTGAAAGAAAATGGCTTTATCTTGGATGGCCTGGGTGGTGCTGACTGAGCCTACCCTGAACGTCTCCTCTGCACTGCTCAAAAACTAAACACTCCTGCAGCATTTTGCGCTGTTTTCTAGACCACCCACTCAGACGTGGATACACAAACCACATGTGCCAGGAATGTCTACCCTGCACTGAAAGCAGTATCAGCATTACGACCTTATTACTTGCGCAGCCAGGCTTTTAATACAACTTCCTGGTTTTATCTTTTCAATACCTTTGATTCCTTAATGACTTGTAGGTAGTTTCTCTACTGGCCATTAGATGCTTAAGGATTTTAAAAGGGAATATAACAATTTGAAAAACCACCATTATCAGAGTGAAAATATTTTTGGCAGATTTTTCCTCCCCTTCTTTTCCTCATGTAAAGAGATGGGCTGTAGGTCTTACTAAAAAGATGTAACTGACCAATTAACAAACCTACTGTTTCCTAAACAGAACCCAGACTTTGAATTCTGCCTCCCTGTGAGCAATGATAAAAGATAATAACTTATTCCTCATTGTGATGAGAAGGGTGAAGTTTACTAATGAAAATTCCAGCTTTATAGTATCAGTTCTCTGAAAGAACATGAGAAAATGCATGATCCATTTGATTTAACATTCAGGAAATGGCTGCTTCCAGTCACAATTATACTGAATGATCATGAAAAAATATCTGCTGCTCTATTCACAGACCTACACTTGACTTTGCTCAAATTTTCAGACTGGAGAAATGAAAAGTAAATGAAGAATGGAAAATGCAAGATTATCACTTTGCAGTAGAATCAGTCTGGCTGAGGTAAAACATAAAATATAAATAAGATGCAATATTCAAACAAATGTTAAACAGACATCAGCATCTCAAACCATAAGACAGCTTAGGTTTTTGTATGGTGCTGCAATACATCACTTTCTCATCAAGTCAGCAACAACACAGTTTTTAGAGCAGTGAACCAAAGACGCTGCCACTCTGAAAGCTGTCACCCCATCTTACAGCTGGCAGAACTGCCTACCAGCGAACTATTTTGTATGCTATTGTAAGGAACCGCATCCAGCTACCGCGGGATCTTTTTTTTTCCCTTTTTCTTTTCTTTCCTTTTGTTCACTGCCCGCCTCCCCCCCACCAAGGATATTGTTCTCACTGTGGTAATACTTCTCTTTCCTGTCTAGTCACAGTGGCATTTCTTGCTGTTGAAGTAAATGCAAAGCCCTTACGTGATTGTGCTTTGATGTTAATTTGCCTGCTCACTCAGACACAGAGCCAGCCTTGTAAATGTCATTGGTTTAGCTGTGTTAACACACTGATTAACTCCCAAGCACACACAAAAGCTGTGCAGACATACGAGTTTTAGTCCCCATCATCTATTTGTAAGCCTTTTATGCCTGAGAGTAAAGCTTCTTGGTACAGTATACAGAATAACCTCCTGGTCTACACTACATTCTACTGTATACTGCTTAACAATTAAGAAAGCTACTGAGGCTCATAAAAACACGTGCCTTGCACTTTGTAAACTTTGGAACACATTTTGCACTGTTTATTTTTGCAGTTCCTGCTCACTCCTGCTATGGCTGAGAGTCTGACAAAATTTTCACTGTAATTCTCAATTTCAGTGCATTGCACTACAGCAAACTGGGCAAACAAATGGACCAGTAGAGCAAACACAAAAATAACAAGTTCATCTATAGACTGAAACCAGAGACTGTTTCCCATTAAACTGCAAGTGGTAAAATAAGAGATATGATGTGTATGAACAAAGACCATATGAAGCAAATCAAACATACTACCATCAGAGCAGTGTCTGAAGATAATGCATACAACAATGGAACAGGGCAGTTTTCAGACTGTTCTACAGCTCTCCCATTAATTTTGCAAACTAAATAATGTGGTCATTCAAGAGACTCCAAAACACTAGTATTCCTTTTAAGAAAACAAGATGCTACTTACCAAGTAAGGACCAAGGGCCCAAACCAGATTGTGAGAATACTTCATTTCAGTGTGAGAATGGGAAAGAAGGACAATGGGTCAGGCAAAATCCAAGAACTTGCAATTTCCTTCTCCCGGACTAAAAGAAACCTTAATAATAATATACTGGGCTCTTCAAATGCACTGTACAGTATGTACTCTGCATCCGTAACTGAAAACATAGACTTAGCTTAAAAACATCCCAACAACCAAAAGAAGAGAAAGAGAAATTATCAACCACTTCTTACAATCCAAAGGCTGAAGACTGAGCATGGGTTTTGTGTTACCTTGAAGGACTCTTCCTCACTTCAGTGTATGGCCCTTCCTCTTTCTTGCTCATTCTCTTTAGCGTGGATTAAGATGGCCCTCAAATCCAGATGATACTGAAATTTTTGTAAAGCCTCTCAGTGGATTCAAACATCTAAAAAGATTAAAACTTTTGTACCTAATCGGACATCAACTTTCTGAGATGAAAAGTTAGTGGCGGAATGAAAACTGTCCCTATTACTAGATACAACTACTGTTCTAGTAACAATGACTCACTTATGCTGAAAATATTTTTTTAGATATTGCAACTTACTGCTAACCTCTGTCTGGTCATCTCATTGAATTAATCCAAATTCTCACAAGTAACTTCGTTCTAAATGGCTTGATGTTAAGTAAAACTCCAAAATATTTATTGCCAAAATACTTTAACCCATCCCAAAGAGTGATACTCATACACACTGAAGACTTGGAAGGGTATCTTCTTATTTTTTCCATAAGAGAAATGTGAATGTCTGAAATCAATTGAACAATGATTTATTTTGTTTCTGCATACAAAATTAGTTGAAAATAACTACTTTTTAAATTTAGATCAACACTTAGTAACTTATTCTATGAGAATTTTTTTAAAAAGTCAACACGCGCACACACATACACAACTGCAACCTATTTTCTTCCGTCTGTGCTTGAATCAGAAAATTTAAAGGGTTAAGGATGATCCCCAACTTGCATGAAATTCAGCTCTAACTTGATACTGTAATTGCTGTCATCTCCCTTTCATGCCTATTTTCCTATTTTATGTTTTCTTCCACTCCTGTTATCAGTGTATAATAAAACCTAGCTGATAGTTTAAAGGTAAAATGATTCATTTCACCATTTCTAACAAAACAGTGCAATGATCACACTATAGGTACGGGATTCATCCCCTCCTGAAATTCAATTAGTTTTTAACACAAAAATTAGTTAGAAAAGTCAAAATGGACAAAATTCCACCTGTATCTGGTATAAGTAAAAGATATAAAGTTGAACACACACTAGTAGACCAAAGGTTTTTAAGGTTGCTTTTAGATTTCCAAACATTTTCATATAAAATAATCAATAAAAATTGAAGTTTATCCCCTTCACATGCACCCCTTACCCCTCCCCACCATCACCTGCCTATGTCAAAAGTAACTTTAAACTTATACTCCTACTTGTCCCCCTGCCTCCTTGATTGCACATTAAGACATTGACTCAAAAGAACAACACAATGCTTCAAGTATGCTTCATGCCAATCGTCAAAAAGAGTCATAACATTACTGAAAAAGTACACTTGTTCTTGGGAAGCCTGAGAAGGACTTCCTGCAGAGTATGGTCAGACACCACCTTAAATAAGAAAAAAAGTCCCCCAACCTAATCCATATCCCACCCTCTCAAAAAGAGTAAAGTGTAAAATTTTCTTTGGACTTAAAGAAACAGTATTAAGATTTATAATCTGAATAAGAAATAACCCCAACAGGAATTCAGTTTTACAGTGCTGCACAAACTGTGCACATGAAACAGTAAGTCATACAGCTACTACTGTTCAGCTCTACACATAGAGACTAGAAGTGGCATACAAGCATACACATGACATACTGGCCTGTCCAGAAAAAAAAAGATACAGTCTTTAAGGCTAGTAAACCTGAATAAACCCTTGCATCCAGAAGTATGTTTTCAATTCTTTTCTGTTTTCATTGGAGGATTTGGACTTCTAATAGAAGGGTGATGGTTTCATTAAGAAACCATCAGCAATATGAGAACATGGAGCTTTGATCATATTTGATCACATTTGATCATATATAAACAAGGATCCTGATTTTAATCAATAATAGATGGTACGAAATAATACTCATTTTTCTAAGTAAGAAAACCTTCTGGAAACACAAGCAGGTTATCAAACAGATATCAAAATCTGAAAAGTGTAAAAAGCATATATGTGTGTGTATATATATACATATATACACACAGGTGCATGTATATCTGTATATTCACACACATATATATATATAGGTATTTATTCCAACATGTAACTGTATAACAACTTTTTTCCTTTCAAATAAAGCGGTTTAGTTTAACAGTTGTAAAAAACCCCAACAAAAACAGAAACAAAACCCCAAGACAAACAAAGCAGACCATATACTATATGAACAAACAAAAATGTTATGCAAACAGTTTTATGGTAAGAGAGTCACACACTGGCAGCAGAGGAGTGTCAAAACTCGTAGTAATAAATAGCTCCAAATTAACAATTTTCTACAACATTTCCTTAGAAGACAGGAGCAGTATTTCTTCTGTTGTGATGATCCTGCAAAACAGCTTCACTCATATATATTTAATTTTATAACATTAGAACAGACACAAGAATGTAGACTGAAAAAGATGCTGGATTCAGGACAGTATACATAACATTTTTTGTTCAAAGTCCTACTGGTTTATTCACTAAGGCTAAACAGCAAGTCATATGATCCTATTTGGTGCATTTTCTACCATGATCAAGATCAATAAACGGATAGAGCCAAGGACCTGCGGTCCAACCTGCTGTGGTCCAACCCACTGTGGCAAATGGGAAACAAAATATAGGACCACTGTATAATCCCCAACTTCGTGTCTTGTTTCCTGGAACTGCAGAAGCGGAAACAAGACTGTAGTGTTTTAAGTGACTAGAGAAACATAGCAAGAAGTGGCATTTTAACATGAATAAGGGTACTAGGCCTGTGATAGTACTGCATCAAAAAAGCACACATGGGACTCCACTACTTGCAACATCTGGTAGTGTCATTCAATGACTCGTTGACTTTAGAATGCATGTATGCAGTAATAAATAGATCAGTTATGTAGTAAGGCAGTGTGCTGAACATGCATTCATCTTGTGGACTAGGACACCACAGAGAGATACATGATACCATACACATTCATTAAGACTAAGTATGTTTTTGTTTTTGTGTGTTTGTTTTTCAAGGCTATCCAGGCAAACTCTTCCAGAGCATTTTCTTCTTAAGAACAGAGGTGCTCTGAGTCTTGTCACTTGTCTTCTCCCTTATCAAGAGATGATGACTGGCTTTAAGGAAAAATAAAGCTGAAGGAGGTTGTTTTATTTTTTCCCCCCGTTTTGGTTGCATCATTCTGAATGTTTCATTTAAAGAACAGTTTTTGATGCAGCCAGATGCTGAATCCTCAGGAGTTTCCAGATGTTTCCAGGTAACTCTGTAGTTTACGGACTGTGGTTTTGTCCAGTGAGCAAAGATCAAAGTCAAAGGTTGTGTTTGTGATATGAAAGTGTCCAGTTTCTTCTATGAGATTTACTATCTGAAAGGAAAGAAAAGATGCAGTTGAAGATTTCAGGAGTTTCACATGCCCACTGAATGTATCTATGTGCCACCCACCAAGTATGGCATGGAAGGCATAAAACAAGCCCAACACTTGCAGGTTAAACCATTATTCTTGTCAATTAACTTTCTTTCTGACAAGAACTATGGTCCAGACCACAGTATCTAGTTTGTTGTTGTTGTTGTTTTGCTTTAGATCATCATCAACCATAATCCCAGTTTAGCCATCTGCTCCTCTACCCAACACTAACATTGGGAATATAGTTTTCAAATGTAACACCCTCTCCAAGCCCAAACAACTAAAAAAATCCAGGTAGATGTCTGTCTGGAATATTTATGTGTGGGTAGCTGCTAAGCAGGTTACTTTAGAAAACAATTGGCATAAGCCTTTCTGCAAGCAAGGGAAAGAAGTAAATCCTTATAGAATTTAGTTCACACCAAAGAAAAAAATGTATTCAAGAGCTCTCACATCAACTGTTAGTTCACATACTAGCAGTTATTTCTTGAGTAATGGACTTGAATTTAATTTTTTCTTTTTAAACCAAATCAGCCATGAAAGACTCCTACCAACGGCAAAAGATGACAGAGCCAGACTCTTTTCAGTGGTGCCCAGTGATAAGACAAGAGGCAATGGGCACGAACTGAAACACAGGACGTTCCCTCTGAAGATCAGAAGCACCTTGTCACTGTGAGGCTGACCCCACTGGCACAGATTGTCCAGAGGGGTTGTGGGGTCTCCATTCCTGGAGATATTCAAAAGCCATGACCTCCAGAGATGCCTTCCAACCTCAACCATTCTACAGCTCTGTGAAACCAACAGTACATATCTAACTTGTGCCTTTTAACATTTTTAGTCTCTGAATGGCAGTCTAAATTTTTTTAAGAGTGGTCATACTCAACACTGAATTGCTGTAACAAGTAACTCAAGATATGTTAAGTTCTAGCATGTGCAGTTACCTAAAAAAATCCTTCAGCATCTTGGAAAGTGCAAGCATTATTTGTCAAATACAGCTAATGCAGTGCCAACACACCATGTCTATGAATCTCTTATGTGCTGTTGCATTCCAAGAGACAGACATCCCAGCTGGGCACACAGAAGGGCACCCCATCCTGAAGCTGGCCTCTGAGAAGTGTCATGGACTGACTGAAAATTGCTCTTCTGCTTAGTCTTTCCAGTCATCCCTTCTGCAACACTCAGGCTAGGCTCAATGTCCTGTTTGCACCCTTTAATGCGAAACCCATTTAGTTGTAGGGCTTCCATATATACCTCCACTGAAATGCTACTGCTAGATATTTCTTGCTTGTTTGAGCCTTATTACTCCAACTGTAATTCCTTTTCCACAGCTGGAGGAGATACAGATGTATGCACACATGGCTTATGGAGCATACCTTAAAATGACAAATCTGTTAGCAATACACCAACTTGTAAAACAACAATGAATTTAAACTAAATCTTTTGTAGTTTTCTGCTCCCCATTTCATTACGTAAGATGTGTTCTCGGATCACAAAAGAAAAGACTATGTTGATGATAAATTAAATAAGTTCATATGTATTGTAAGGCATGGAATGACACAACCTAGGGTGGCTTAAACAGAATGGAAACAAGATAAAATCATGAGGGAACTGCCCATTACCATAAAAATCTCCCCTTCCAATCACATCCCATTTTCCAGGTTGGGGAAAAATAAAAGAAAAATATGTTTAACTTGGTTTGCAGCTGTCCAGAATTCTGAAAGTCCTTAGGAATAATCATGTTCTTCGTAACACTTCATTTAAATCTGTGCCTCTTAGCATTAATTTTTTTCCATATGGGAATTTTCAATCTAAAATTGCCAACTTCATTTATCCACTTGTTGATTCACAGACAGTAACACTTTTCCATCTCCTACTGTTTTGCAATTAATACGAGAGAGAAAAAAAAGTCAAATGGGACAAAACCGATCGCTACCAGAAGGAAACTTCAATATGTGTTATTTGTCATTCTAACTTTTGGCAGTCTTGAGCCTCATCTAAAAGAGAAGCTAAGGAGTCTATCTGGACTCCTTTTGTAAAGTTAGGAATGTAATCTCAGGCTGGGTCTCTGAATATCCACTGTGTGACAGATAAATAGCTGCACAAGTAGTTTAAACAAGCCAAAACCAGGAGGATGGAGCTATGCTGAACAACTCTGTGTAAAGCCTTCTTAACATTATAGTGAAAGAGTACCACCCCTCATAACACCCACAGCAATATACGTGATTTTAGAAACAAAGATTATGTAGGTGTTAATACATGTATTTTTAAACAGCACTGTATATTTTAAAAAATTGATAAGCACTTTTATTGATCAGGTTCTGCTTTCTGCTTTGGGCTTTTAAGCTCTAGGCCAAGGGAAATATAAACATTTTAAACATATCACTCATCCAGCCCTCAAGAAATATAGCCAGTATGTCAGGGCACCTGGTAAATCAGACTGAAATGAACCTCAAAAGTTCTAATGGATGTACAAAAATATATCAAGATAAACCCAGACAGCTCAATGAAAAACACCTGCCTGTGTGCCAGCCAATGAGGAATTCATGACTTATAGTGTTAGCATGCACATTCTTACGCTATTCAGAAATACTTGAAAAAGAATAAAAGCTTGAGATAAGCTGCCAGGAAGTCTGACAGTTATAATATTAAAAATGCAGCATTAAAATGTTTTATTCCAAGAGCTCAGGCTGCAAAGAACAAAAATACCCTATTTGTTCCTGCTGTAGTAAGCTTTCCTTTTCTGCTATAATGTACATCTTGTTTACATAATGTCTCTCCAGCTCCGTTTCATCATTATCGATCATAGTACAACTATTTATCTCCCTTTAAACAAGCAAGTGAGTGTGTGTGTTTAAGGAAGTCAAAGTGCAACTAATGACATAGTCATTTTTCAATTTATGGAGGGTTTTAGACCATTTGATAGTTTCCAGACCTGCAAGCTGCCCCTTGCAAAAAACTCTCAGAAGACAGTTGCCATCTCAAGTTAAGCACCTTGTGGACAAGAGCAATACAATTTTCAGCAATGCTACATGCTCCCAATTTCTTCTTTATGCCTGTGCTTTCTAGTGCACTGACTCTGAGGAGATTTTTCACCAGCTGCGGACATGAATTCTGATGCCTCAAAGTAAGAGGCAGCCTTACCAGAAATCTTGTTGCCTTTCATGGGGTCATGCTAACACCATCTGCACTGAAAATACAGAGTTAGGAATGCAGCTTTAGCCAGCCAAATTTGAATATATGGGACATGCAGCATTAATATCTGATTGCAGATTTAGTTATCCCCACTATTTCACTGCAAATCACAGAGAAAAAAAAAAAAAAAAAAAAAAAAAAGCCTTATCACTGCAAATCCCAAACCCTTTCTTTACAGTGAGAGAGGTAAGAGACACATTTCTTTTTAAAAGGTAATTAATTTCAGACTAATTTCTGTCTAGCTGTGATCAAATATTCACATTAAAAAATGCTCAGGTGATTCTGATTCTCACAGGACTTATTTCTTGGTCAAGTGTTCTTTTTCACCTGCCTTCTCCCTCTTTGGAAATGCTTAGATATCTATGAGTATAATTTTACATCATGATTACTTAGATACATATCCAAGCACTTGCAGTTCAGTATCACATTTTTGTTGCCTCCTGCTTTTTTTTTGTGGATTTATTTCAGCTTCCTTTAACAAAGCGTCTCAAGGAGAAACGCCCCTCTTGCGAAAGAGCCACATTCTCACATAAATACATTTTTCTCATGTCCAGCTGGGTCACA
This sequence comes from Streptopelia decaocto, assembly GCF_964273445.1. Classification (NCBI taxonomy): domain Eukaryota; kingdom Metazoa; phylum Chordata; class Aves; order Columbiformes; family Columbidae; genus Streptopelia; species Streptopelia decaocto. Next base: position 17,421,539 of record NC_138657.1, on the reverse strand, counting down.
TTCCTATTTGTTGTTACACCTATAAGACTTGGTCTTAAAAACCAAGATTGCAAAAACCTGTCCCGCCCTTTTCACATCCCTCAGCACAAGTTTCAAAATCCAGCGCTTTTGAATGATCAATGCCTTCATCTTCTTGCAAGTCCCTTCTTTAAAAATTCCCCAAAAGTCTGTGGGCAGCAGACTTTGACATGTGCAAGAGATGATTACTTTCCCTGACATAAACTAAAGGGATGAAAATCACCATTTAGGAACACACAACATCTCTACCACCATTCCACTTCCAAACCAACATTGCCTTTTAAACTCTTGCAGCTATTTACAATTTTCTGTTGCATATTTTTGCACTCAATCCCTCTTATCACTTAGTAGCCAGAATCCCTTTCTCCAGCTTTATCCCTTACCTTCCTGACTTTTGTAATTCCTATAGTCTCTATATACTTTGATTTCTTGGTCTTGAAATTGCACATTAATTCTTAAGATCTGTCTCAGCTCTTCCAGTGACTTGTGCTCACTGGAAGTTATTTCACGGTAATTACATAGCTGCATAGCAGTAAGGACATTTAGCATGGGATGACAGTTTATTTGTAATGCAGAGAAGCACTGATTCTCTGCAAGTTATCCGTTCAGTATTGTGAACATGTTTCTGTAAACTGATAAAATCATATGAACGAATGCACTGCAGAATATTGAGGGTTTAGAAGACTTTAAAACGAAACTGTTTTTTTGTTTTATAACAGCATAAATTACCTGCTAGTGCACACTGGCTAACAGACAAGTGGTGAGTAACTTGGCTCTTGCATTGAATTCTGGTAACCTCCATAGCCAGGACCACAGGGTTACCAGCTACCAGTGCAGAACTGCACCACTGTCCCAGCCTGCAGAGTCTGGCCACAAATCCAGCTTTCACTGGGGCTACACCAACAGCCTGCAGAGCTTAGGACTTAGGTGGTTTCATGGGAAATTTTGAAAAAACCCCACGTATTCAAACCCTTTTATGCAAAGCAAGGGTAAAAACAAGCAAGAAATGTTTGTGGTGTTGTTCTTTTTGTGAGGGTGGTCTAGCAGTGGAACAGAATCCTGGAGGCTGTGCTGTCTCCATCCTTGGAGCTTTTAAAATCCTGACCGGATAAGCCCTGAGCAGCCTGATTTGACCCCACAGCTAAGCCTGCTCTGGGACTAGAAAAATCCCTTCCAATCAGAATTCTTATCCTAAGAAATATTTTCCAAGCAGGTAAGATGGTTCAAGTTGAATTCATGATCTTCTTTCTCATCTGGTAGCATTTAAGTGTATTTGGCAGAGAAGACACATTTACCTTTGTTAGAAAAAAGATGGGTTCATCCACTAAAGCTTCTTCAGTCTGATGTTACAGTACTGTTATAATCTGCTTCATGGGAATTTACTAACATAAGGAAAAACTGTGTGAGAAGAAACATAACTGAGCTGGAAAATTAAGAGTATCCTATTCTGAGTAAGTGAAAATAAAAAAGGTATATTCTTGCACATTTTAAACTAAAGATAGACTTTTTCTTTTTTCCTAAGTGTATCAGACAACAGAAAGCATTCGTTCATTGACCTTAGCCTCACCACTCGCGTGAAGAGTATAATTTAAATACTGTAGTGCATGCCTTCTCATAGCACAGTGCTTAATTAGTTGTATTATAAAAATTAGGTTGATGTACAAATGGTGCTGTTTTGTTTCCTGGGAAACTGTTCTTGCAGACTGTTTCCCTTTGTCTGGAGTGTGTGCAGGCTGTCGATACAGCCCCAGTGAAAGCTGTATTTACGGCCAGACCACGCAGACTACGACATCGGTGCAGTTCTGCACTGATAGCTGGTAACTGTAGTCCTGGCCATAGAGGTCTACCAGCAGTGAAACCATTTGACAGCCATGCCTGGGCTAACTGGGCAAGTAAATGCTCAGGAAGCAAAGCCAGGGCATGAATTTACAATACAGTGGTTTTTTCAGATGCACTTTCTATGTGAACTCTCTAAGAGTTAATGGATAATGTAAAGTGGAGAGGGTCTTGAAACTCCTACCTTTTAGTCTCCTGCACAAATTATCCAATGCAGGCAAAATTTACCATGATTCTGAAAGTGTGCTTTGTTTCCCTTTGTAGACAAAAGGGAACTTGGGAAAGAACAATACATTAAATATGAAGGATAACCAATATGCAGCATTATGTATCGTAGCTCATGAAATCTGACAGAGCTATCAGAATTCCTCTTCAACTAAGAATATCCTCAACCAAGGTCTTCCTTTTCACTGATCTTTCATTTGTTTTCTCAACTTTACCTATATTGAGCTTGAACTAATAAACAGATTAATGCCACGACCTACAAAATATTTTTAAGACACTTATCCAAGTGCTGATAAATTTGAGGAGTGATTGCAATAATTTAGAAGTGAAAAAAATTTCCATCTTTACAACATGTCCACAACTGGCACATGATTTTGCTAAACATAATAAAACCATCTGTGCTGCGATTGCATCTGCTTTGTTAGCAGATAGTACCTGACAATGTTGCCCAAAACAAAGAATACTATTCTTTGTTCTTATTATTGCATAGCCTTTCAATCAATTTGGAGCCTTCTTGGTTTACGTATTTTCATATTTTACTCCCTCCACAACTTCAGATTACTCGATGAATATATTGTGTTTTTCCACAAAGTGAGTTTTGCTTGAATTCCGTGTTTCCTGTTTGCCATAGAAAACATCTTTAATTGTTTCTGAGAAAATGCCAGTCCTTTTCAGGAAAAAAGCAACAAGATTTTTATCAAGTTATGGTGCACTGCTGTATCCATTCTCTCATCCTGTTTTCATAATTATTGGTACAGTATGTTGACAAACATAAGAATGAATGGGTGAAAAATTTATCTCAGGGAATTTTTACACATTCTATAAATGGTGTTGTCACATCAAATAACAAATTTTTTAAAAAGTGCCTAAGCTGCACTGAAAGTGGTAACAGGCTGTATATGGATTTTACAGGTTTGAATGTTATTAAACCTGATTACAGAGTTTTAGATGAAGGGGAAAAATAGATATGACTTCACAACTTCAATGAGCACGCTGTGATATTGCATTAGAGTGCTCCTCACCTGCTGCAGTATATGTCTCTCTCTCAATGTCATTAATCTTCTGTGGAGCTCTACTAGTTCATCGAGATATGCCTAGAAATAAATCCCCCCCCATAAACAACTTGTTAATTAAGTCATAGCTATGTATTTCAAAAACTTCAGATGTCTTCAAAAACAATACAAATGGAAATTTTATTTTAAATTTTCTTTGACCTAAATTTTTAGGAGTCTGGCTTTCTCTAGCTTAATGCAACCCAAATATAAGCTTTTGTGGGTTTTCTTAGATACTTCATGCCAACGAAAATCTTATTAGGTGGTCCTTTGCTGTAGAAGATAATATCTATATCTCAACTGTGGCAAAAAGTGTCAAACAGACTAGGGATACCAAAACAGCATCTTTAAAAAACATCTCCCACCTTTCCCCATGAGATCCAAACCTAAAGGCTCACAATGAAATCCCTCTTTTTCTCTAAAGCTACTTAATTTTCTGTGTCAACAGGAAGATATAATGTGGGAAGATCAAGCATGGTAGATTCCACTGTCCACCTTCCTGGGATGCCAAACATGTCCCACCTCTCCACCCAGTTATCAACTTTGTCCTTCAGCCTGAACCATCAGAAACCTTTTTTCTTTCAAGCAGAGAGAGATACAGCACCCAGCTTAAGAAAACAAAAAGCGTATGGATCAGGCAACTGAAAAACTAGCAACAGATAGTGAAACTTTGGTCTCCTGCCTCACAGGATCACAAAGTTGACACTAATACCTGTAAAATAGAAACCCCCAGAGGAACTTGTTCATGCTGGGAAATTGGGCTGTGTTCACTCACATGAGGACTTAGACCTCTTACCCATGGCCAGCTGACATGATTTTAAACAAAGGTGTATTTCTCATTGTTAAAATGAAGCTATTGGTTCACATAATTCTAGTTAACAAGCTGAATCACACTGCCACTTCTTAAGGCACAGGCCTCAGAGGGGATTCTGGAAAACATATATATTTTTTTCCATTGATTGACTTATTGGCTACGAATATAGCTGTGAATTCTGCTCTTCAAAGATTATCACTTCATCTGTGAAGCACAATGCAAATTCATGGTGGAGAGCAGATGAAATAATAGATGGTAGATTTCCAGCTGGTGACATTTGCTAAACCACCACACATATTGAAGAAAAAGAGAAAGCTTTCAAAACAGCACAGAAGAAGAAAGAATTACAGAAAAAAAAACCAAAACAAAACAAAGATCTGCACCTAAAGGAACACAAAGCAAACGTACTATTTACTGGGATTTGCATTCTGTGACAAAGGTTGGTGTTTAGTAAATACATTAATATCACATTCTAGACTAGTTCACTGTTACCTCATTTTCATTTACCTTATCACAATCCCCATTCTTTATTTGCTTATCAGACTTATTTTGCTTTATTGGACTTTTCACTTCTAATATCTGGAAAAGAAAGAAAATCTTGTAAAAATTAAATGCATTATTGGATACAATTACATCTGAAAAACTCTGCTATCAGTTAGTAACACAAAGAATATAACTTCTGGAGAAAATGTAATCAAAACTCAGCTTTTAATTCTTTAATCCATACAACCTATTCACATGTTTCAGAAAAAAGCAGCTTACAGCAGAAAATGCTGAGTCGCTGGAATGAGGTGATATGGGTATTATTAATTCTTAAAATAATTAATTTCACATTATTTAAAGCCTTCTCAACACTTTTTCGTGTCTTTGGCATGCTGGTAGAATAAGAGGTGTGATTGTGCAGGTGCAAAATGACCTGAGGTAGCTGCAGTGCTTTTGAAATGTCCCGTGACCAGTACATATTTCCTGTTCTTTCCCCCCACTCCGCCCCAAGGTGTCTCTTTTCTTTCACAGAGATTTTGAGACACAGACTTTGAAATGACTGTATGAGTTGTAGCTGAAAAAAAAAAGCTTTTGACAGTAATTTCTATTGAACTTATGCAGTACTCTTCCTTTAATGCCATACAAAGCCATTTACTACCACATTTATAAACCCAAGAGTGCTTTGTCCAGTACTGAACCACACCAACAAGCAGCAGAGCACCATGCTTAGTATGAAAATTTTAGGATTAAAGGAAGGAAGATTTTGGGAAAACAGAACTGTAGATTTTTCTTCTGATTTTTCCCACACACGACACTTTTTTGAAGCTGAAAGTAGAGTTAAAAAAACAGCCATCTCATTCCTAATCTAGAATATGATTGTTTCTTCTGAAAAACAGAGGAAAGTAAGTGATCGCAGATGATGGAAGATTTTGTTTAACCTTTCATTATAAGTAACACTAATATCACTACCACGATTATCTCCAACACCACACTGGACAGTCACAACACATGACAAAACTCAGCAAATAAGGAAATACAGTCTGTAAAAGCAGGTCTTCTAGACTAGCAAGAAGCTTCACTGACAGCTTTCTTTATATCCCCTGTCATTTCTAGTTCCCTCAGTATAAATGACTAAAAATGCATGCATGCTTCTCAGGGTGACAAGCACCATAAGAAACAGAGCAGACAGGCAGCTACTTCCCTATATAAAAAAAAGTAACTGCAGATCTGATTTAACTTTACCTAATCAGAATGCAATACATGATCCTTTCCTGAAGAAAAATCCCAGTTCTTCAATTCAATATCCCCTAGGATTACTGCTGTGTAGGCCAGTGGAAGAAAAAGTCTTGTATTAAAAAAATAAAAAGACCTCTAGGCATGGATCCAGTACCTTTTAGATGCTTTTCTTGTTTTTAAATGAAAAAAAAATCTTGATTTCAAATATAATCTTAGCAAGAACACAGTATATTTGAAAAAGTTGCTTCCTTGCAGTGCTCTTGATGTGTAGCTGAAATCTAACATCTTAAGCACTCTTGTTTAGATGAGACACAACATAATGACATCTGAAGAATCATAGTCTTAGCTCTTTAGTTCTGTGAATGGACTTTGTCAATACAAGCCTGATTTCATCAGTCAAAATAATCATCCTGGCAAGCAGCACTATACTACCAAGCAGAGATTTCAAATGTGGCTATGGTCCACATAATTTGAATTTTCACAAAGCTTCCCTAAATTTATCATTTTCAGCTCAATTATGAAATTCAGCTCAAAATTCTATAAAAATAGAAGAAGGTATGTGACATTCAATTTTAGCTGGTATACTGCTATTGTTTGGAGTGTCTAAATGGGCTGGTAGACCTTCTGTTAGATCACTGAAGGAAAAAGGAACATGAAAGATGTGACTGTGTGGGCTGCTGATATTGGGAATACAATTACTTAACAATTACATTGCCTCTATAGAAGTTATTCATTAAACAACAAGCCATAGATAGATGTTATTTGTCTTGTGCTGATGTTTCCAATAAATGCAATATTCTTCATCTTTATAGTTTGCTTTTTGCCCTCAAAAGACTGTCTCTTAAAAACATGTAACTTTGGTACAGATCAGCTTAGAAAAGCCTACAGAGTTTCTGGTGGATAGTTAGAATGCTTTCTGGACATGGAATCTTTCCTCTCTCCATGCACAAACTACTTCCCAGGTTTTTTTCTTCCATAGTGTATTTGAACTTCAGGAATGGCAATATTTAGGTTTTGCACTATCAGTAAGCTTGTATTGGAAATCTTTTTAGAGAAGCAATGACAAGTAAATAATTTCTGCCAGATAATGGAAGCAGTTAACCTAAGAGACATAGGAAAGACTCATCCATAAAACTTACTGTCTAGACCACAAACTTTCATTAATACATTATGTAGACACTATTCTAACTATATCAATACGGTAAGCAGCCATTTATTGCCAGTCAGCGAATTTCATGACTGCTTTGCTTTGTGTATGGTCCACCTGATACTAGAGTGAATTATGACTCCCTATAATAAGAGCCAAATGATATATTCTATAAATTATGGGCTTTTTTAAAAGAATATCAGATTTTGAGTTTAATTTTTATAGAGTCTTACTTTATTGGTGAGTGAGGATGATGTCACTCCCAAACTCTAATTCCCATTTCTCCCTGATGTCCCTGCAGCTCTAGGCTGTTTAGTTTTTTTCCTCTAAAAAACAGAACTACCCTACTTTCCCACCTCAAATATTACAACAAAGTTAGCTCTTACAGATATAGAGCAAGTACTCTGACAGTGAAATAAAAACTATTGTATCTTCTAGATACTGCGGGACAGTGGGGGGGGACGGAACAGAAGAATGAATAAACTACTGAGAATGAGCCTTTTGACGTGAACTGTGTCTACTGCTAACACAAACTGAAACCTCTATCAGTTGTTTGACTGATACTGTAAAGCCAGTTTGTATCGTGTACCTTACAAAGATATAATTATTCGTATGGCAAGGACACATTTCTTAAAATACTGATGAAAACATTACCTTTGGTCATTAGCATTTGCTAAACCAAATACTACTTGTCCTGAAAAAAACAAAACAAAACAAAACTCTTATGTCAGTTTACAGACTATGCCACTGCACTGAAGTAATCAGAATGCCATATCAGCTCCCCAGGACTGTATTTACAAATCCTGACTTTACCTGGTTGTTGTTGGCTTTCAGTAAAGGTGGTGCTGGTTCATGACGTAGTGGTGAGGAAGCCGAACTGCTGTCACTGTCGCTGCCGTCACTCAGACTAACCCTATGGAAAAAGGGAGCCAAGAGATTACACCTGCAGACCAAGGGCTGTCAACAGGGGTGAACTGTACTTGCACTTTGAGGCAGGACACTAAGAATGACCCCTCACTAAGCAAGCCATCATTAACCAACCTCATGTGAAAGAGAGGCATCTGAGCAGGGCTGCGGTCCACGAAAGGCTCAGCACAGGAAGGAGAACAAGGGTGTCTGCCTGCACTTGGGTGAGATGCCATGTCTGTGTAACAGCATCGATCGTCACAGAAATGGTTAAATACTTAGAACATTAAACTGCTCTTCCCAGTGTTCCTGGAGCAAGTCTGCATCTCGGTTCATAGCCATGTGTTTTAAATATACTTTTCTGCTCTTCTAAAAGCTTTCTAAACAGCTGTACTTCCCACTTGGACAAGAGTTTCACTGAAAAATTCCATGTTCCTTATCATAAATAACATTTTTTTTCCCCTGGCTAAAATTTAAAAACTTAGTGTCTCAGAAGAGGTCCCGTGAAAAAGCTCAGGTCCTAGTCAGTCTCATCATTTATGTACTTAGGAACAACCGAGTATACTTATTTGTTAGAAGAAAGTAAAAATGGTTATTTGGGATAAAAAGTAGAGAAACATTAGCCTTAAGATTTTCTTAAAAAACTGAAACAAAATCTCCACACTTAGAGACAAGCTGAGCCTGAGATAATCCTTTATACAATCACCAACACAAACAAATTCTTAAACTACTAGACATCTTGGTCTTTTTCTACTTAATTCCTGCTGTTAAAGTCCACCAGGGAATCGGCTGACATTACCTTCCCATTTAAGCAGTAGCTGATACTGGTGCTCAAGTGCTGTTCACTCACAGCTAAACCCTGTGGATCAGATAAAGATCCCACTATGAAAAGGTTCAAGAGAGATTGTTTCAGGTTTTCAACAACATTCAGGTGGAGCTTCAAGCTGCCTGAAGAACAGATGATTTTTGGAATGCCCTCTTAAGGTTGTAGCTAGGATGCAAAAGCATATTTTAAAAAGCAATTTCTGTGACAGTTAATTGCTTTACCTTCTGTCTGCACTTTTACATGTTACCTACTGCATACCACACAGAATTAACTTGAAATTCAAATTTCATTAGTTCTGATCCAATTTAACAACCTAATCTAAAGCTGGTAAGTAGATCTTGAAAACAAGACACTATGCACAGAATAGCTCATCAGTCAATTAAAGGACTTAATTCTATATCATTTATGCCAAAGAGTAATTGTGACTACTTCCCTGAAGTCACAATGGCATGAAATCAAGGAAAGTCAAATGAATGAGGATCATCATAACCATGGGGATTAGTACAGAAGCACTTTGTATTTGGAATGGCTAATCCTGATAGTTTTTAGACGAGGCAGTTTTATATGCATGTGCTTTAAAATGAGAGGCTGAATTCCTGCCCATTTGTTATTCCCCACTTTGAGAACATAGACCTCACCATATTACTAACAAGCACAACGTCTTGGCCACCAGACTACTTGCAATCACAGGACACTCACCTTCGACTCCTGCTTCCTCCTCGTGTATTTATAGGTCGTTCCAACTCAGAATCATTGTCATTCTCATCCACTTCATCTGATTCATCTTCATTATCATCTGAATGCAGATCTTTCATTATAGACCTCAATGGACCTGAAACATCAGAGACAATAAAATACACAAATGAAGTTCACTTCACAGTGTTGCAGGCAACTCACCCAGCTTTGTATATGATGGAAAACTATTGTCCCTGCATGGGTGTTGGGAGGAGAGAGTCTTAAACATCAAACAAACGAAGTAATTCACTGGAGGCTTATGCTGCAGGGACTTATCCATGAATCATTTACTCACACAAGCAACTTAATGAGCTTCAATAGACTTACTCATGACAGTGAAGTGACTCGTATGCTTAAGTGTTTGCAGGATTGGCCCCCTGGACCATAGCTTAAGTCAAATACTGTCATGCCAGTAGAAATTGACTATTACTGTATTATTATTACTATTACTATTGAAAGTAAGATACTTTTTCATCACTGGGTTTTCAGATTTTTTGCTTTCTCAAAGAGTATTTTATGTGAGTAAATATCTACAGGGACATACTCATCAGTACTATTACATTTGTGAGGTTATTACATGTATTGAGAAGCAGAGTCTAACAAATCGTTCTAACTCATACTGGCCAAGGCAGTCTCTGTCATCCTGTTTTTATTTATTTAGCTTTAGCTGTTCTCTTTATTTCAGGGTAAATTTCAGGTCAAGTAAGCACTTCACCATATTCATATGTAAAAAGTGCATCAATCCCACATAACACTATGATATCTCTTTTCCTGACTTGACAGAAGGTACAAAGCTTGACTGCCTCATAAAACTGCGTGAAATTCAGTTTGGGATTTTGGTTTGATTTTACTCAATTTATTTTGCTTTAAAAGTTACAGAAAGAGGAATATGTTTAACATATCTGGGAAATGTAACACTACAACTGCTTGAAATATAAGGGGGCAAAAACAACTTATAAGAGGGCAGGAAGCAAGACTGATGCCAGAGGGCATTTAACTCTAAAGTGAGAGACATGAAGCAGCAAACAAAAGCAATGGTGATGGCTGCAGGAACAGCAATTACAACTACGGTTCTGTAATTCCTGCAGCCCAGGAAACACTAGTACTAGTGTGGATGAAGTGGGACTCAGAGTACTCTTCAAAGGGAGCAACTCTTTATTTGCCCATGGGGAAACAGGGTCAACTTGTGTCATCCTTTGTCACTGCCAGAAGTGAAGACAGACCTCCGCCAGAGTCATATTCCTAATGTGGAAGGTGTTCCATTCATGGGAGGAACAGCTTCATGGATTATTCCAGACCAAGCAAGGCTCAGGTCACAGGCATTTTGACTAGTTTTGTGCAAGTGATTTCAAAGCCAGTGCTGAGCATCATTTACCACTAAGCTTACACTAGAACTTTCATAAATCAGTGCAGCTTTGGCTGGTTCAGATGAATGCTTTCTTACCGCTGTTTTTACATCTTAAGGTTGGCTGGGAAGAAGCCCAGATGTTACTGATGGGCAAATTCCTGGTGGACCAGACACTTGTACAGGCCACAAGGAAAGCAGAACTATACTGATGTGTTTCTTGTCCATGCAGCCACCACTGATTTGTGTTCCACTTTCTGTTACTGTTGGAGTCTCAGGCAGACAATGCTCAGCTACTTGCAAATGGTAACTTGTAGTTTGACTGAATATTTAATCATCTGACTCTTGAAGGAGGGAAAGGACTCCTTCCTTGGCTTTTAATAGGAGCAGTAATTAACATATTTCCTTTAAAAAGGAGATGAGAGGGCACCATCAACAGCATCTGCACAGGGATGAAGGAAGAATTTGCTCATTTTGATTTTTTGGAAAATATTCTTACTGGTCTGCTTGACTGTTGAGATCAGTAAATGAGAGACAAGGCATAGGGAACTAAATGATTTGAGGTAAAGGGTAAGAAAATATAATTAAATTATAAATATAGGAAGAAGAATTCCATGTTTCAAGCAAGATGAAAGGGTAGAACACAAGGGTATTTCCACAGGCTAGGCCTAGCCTAGAAAGGCTAGTTTCACCTTACTGGGCAAAGACACTAACAAACTTCATGAAAGTTCTACTGAATACAGCTGTCCTTGTCTGCACTGAGAGCAGATGAGTCTCACAGATGATTCTCTCTCTCTCCATAGACCAAAGTTTGCTTCTGAGAATGCATTCATCTCCTCTCCCAACATACAGGAGGGAGAAAAAGATAAAAAATACTTGGTAAAGGACAAATGGAAGTATCATCATAGGCTTGATGAAAAAGCAGAGGAAAAGGTCAGTGGGAGGAAAGGAAAAGCTATCAACCAAAGCCTAATTTTGTAATTATACTTAGCATGACATATGAAGAGCTCATCTTTCATGAGACCAGCACATAACTTCACAACATGGAAACTGGTAGCTATGCTTGCGAGTCACCCAAAACATCAGTCCATGACTTTATTTTCATAATGGAAGCAGAAAGTAAACCAGCACAGATTCCTCATGATCCCTACACAGCCTGCTCTCCCAAGCTCAAGCTAACTCATTATTATTGTCTATGTCCTGTTTCCAAGTATAGCAGAGGGCTATTTCATACCCTGATACTCCCTTGCTGTGCTCTGGGACAATCAGACAGTCCCGTCTCAAGTTGCCAACAGGCTCATTCCTCTTTCTAGAGAAGAATGAACGTGGACTGCTGAGACATAACAATCACTGACAGGCTCATAGGCCTTTAACAACCTGTCATTAAGACAAGTTTTCACTCAATGTAGGACTATGTCTGGGACTGTGAAGAGGTAATTTAGTACCCAGATAGCTGCAGACATTCCTAACAGTCAGCAATGCACTGATTTTTAGGTCTTTTATTTCTAGCACTGACAGCTAACACTTATCTTAAAAGTCCATGACAACCTTTTTAAGGATTTGAGAATTTGCTATCTCCTAATGGCTCAGAATAGTTAAGGAGAAACTGAAAACTAAAAGCTGCCCAAGAGCAAGTGCTCTTGGTGAAGAAACAAGCCCAAAGGGCCAAAGAACTTGAAGAACCTTAGGTTAGCCCACTGCTTTTGCAAAAAGAAGTGAAAAAAGTTAATGCTATGGTTTTCTGACACTTGAGTGACCACTGGAGTTCGAACACAATGGAAAAAGAACAACAGCTCTGGCAAGTAACTTCTAATAAAGGAAAAAAGCATGGGTTCTGGCCAGAGAACAACATTCTTAAGAAGGTACAAAAACCAGAAAGACAGTCTGTGATATGTCTTCTATTTGACCCAGAAGAGATGGATGGATCCAGTCTGCTCAGAAGTAAATACTAAGTCAAGAGTTTTTGCCCAGCATAAGATGACAGATACAGGAATCGGTATCCAAATATTTTAGCTCGTAATGGACAGTTCACACCACTAATGAGGTTTTCATGAGAGCAAAGATGGGGTTTCAGCAAGAAGGGTTTCTGTTTAGCCTCAGGTAAAAAAAAAATCAAATGCCTGAAGCTGGTCATCAACCACAGTTGACCTCTGCTTTTGCTTTCTTTCACCTGGAGTAATGCTGCCAGAACACACTAGAAAATCCGTACCCATCACCTACAGAAAGGCAGTAGGACAGATATGCACCATGTGTAGATCTGTTTAAAAACAAACTGTCTGCCTGAGGCACTAATATATTTTCATAACATGAAACCAAGTCTACCATTGAGAAATATAAATGGATAGAATAAATGTAATTTTAATTAGTCAAAAGCTGCTTTTTTAATGTTTCTGATCTAAAGAACAAAAGAAAAGCTGATTAAGAATGTTATCAGCTGTACAATCTTATAAACCTAGGGAAAAAGGCCAAGCAGGAACTAACTAGTTTAACAGATCATGTAGAATGAGTCTCAACTTATTTACAGAAAACCAGCTCTGGTGAATTCTCTGCAAAGAAAAATTTATTTCTTCACTGAGTTACAAGTAAACTGTAATTATTAGCCAGAAAATCAAAATGTAAACTTAAAGTCAACTTGAAGTCTGACCATCATCTTCCTCTGCCACATATTTAAAGTAAATACAATATGCTCTTAAAACTCTGCAATGGCATGGGAGGATCATGGTCCTTTGAAAGGGTCCACACATACACATCCTTGGGCTGCCCGTGGGAAGCCACATCTTCCTTCGCAGGGCTTCAGATTGAGCCAGGTGCCATGTCACCTATCCCTGCAGAATAACCTCAAAACCAGAAGCTTTTTCAAGTTTAGCATCTGCTACGTGACTGGCACATACTTAGTGCTTCTAGAAAAAATACCCTTCACAACCTTTTTCCAGATAGACATTTTTTTCCCTTTTATTTTGCCCTTACAGCCACATCTGAAAAAAAAAATGGAGGAAAAGTCTCTAAAGCAAATCTGTAACCAGTTCAGGCCGTGAAAGGCAGAAAAAAAACCAACAGTAATGAGATGCCACCAGTTCTGTTTTTATTGGCCCCTTCATTTCACACATTCCTTTCATTTTATTTTCCTTTGTTGGTACCTTGTTGTCTGCTGTTTTGAGATGGTGTAAAACTGGAACTGGAGCTGGAGCTGGAACTGGCAGGGCTGGGCTGTTCAGACTTAAAAGGAAAAAAAAAAGAAAATAAATAACATTGTAAGAAACATTTTTGCCTAAACCCCTTACTGTTAATTACTGCCTAAGGCATGCTGCCAAGAAAAAAAGAACTACAGAACAGAATAATACTCAAAGATCTTTATTTCAGGTGTCAGTGAGGCAAACATTGTGGAAATTGCTATGCACTCAACATACATACACACTACTACACCATGTCTAGTCCTTTACTAAAGCAAATATCCTAATAAAAAGTTCTCAATGCCTTGTTTGAAAGGCTATACAATATGAGGGCCTAAATGAGTTTATAATAGACCTAAGGCTCTTGTGTCCTTTCATACTCTAGTTGCAACATCTTCCAAATAGGTAAGGATAAAGTAGAATCAAAAACCAGAGGAAGACCTGAGCAGACCACACTAAATGCCAGAAAACCTCACACAGTTTTCTTTCTTCTTCCTTAGAAAATAAGTCTTAAGATGAGGATTCAAAATAAAGTTTTCTGCTGTTATAAGACTTATCCTCATCCCAACACTTTTCATATGTATTAAGACCCTACAGATCGTTACAGTGATTGAACCAGAAGGATTGCCTTGCTGTACAGGGAAATTATCTGGAACACACAGATCACAAAATAGAACCAGATTTAAAAAACAGAGTAGTTAAAATCAGTTTACATTACTTAATGAACAGTTCTCTACATTGTTTTTCTACTATTGTTTAAAATGTATACATTTCTCTTTAAAATTCTATAAGATTGCTAAGAAAGGTCTATTACTTAATCTAAAAATTATGTATAATTTTTCTCATAGTGGTTATGGCTTATGAGGGTTCAAACTGGAACACAAGAGGTTCCACTTAAATTTGAGAAGAAACTTCTTCTCAGTGAGGGTGACAGAGCACTGGAACAGGCTGCCCAGGGGGGTTGTGGAGTCTCCTTCCCTGAAGACATTCAAAACCCGCCTGGACACGTTCCTGTGTAGCCTCATCTGGGTGTTCCTGCTCTGGCAGGGGGATTGGACAGATGATTTTTTGAGGTCCCTTCCAATCCCTAACATTCTGTGACAAGTCTTGTTTCCTGTTATCATGTTGCACGTACTTTTTTGCTGTTTCTTAAGCTCAGTGGCTTGAAGTGCATGGTTGTCAGTATACACTTGAACATTCATTTGTGCTCATGAGAGAAAGAACAAATTTGATATCTGGGCTCAAAGGATGCTAACAGAGAACATAAAACAAGAAAGAAGTGTCTGTACAGAGGAAATGGTGAAAATCAGGTTAGGAAGCCAAGAAAATCTGGTTACACTTCAAATTTTATACAATTGCGTTACCATGACGTTACCATTATCCAGGCTAATGAAAGTTTTCTGACTCTCCCTGCCTGTACAACATCCCTTGTGATTAAGTTAGATCTAAACTGCTCTCAAAAATAACAGCAGTAATATCTAGTCACTGTAAAACTCAATTTTCACACACACAGGCTACCTAAGCCTAACATCTGCTTTTTCTCCATAAATCAATCTATTGTTGCTTTTCATAATGAGCAGGCAGATTTACAGCCTTTTACTGCCTTTTCTCACAAAGAGAGATGCCTATTTGGGCAACAGAATGCCTGAGAAAAACGCCATTAACATCTGCTCTCCTCAAATCAACACCAGCTCCAGTACTCACAGACACACAGGAAAAATACAAACTCTGGACCTGACAGCATGGGCATGTACAGCTTGTATACAGGTCAATCAGCCCTGTGCAAAGAAACAGTGAACAACACAACTCATTTCTGAGTACCAAGAGAGATTCTTACATGGTCCACAGCACCAGACCTTTTTGGAAGACACTGCAGCATCACTTGACAGTGCTCCAAAAATCAAGTAATTAAAGTAATTTTTTTTTTTTAATTGACTAAACTTCTGCAAAACCGCACAAGATTTTCAGCTGTAAAATAATTACGATAACATGAAACAGACTGCACTGATGAACGACCAGAGCCAATGCAAACTTTAGAAACATCACCATTCTGGAAACTAATTTCAGTCTTCCAGGTTCAGGTTACTCCCAAACATCTGGTTTATCTGTTGCTTTTGCAGCAAAATTACTAGCTGACAACGGGATTCTGTGCGTTTCCATAAACTGTCTTTTTCCTTCTATTAATTTCAACATGAGCTTTAACTTATGTAAAATCCATGCTTTAAAAGGTAACAAACACTAAAAGACTATCATATTCAGTTTAAAATACTTGAGGAAGTGCTAAAGCTACAGGGGGAAAAACAAGAAGTCCCACAGGTGCAGAGATATTTGTCACTACTAAAACTTCACTACTTTATTTTTACTGGAAATTAAAAAATAAAAGGGAAAAGGCTCAGACTCTTCCATATTATAAGGCATGCAAACACCAATGAAATTCCTCCGTGTCAATTTTTTTTCTCAGTATTAACTAATTGAGACAGGATCACAAGAAAGAACGGATATGGATATGTATAAAGTTGTTATAGTCCCTTCCTGGTAAAAATTTTGCTCTGCTTTAGCAAGATCGCTTTGAGACACCAAACCACAGAAAGTCCCAATGAAACACAAATCAACATCTATACTCTTTTAAAATGATTCTCAATGCCTCTTGAAACAATTTACATTATTTCCTTAAACTGCTTTGCCTGAAAATGTATTCCAAGAAACACAGATTGCCATAAATCTTTAAATTGTCTAGTACTGGAAATTAAACATAGTTTTTTTCAACTTTGAGAAATCAGGGATGAGAACAAACACATAGGAAACAGCTGCTTTTAACATAAGAATTAATGTTATTAAGAGAAAAGACTTGCATTTTAGAAGGAGCTAAAAATATACCTTCCACATATTAATATGAATTAGTGCCTACAGTGCCAACACTTCAAGTAACCAGAGGCTACCTTTTGTCACTTAAGCAAAGCTTTCTGGCAGTTTTACAGGCTGTTATCCTGAGGACTTAGGTATTTATGGCTTTATTCACTTGGGCTTTCTGCACTTATCCACTGGTTACTAATCACTAAACAGACTTTAATAGAAGCTTAAGATAGTACCAGTCAAGAGTTTCTCTCATATGACCTTTTCCTGTTTTACTAGTTTTCTCTTCCTGTAGAGAAGCTAATGAGAGTTTGGGCCCAAACTGTTCATTAGTGCAATGACCAGATATGATTTATTGCATTCTTAGACAGTCTATTTCATTTTAGTGCTCTCACACTGATGCACAGGAGACACTGGCTTCTTTATTAGACCTGGTTGAAGGCTTCTGTGCTTTGAAACAGTTCAGCAAGAAAACGGACTTTTCTTTGGCTCAAGCTTTCCCTAAAAACGTACCTTCTTCACCAGCTCTAAACCATTTGGCTTCTGTCATTGCCTTATTTTTGTTTGTTTTTACAAGTTGTACAACAACTTACTTTAGAGCTGCAAACAATTTTCAGGCAAACTCACCTGTTTATGACACCAGATATAACAAAGCTGTTTCTGTAATATTTCATGGTTGCCCAGATTCATATAACTACTTCTAAAAACAAACCACATCATTTCAAGCTCCTTATTTACAATAAAAAATAGAAAACATCTGTATGTGTGTGAGAATGGCTTTTCTTGACATCCCTTGAACCATTTTTAAAGGAAGCTTACATATTGTTTCCTGAAATAAAATTTAAATTATGTAGTAATATCCCATTTCATATCAGCCACTCTACATATTTCTTATTTTTACACACATACTCTAAAGATTTATGTTTCCCCGCACCATACATACTGAAAAGTCTACCCACTCAAAACTGCTTATAGCTGAGTATTATTTCTTCTTTGTCTGAAGTAAGCTTGTCAGGGAGGGGGAACACTATTCCCCAAGACAAGCTGCCTTCTGTAACAGAATTCCTGTACTTACAACCTCTACTGCCTCCACCTCAGCTTTTAGCAGAGTAATCCAACCCATCTGTAGCTCAAAGAACAGAACAACCACACCTCATCCACCAAGCACCCACACATTGCCATTGCCAAGGGGACACACCATTTGGGTGTCTGTGATACCACAAGGCTGAACGGAGCTGCCTGCACCCTGCCCAAATTCTGTATCACCACATCTCCTTGCAAGCTGCTATTGATTCATTAGCAACCAGCCTCCATGGCAGGGTAAAACTTCCTTTTTAACCATTCACAGAAACTAACTTGCAGATTGCAAGCTCAGAGTGGAAGAACAGGGCTATGGAGTGGGAAGTAGAATGAATTATCTTCTTACAGAAACTGAAATATTTATTCATAACTATGATGTTTAAGGAACTAAAAATATTTAGAGAAGTAATTTAAGATTTAAAATATGTAAAATTTGAACAGTAAATCACAGATTGATTTTTGAGAGCAGGCTGAGACAGTAATTTGGCAGAGAATGTGACCTAAGGTACTGATAAGTGGTGCCCAACAATAGGATGAGGGGCAATGGGCACCGACTGAAGCACAGAAGGTTACATAAGGAGAAAATTATTTGAGGGTGACGGAACACTGGAACAGGCTGCCCAGAGAGGTTGTAGAGTCTCTTTTCTGGAGACATTCAAAACCCACCCAGACACATTCCTGTGCAATCTGCTCTAAGTGAACCTGCTTTAACAGGTGGGTTGGACTGGATGATCTCCAGGGGTCCCTTCCAACCCCAACCATTCTGTGATTCTGTGATACATTTAGCTGCTCAAATTATTTAGAGTAATTTCAAACAAAAGTTCCATATCACTGATGGAAGTGAGGTTATTTGATAAATCAGTTGACTCTGTACTTGCTACCTGAGCAAGTCCATGCACCCTGAGGGGATGCTCCCATGAGTGCTGAGGGAGCTGGCACATGTCATTGCAAGGCCACTTTCAATAATCTTTGATCAATCATGTTGACTGGGAGAAGCACCCAAAGATTGGAGCAATGGTCAATCCTCCTTGCTTCTTGAAGAGCAAGAAGGAGGATCCAGGATACTACAGGCCCATCAGCCTCACCTCAGTCCCTGGGAAGGTGATGGACAGCTAATACTGGAAACCATTTCTAGGTACTTAAAGGTGAGCAAATCATGAGGAGCAGTCAGCATGGTTTCACCAAGACAAAGTCACGATTGGCTAACTTGACAAACTTTTGTGATTAAATGACTGACAGAAGTGGGAAAAGCAGCAGATATTGTCTACCTGGGCTTCAGTAAAGTCTTTGACACCGTCTCGCCCAAGATCCTCATAAACAAGCTGTTGATGGGCTGGATGAGCAGACAGCAATGTGGACTGAAAACTGGCTGAAGGGCTGGGCTCAGAGGGTGGTGATCAGCGGTGTAAAGTATATTTGGAGGCCAGTAGCTAGCACTGTACCCCAAGGGTCAACACGGTATCCAGTCCTATTTAACATCTTCCCTAATGGTCTGGACAATGGGACAGAGTGTGCTCTCAGCGAGTTTGCTGGTTGCACAAGACTGGAGAAGTGGCTGATATGCCAGAAGGTCATCCTGCCACCCAGAGGGACCTTGACAGCCAGGAGAAGTAGGCAGACAGCAACCTCACAAAGTTCAACAAGGACAAATGTGAAGTCCTGTAGCCATGGAAGAACAGCCCCATGCACCAACATTCTGGGGGCAACCCAGCTGGAAAGCAGCTTTGCAGAAAAGGACCTGGGGGTCCTCGTGGATCTTATTAATGTACATAAACACCTGAAGGGAGGGTGCAAAAAGGATGGAACCAGGCTCTTTTCAGTGGTGCCCAGTGACAGGACCAGAGGCAATGGGCACAAACTGAAAAACAGGAGGTTCCCTCTGAACATCAGGAAACACTTTTGCACTGGCACAGGTTTCCCAGGGAGGTTGTGGAGCAACCCTCCTCAGAAATAATTTTTAAAAGGTCTAGACAGAGTGCTAGGCAACCAGGTCTAAATGGCCCTGGTTAAGCAGGGAAGTTGGACCAGATGACCATCAGAGGTCCCTTCGAACATCAACCAGTCTATGATTCTGTGAATCTGAAACACAGCTTTCATTTAACAATAACTATCCAGAAAAGACCTTCAGCCAAACATTGCAAGTGTTTCATCTGAACAATTGCAGTGGATTAAGCAGGATTTGCCTTTCTTTAGTGACCCTCCAACTGAAACATGTATCTACTTTCAAAAGAAAATTATTTTCCTTCTATATTTATGTACATATTTGGTCTTAGCTTTATAAATAAAAAAATAAATTTGATACTGTGCTAACATAAAAACTCAGAAATAGTCAAGCTATTGTAAGATTTGGAGAAGACTCATGAACAGGAGACTGACCTAACAAATGTGGATAAAAAAATTATTTTGCAAGTACACAGCACAATACAGTTGAAAAATTAATTGCTAGTGAAGGCCATTGCCTGCAGGAATATTTTTTTCTGAAGAAACCTTATTGGTAAGAGCAGAAGACAGTCAGTAAAGCAGGTAAAGAAGTATGGGAGAGAAGATTATAATTTCTTATGCAGGACATAAGAACGTATTTTATGCCTACAAGATAATGAGTAAACTAAAGGTAAAATAAACTAAAAATGTGCATGGTCACATATGATCATGGTCTTAAACTGAAAGAGGCAGAGTGCAAACTGATACGAGTTCTCATCAGATTACCCCAACCAAGAAGGATGAAAACTCTGTGCTGAATATGTAGGTAATGCTGGCAAAGACAGGTTTATAGAAAGTCTTTGGCTTTTCAAAATTGGCACTGAAACCTATGGACCACATTTCCCCAAAAATGTGGTCAATATTTGTGAGGAACTAAGAAAGTATGAGCCGCGCAGCATGAGGAAGTTAACAGCCCCGTATTCTACTCGTAAGTCTGAATTATGTGAAAAAACCAAAAATTACCACAAAAATGGGGCCTGCTTATAGAAGATGAAGATATCCTAAATAATTCACTTGTTTGAAGAATATTGCTTATCTTGTAAGCTCAGTGGCATGAAAGCCCTGTGATGAGAGCATGGTGACTGTCCCTATGTACTCTGGTTAATGTGGAAAGGACAAATTCAGCTGAGAAGAACACTCAGATATTGATTTTCTGGAAGTTTGAATTTACAATTTTTAAACTTATACTTTGAGAACCATCACACATTCTATACAGAGAGCTCTCATACACAACAAAGGACAGAAATGTGTTTTAGAAAGACAGTCTAACCCTCAATTTTAGTACAAGATAAAAGGTGGAAAATTCAGCCCAGGTATTAAAGCCAATGTGAGAGTTTCATTTACCTAATCTACATTTTTTTTGCTCCAGTGGGACTAACAGCAATGGTTGAAGACAGGTGGTAGTTATTCTGGCCAGCCCTGGCACCTGCTGCATCAGAAGACAATGATTTGTGATTCTCTTCTCTTCTCTTGCCCTGTTTTCTCCCCTGTGCCCAACTTTACGTTTCAGCACTGAGAAGCGTGGATGTTGATGCAGTCCCAGTTCTTGGGAAAGGGAAATTAAAATTTCCTGTCACTTCTGGTGCAGCAAGAAGGTTGGTCACCTACATTCTCCCAGATTTGAGGTCCTGATATAAAAAAAATCATGCACTCCTACTAATAAAAAAAGCAGCTGGAAAACCATTTCACTACATGTAAAACTTCTTTCACGGCTGTTATTCTGCACTATGCTACATTTCCACACCATTACAGATCTCACCGTCTCAGCAGGTACTCACAGGGTGTGCAAATTCACCATAGCTTCTCTCTCTTCTTACATAGCCTAAGCTCTATAAAGCATTCCCAGCATGACCCTCCACTAAAACTTTACCATGCAGAAATCTTGTCAAGGTCATACACATCAAGTAAACACAGTTCTAAACATAAAAAAACCCAACAGCTTTTCTTCTGAAGCGTTGACACACGGTCCCTATTCAGTGTCTTTGCCTTTGCAGACTGCTGGCTACTGAGACCATATCCCAGAAAATTTTAAAAAAGAATCCAACATTTCACCATAGACCATTGAGAGATCTAGAGGAGCTCTTCCATGCCATCTCTGTTGGTCTTGTTAACTTTACAGCAAGCCTCATTATATTTATCTTTTTCTCAAACTTAACTGCAAGGATTTAAATGATTATGTGAAAATCTCAGCTTTCATTTCTGTACTTTCTAGTTTCAGTGAAAAGCTGTAGAGAAAACAATATGAAAAGCTATGTTGTACCCTGAGGAATTCTCACATCCCTAAAATAAAACAAAGACCTTCATCTATTTTTCAAAGTGTCATAATTTTTAGCCAATCTTGTTATACTGTAGACTGAACAATGATTTTTAGATGTCATGGTTAGCAACAGTATGATCTACACACATTTTTTCATTATAGATATTTCTGAGGCATCTGTCAGTATGGTTCCTAAGCACTTGCTGTATGCTAATATCACCATGTATTTGTCTAGTAGTTTCCACAAAAAATCATGCATGCTATATACACACAGAACTGTACAATGCTGATTCTCTGGTAAAACAAACAAACAAAAAAAAACCCCCTCAACATAGAATGATTGCTGTTGTCTTACTGGTATTTTACCATTTACATCTGACACATCCATGTGCTGTAAATTTGTCTATACATTTACTTATAATTACAAAAAATAATACTCATTTAAAGCTCCTTATCCTTGTTTTGGAGACTTAAAATAGGTTTTTGATACTGTGACCTCAGCTTTACATTAGTAGAAACAGTTTTGCAACTGTTTCATGAGGTGTAATAAGTTACTAACCCAAGTCAATCTCTTTAAAAGGTGAAAATATCTAATACGTGTTTGACAGTCAAACTGTTATAATGTCATGTAAAATGTTTGTAATGTAACTGATACAGGTAACTAAAGTTACTAAAATATTGGCTAATTATTATTATTTAAAACACTGGCTAAATTAAGACCTCAGGTACTACAGCCCTGATCAATCTTGAGTTCTACAGTGTTCAAAGGATCAAAAAGGCTGCATATGGCACAAATAAATTAAGTAGAACCATCACATCCACAAATGGTTTTCTTTAGCTAAAATTGTAACATTTAACTTGCAAAATTTTGCCAGACCATTGGCTCTTTGCTGGATATTCCTGCCTACTCGTGCTATTTTACTCTCCTGGTGGAAGACGCAATACAATAAGCAGTGCCTCAAAACCACATCCTTTTCATCCATAGAATAAAGTCAGAGTGTATTAACTAAACTGCATTAAAGCAGCATGGGCAATCAAAAAAGATTATTCATCCGATGGATGAAATTAAAATTACCATAGCCTATATCTACTCTTTTTTTGGTGTTAGTTTAACCATAGTACTCTCGCAGTTCATAATCTGAATCATTAAAAACACACAGGTTGGACTCATATGTAATCTCCTCCTGCTATTTAGATAATACCTAAAAGATCTTACGCAAAGCAGCGAAGTTATTTGATCTACTTCTGTCCTTAATTACAACTGCTCACCAACAATGATATTCAAGAGGACAAATTCTGAAATGATTTTGTGGTCAGGGTAGTCAATGCTGAGGCCACTGACCCAGTTACCACTGCTGCTGGTACCTGTTATCCCCAGATACAGGAGTAACCTTTCCTTGGGGCACCTGGGTACCAGTAAACACAGCTCTGCTGGTGATGGGCTATATATTATCAGTCACCTTTAAACATTCTCCTCTTACATCACCCTGAGGTGATGAGAGAATTTTTGTGAATATTTAAACAGATTCTGACAAGTGCAAGTAGTTCAATTTATCCTTATCTTCTAACTGTGCTGTCTGAAACATTAATTCCTACAACACAAAACATAACTTCCTTCACTTTTGCCAGGTGATTGCAGCACTGTTAGTACACAGTAAGCAACTCCTTCATGGAGGTTCAGACATCTGCAGCAAGAAAAGGTAACATGCCTCAAGATAATTTGAAAAATCTTACTTACATGTCCTAGAATGAGGCAGCCCTGCCTCGCTACACGTGTGCCAGGACTGTTGTTTCCAGTAGGATAAAGTCAGCATTAATTAGCAAATTTCTTGGTCCCTTCATAGCCACAGAGTCTTATAACAAAGAAGTCTGATCACCAAAGCTATACGCACCGACTTGTTTTCAGCCCCAAGTGGGAACGAATGGTGTGAGATACTGCTGGTTGGAGAGGAGCATTAGAAACCTCACTAACGTGCTCAGGGCCAGAGGAAGTACAAGCTACATGGAGCAGACAAGGATTTCTGTTTTCAAGGGAAGGTGCAAGCCTGCTTGGAGGCTTTTAAAGAAAGTGTTAGGTTTTATAGGAATTACTACCAACACAGCTGAATGTTTTACTCAAAGCTCTTTGTAAAAAAAAAAAAAGTGTGTGGAAAATTCACCTTGCAACTTTTTCTAACAAAAATATCAGCTGTACTAAAATATTGACTAAGCCAAGTAAAAGAGCACTACTGAACGACAGACACAGTGAGTTAAATCAAATTCACACCAACACTTCTTAAAGTTTAAGTGAATGATAGTTTTTCTGTTGCTGGTGTGGTGGTGTAGGACCACCTGCAGCAAACACCCAAATTATTGTTAGAATTAGTTGCAAGCATGAGGCTTTCCCTAAACTGCTGCCTGGCATGCTTTGATTTTGCAGTGAAGGAGAGAACACTGTCGTGAGGGAAGAGGCAGCAAGAGGCTGAGGAAGAGCACCGCTGGATTGCATCTGCTTTCACTTGTTCCCTGCACTGGGGTTACAGGCACATTTCCACACTGGAAGAACAGTGACACATGGGCACTATCACCCTCAAGTTTGGGGCCAGCACACGATGTTCATCAGGTGCACCCCTTGCCCATTCCAAAAGGACCCCCAGCACTCGCCCGCTGTGCGCCAAGTGCCAACACCCAGCACAATCCCCAGGCTCCAGAGCATGGAGAGCTGTGCAGCCATCCCTCATTGCCGGCAATGAATCACCATTAATTCTACACGGGTCCTACACAGGATACATGCATGGCAGTAGTGAGTTCAGGCAGCCTTTATCCTGCCTTCATAAAATTTAAGCTTCAGAGATTACTCAGTATTTAAAATGTAAAAATTAAATTGTGCCTTTATAGTGCATCCTGAAGAAATCACATCAGTCATCACTAGATTACAAGTTTCTGAATGGGAAGCACTACAAAAACGACCTAGTGAGTTTCATGGTGAGCTTGACAGTAAGTTTGCAAAAGTACATGAATAAAATGTGCAATTTTTGCCAATGGAGACAACTGTAAACTTGATGGTCCTACATAGAAAGTATAAGGGCATAAAAGCCTTGGATAGATCTAACTATTGTAGACAAACTATTTCAGCTGATAACTAAGAGGTGCTGGGATTTTATTTTAATTATATGGAGCCATTTCTCTGAATCACAACAAAGTAGCTAAAGCAACTTGAAAGCAATGAAATCCATATCAAGATCTCACTTGACCACAACTAGAATAAATTATCCTATCTTTAGCATTTTGACTGCAACCATCTTGGCCTCATGAAACTGTCATGACTGTACTGGACCAGGCAAAAAGTCTTTTTTTGCCACATAAGAAAGAATATAATGAAGATACTGGTCTTGCACATACCATGTTAAAAACCTTACTTTCTGCATGCTAGCAGGTGAACAGACGTTTTCAGGGTTGAAATACAGAAAATAAGGCCATAACCCAGAAACACATTTATGCAAATGATTGAGTTAACCCACATAGGTAGTCCCCACTGAAACAGATGTAGACAACACTTGTGAATGAAATAAAACACTGAAACCTGAACCAACAGCCTAACAACATATTATGTTATTTCTGTGGTCAAAATATGATGTTGCCTACAACTGAAAACAAAACAAAGCAAAACTCATGACAATGCCTCAAGAATGCAAAATGTCCTGACTCTCACAAGATTACATTTGCAAGCTAGACATTTAACCATATCTACACAGTCTCTCTCCAATTTTATTTCTAAGTCCTTAAAATTTTGTAAACCAGTTATTTCCTAAGACACTGCAGTAATAAAAAGTATCTCCACTTAACATCTGACCTTTCTGTCACAGACAAATCACTACTACCTGTCAACCTTGCTGCTTCCTCATCCATCAACGGTTCAGCTCATCACATAACAGAGCAGCTCAATATGCACCTAAGCTTTTGTGAGCAAAGCCAAAGCACTTTTCCCTTCATAGAGACAGATGATAAAAAGAAGTTTAGTATAACAGCAGAAGGGTGCCATACTACGGTAGATGCTACAGGCCACAGAACACACTTCTGCCTACCACCATTATCTAACAAGGTCTGATTATCTTAGGTCACTATTTCTCTCTGAGCACATATCTGGAAGGAAGCACCTTGGACTCTACATTATTTACATGGGCTGCTAACATCTACCTGTTTGCAACTACTGAATTACTTTCCTGGACACAGGAGCACCATGGGCAAACAATCCCGCAGGGGTGAGTGGCAGGGTTTTAAGAGTAAGATTTGCAGCGAGACTAAAAGTAAACAAATGCAGAAACAATGCATTAAAATACCAAGCAAAAAGTAAAGATTCTAAGAATAAAACAGGTTGCAAGCCCACAATGTCCAGCGTGCAATGAAGGATACCACCACTATCAATCCTCTTCTGCATCATTAAAGATTATATAGAGTCACAGTTTCACAAGAAAAATTAAAACTAAGCTTTGCGCCTTTTTTTTTTTCTCCTGGGTAGCTACATGAACACTCCACACAGAGCTCTATTTCACTACTGTTATTTCTAACTTTAAATGTTATCTGAAAGAGATCTTACTTTGGCTCCCAGCCCTGGAAGAAAGCAGGAATTCTTAGCTAACAAGGGCCTGGAGGTTTTACAAGACCACAGGGGTTTTCAAAATATTATTCCACTTTTGCAGCAGTCAAATAGATCATGTGCCAGATTCAAAGTGACATTTTATGGATTACTTTTAAAAGGTACTCAAGTTGTAACTTCAAGATTGCTTTAAGATACACAAGGAGTTATTTAACTACAAGCCCATAGTCCATGTGATGACTACTATATTTTCATTGTTCTATAAAAGACTTCCTAAGAACTTTGCATTTTTTCCAAAGGCAAAAGACCCTTTAAAGTACTCTGCTTTTAATAACTGAAACACTTCGCCCCCTGAGCTGTAACAATTTGCTAGCATGCATTTTTGCTCAGTTTGTATTTCTATAGGCTTCGACCAGCTAAAAGGCTGCTATTATTACTAATGGCAATGCTACAATTGCAGGGACATACATGCACAGGAAGGGAAAAAAAACCAAACGGTACACATCATATGCAAAAAAAAAAAAAAAAAAAAAGAATCACACCAAGAACAGAAGAACAGAAATTCATCTGACAGAGCCACCATTTTTTCCTCCCAACTCAGCCCAGCAAAACTCATAATAATCAAACAAGAAGTAGCAGAGCATCCCTTCTGTAATGGCTCCACAGCTCAGAAGGGGAAGCTCTACCCATGGAAAACACCTCACTCAGATCTGAAATTCAGTATTTCTCCATCTCACACACCAGTTTGCAGCTCACACAAGCATTATGAGAACATCATATTTCATTATCAGACAGCAAAATCAACGTTAAGTATTTTTCTTTTTTAATCATGTTGCTGCACTGTCCCACATAATAAGCAAACTGAATTTTCTTTAACTAAAACATCCTGTCATTGAATTTAAAAGGAAAATCTTTGGAGTTTTAAAGTGAACTGCGCTAATAATCCTACACCTCAGTAAAACCAAAAATCTGACATGATTTCACTCATTATCCCACTTCACATACTTCCTATCAAAGCCAGTAAAAGAATTCCTCAGCCTTTATGTGCCATTTCTAACTGAATATACTACACGTCACTCTCGACTAGCTCATACACTTCTAAAAAGACCCACACTGTTTCGAACACCAAGTCTACCACTAACACTGGAGTTCAACACACTTTAAATCATGAACGTATTTGAAAAGTGATACTCAAAGAAGCGTGGAGAGAAATGGAGACACACATTTCACTTGCCAGCAGCTCCAAGTCAACAGAAAAATAGAGCTAAAATAAATACAGCAGCGCACCACACTACAGAATATGTCAAACAGACCACAAAGAAATGACCATACCTGGTCTTATTAAGTCATGCACAGAAAGGCTATTAAACAAGGGCAAAAAGTTTATCACTAAGTAACTTAAACTAGAAAAAAAAAGCACTTGACCTAAAGTTAATATTTTTGTGGTATCTTACCAATTTTCTATTAGGTATTGATTTGTAATCTGATTTATTATATTTAACCCCAATTTTCTGGGTTAGGTTTTGTCATTTTGCTTTTTTAAAGCCACTTTAGGAATAAATCTTGGATACTTTACTACTAAATATACTACTAAATATACTCCTAAATAATGACACATTCTTTGTTCATCAACACTACAATACCCACCACTGTAACTGTACTACAGTAAGAAATAACATTTGACTGTATTTTATAGCATAGTATTTAGCCAGAACATGCCACTGAAGAAGTGTCTTCCCAGCTTCAGGCAACTGTGTTGGTTAGTATCATGAAACATTTAGAGACCTGAAATAACTTTTACTTTATAGCAAAAACATTACCATATTTTTACTTCCATTGCTCTTTATGTATGACTGTATTTATAGGATATGACTTTTGTAGCTCTAGATGCAAAATCTGCTATATTTAGAAACCCACAAACACATATAAAAAGTTCAGACTATTTTTTCCAACATACAGAATTACAACTATTACACTGCTCAGTTGCCCCTCATTAGGGTCCCTGGTTAAAACTAATGAAGCGTAGAAGGAATGACTCCATGAGATTCTGTAGACACTCATTAACCAGGCTGCCCAGCTCTGTCTCCCACGGCAATAACAATGGTGTGAATCCACAGGCACATTAGGGAATTATTGCAGGTTTTCTAAATAGTGTCCAGTCACTGACTGGAGCCATACTCAGCCTGATTTATTAATAAGCACAGTCCCAAAGTGGAAGACATCTTTTTTGCCCATACAGATGTGGACCACACTGGCCCTTCCACAATCCAGGATGTCAACGTCACCAGCAGGATCTGTTTCTCTTTGAGTCGACTCTGGTGGTGTACCCTTTCAGTAACAGTGGCTCTCAGAACTAGAAAATATTGAATCTGCTTTTTTGCCTTGGTACAGAATTAAGGAAGTCCTTAGGTCCTGCAGGTAAACTGCAGATGGATGATGAACTTCAGTGCAAGTGGGTTTGTCTCATCCTGTGTAAAACCTAAGGGTGTACTTATTATACTATTGGTAATAGGCGAGAGGCTGCAAGACAACAAAGAGGGAAATGTTTCAACAATTAAAAAGAAATCATTTCAAGCACCATCCATACCCTTCACATACCAGTTATCTGCAAGCTGTTATGCAGCACACACCTCTGTAGTGCCTGCATTTGAGAAATTCCAGTTACATGGCAGCTGATTCTCTCAATTCTTCTGTCTTTAAATAAAAACAGGAGAACTGCTGCTGCCAGTAAATGTGCCTATACATGACAGGAAATCTGACAGCAAAACCTATGCCAATTAGCCAGCTATACTGAGTGTAGGTAGCAAGTCTTAAGGGTTCTGACATAAATTAAAATAGATTTAGAATATTTTGAAGACATTAAAAATTAATTCACATTAAGGCTGTAAAGTGTGAAGATTTTCAGCTCTAAACACAAACTGGTAAATTCTAAGCCAGAATGAAAATGCCACCCCAATCACAATATCACCAGTGCCATGCTGTAAAGCAGAGCCTGTCCTGTTCCATACGTTCTAAATTTTATAGCCTTTGCATGCCCTGAGGGACCAGTCACTAAAAGGTTATTTCAGAAATAAATTACTTTCTCCCTCGTGGCAAGTTTCTATGAAGTAAAAGCCTAATGTTGACACCTCCCCACAGCAGGGTATTTATTGTCTGTTCCAGAGAGGGCAAGCAGGGCTATGAATCTGATAGCAGTAACAGAGGCACAAAGCAGAAAACAAAAAATGAGAGAACTGAAAAAGCACAGCTGGGAACACTTCCTCTTTACCACACACACCACCTCTAACCATAAGCACAAATAAAGACAACAAACAAGCCTTCTCCTCCCACTCCTTTCCTTATCTACTCATCCCTCTGTAAAAGATTCTTTTGAAAACTGAAGTCTGCTAGAAGAAAAATTAAAGTCTTAATTATAAAGAGCAAATGATGCTTGAACAGATGAGCAGGCAGAGTAGACAAATATTTTCCAGCAGGCATGGTAGATAAATATTTTCAGGAAAGCAAATGTCTATGAAACCAGTCCTCCTCCTTGTGTAAGCCTGTTACTTTGGATAGATTCTCCTCATCAAAGCATGGATTCTAGGAACTCTTCCCTTTTCCACAAAACTGGCATCTTCTGCAGAACTGCCCTTTTTAGTAGAAAAATAACAAATACCCTAATTTTCTGCAACCCTTTCCTGAACTTACTGAATTCTCTAACACCTGAACTTAAGGTGTGAAATACAAGCATTTAAATAATTTTCCTTTTCTCTCACAAGAAGTATGAAATTCAAAAGAACAAGATCAAAAGAGCTATATTATTTATAGCCATCTATATGCTTATTCATC
The DNA here is from genome assembly GCF_964273445.1 of Streptopelia decaocto. Lineage (NCBI taxonomy): Eukaryota > Metazoa > Chordata > Aves > Columbiformes > Columbidae > Streptopelia > Streptopelia decaocto. The sequence continues at coordinate 17,391,172 of NC_138657.1, read as the reverse complement.
ATGATGTTTCTAAATTGAGAAGACTTGAATAAGCAACACAATTCAACTAGAACATAAGTTGGAACAGCCATCAGTCAACATCCTTCAGTTTAAACAATCTGCCAGTAGACAGGAGAAACGAAGTGGAAAATACAAATATGATGCACAATCCCAAAGACTGGGAATACTTAACACATATTAAGCAAAACCAAACGCCACTTACTTCAGATTTGGAGGACATGTTTTCCTCTATGTCAGAATCATTGGGATCTACAATATCATCAAACGGTGGCAGAGTAGGCGTCTTCCTTTCCAGTGCATCATTTTCAACTTTGACTCTCCCCACCTTTAGCTGAGATCTATCCTTTGTCTGTTTTTTCTCAGCTGAACAAGTAAGAATCAGTGGTGGCGCACTAGAAAAACTTTTAAATAACGAATCAGAGACACTTTTTTTATTTTTTTTTGCAGAAGGTTCATCAGAATCCAGAACAGAGGGCCTTTTTGTGGGGGTCTTCTTTTCTTGCTGCTGCCCACCTGTTATGGTAAGGATGGGGGTGTTTTCAGATTTTGGCTCCTTGGACATGGGTTTGGGTTCTTTGAAGGCCATCTTAGGAACTATTTTTTCATCTTTCAGTGGTTTGTTTTCTTTGGGTTTCTTAGAGGATTCTTTGGAAGATTTGTTGTGTTCCCTGGAAGGTTCTTTGAAGGCACTTTTATGTTCTTTTGAATCTTTAGAAGTTTTTTCCTTGTGCTCCTTTGTTGACTTGTGGGTCTTTGAAAAACTGTTACTACTGCTGCTGCTGTTGCTATTTGTGTTCAGAATCCTAGTCGGGTCCTACAAAAAGGAGATGAAAAATTTCACTTACCAAAAAAAAAAAGGAGAAAGAACCATCTAAGCCCTAAAAGACAGAGGCAATATGGACAAATTATTCACATTAAAAACTTGGAACTGCAGGTTGAAAACCAGAAACTGCAAATACCTATATACAAATAGACACATACTCTATCATTTTGGTCAACTTATCTGTTATGATGGGGTGGAACATGAGCAGTTACCACAGTCAATATCTGCAAGACAAGTCAGTTTTTATCTTAAGAATTAGATATGTCTCTTAAGAAACGTCGTAAGATGAACACAAAGACAGTTTAGGAAATGTTAACCATGACCATCAGCTATCAAAGAGAAAAAAAAAATCATCATAAGGATAGATCAGAATATGAACCATATACTTTCAGCAGAAGAACTTGAGTATCAAAGCAAAACGTGCTCCTGATGCCATTTCAGGCAAAGTTTGACTTCTCTACTGTGATCCTCCCTCCAACTTTTAACAGATCCTTTTCCTCATACACAAAACCAACTCTGGCTCCAGCCTGGCTATGGAAGACTTGATTTGACACACAACATCTCAACACTCAATGTGTTTGTATAGAAAAATACCTTTGCAAAAACTTATTTATTTATTGCTCCCGTCTCTGAGTATTTCATTGCACTTTTTAAAATTCAACTATTGTAAGTGAGAAGGGTTTCTGAAATGGTGATGACTCAAAGGTCCAATAAGATAGGCAAAAGCAGAAAGAGCAGAGCGGTATCATTCCTCACTCAGATGTATGTGAAATGTCCAAGTGGCAAGAAAAGTGGTGATCTGCAGCCACAACCAGCAATAATGAACTGAACCATCCAGAATGGGTTGTATGGGATCCTTTATTCTGAGGATTAACATCCAGGGATTTTTAAAAGATGAGGATAGCTCTAGCACTGCCCACTTTCACTGCAACTGCTAACACTGGGTGCTCAGCATCTCAAAAATACCCAGTATCCTAGCTGCACTGTTAAAAACACTAAACACCTGCAGCACTCTCTTCAGAAAAAGGCTTCATTTTTATACTACTTCAAATCTGCAAAGTGACATTTCAGTTTACATGAAGCTCTGGTCAACAAGTTTAGGTTGCTTATTTCCTTCCATGCTGATTCTAAACATTTCTATCTATATATTGCCTAGCATCTGAAAAACTTTAGAAAGAAACACTTCAACAAATACATTGCATATATCCATTGATTTCCATTCCCTCTTCCTAGAACAGAGGTACAAATGGCATGAGACTGAAAACAGTAAAAGCCCGAAATTGTGAAACACTAAAAACCCTTATATTGTGAAATTTGTTAAAATCCTAACTCTTACATACAGACTTATACTGAATACAGCAACTTCAGTAGCAATACCAAGCTGAAATAACAAAAACCCCATAGCTACTCAGAAAATATAAGTATGTAAAGTTTTATTCTCGATGAAAAAAATCTTAAGGCTGTTAGCCCATGAACCTAGGAAACCAACCCTCCTTGACAGCAGGATATTCCCTAAGTGCTACATGCCATGCCAATATCACACCCTCCAACTCTCAGACTTTCAAACCCATGACTGACAGAATAGGAATAGCTTCAGGGGAAAATAAAAAAGGCAGTTCCATATTTTGTTTGATGCAAGACCAGCCCCAAAGGTTGGCATATGAACTAACTATTAATGCTTTTATCTTTATATCTAGTTCTATCATGCCAGAGATGTAAGTGTTGCCCTGGGGAGGAATAAAATATGTGCCATTAATAAACTAGATGGAGCCCTTATGTTTCTTTTATTTGTCTCCTTACCACATACTTAATATTGCTCCAAAAGGAGAGACTTATTTTAGTGGTTTTCTAATAGATGAGAGCTGTGAAACAGGTTCTGGGATGCAGTAGTATTAAAACGGTTAAGAACTTGAGATCTTTCTTGTCTTTTCAACTTTATAACCAGACTTCTTTCCTTTTTCTAGAACACGGAAGCTGATGTTTGGACAAAAATCATAGTACAAGTGTAGGACATACTTCTGATAATAGACATATTTACACATACCTCTCTGTCAGGCTCTCTGAGACCTGTTTTTTCATTAAGACAGCCAACCCATTGCTTTTATATCTGCTTTCACTCTCCAGGTTAAAAAAAAAAAAAGGTATCTTTTCTTATTTCGCAAGTTTCTGCAATGACCCTGACAGAAGCCAACAATGACTTCAAGGAAACAGCAAGAGGACTGTAAAATTCCTAAGACAGAAAGAGACCCAAATATGTTAACTGGTAAAATTATAATCAAAGCTAATGATGAATTCAAAAGGCTGGTGTGGATGGAATGTGGCTAAATACTCACACCATGTACAGCATAGGTCTCCCTGAAAACCAGAATTTTCTTATTTATCAAAATCTAACGGTGCATTCAAATGTTTCTTTTACTTCCCACCTTAAGAAGTGTTGCAAGGAATAAGAGTCAATGATGTATTTCTGCTAAGAGGGACAAATAAACCAGACTTTTCTCTCACGTTCAAATATAAAATGGAGATTGTGGGTGTTTCAGAGTTAATATATTTACACACAATTGCTTACATTTCTGTATTCATCAGATATCGAAGCAACCCAAGTGAATGCTAGACTTTGATACATTAAGTAACAAACTTCAAAAGAATAATACAGGGGATTATATGCATGTTAAAAATACCTGCAGATGTTTTCTTAAGCCAAGTAACACCATGTACACATAATACTTCAGACACATAATCCCTTTCATAGAGCAGTACGAACAGATCTTTAAAAATTAATGTTCTAGAAACCAGCATAAAAATCTAAGGTTTTACCAACTGAGAAAAGCTGTACTAGTGTGACTGTTGCGCACAACTTCCGCTCAGATTTTGGCTAACACAGCTCATGCTAGGGCCTGATGTTTGCTGGGAGCAACAGGAGCATCACACAGGCAGGACAGGTGGCCAGAAATAGCTGAAGAGCCATTATGCAGTCACAATCACTTGCAAATTTCTGTCTCCTGCAGCCATCATCTTTGTCTGGCAGTTTCATCAGAATCTGCTAATTTACAGAGAAGATACAAATCAAACCTCCAAGCTGGGAGGTATGAAACAGCAGATTACCAAGAAAAAAAAGCTTTTGAAGCTAATCCATCAGCAACTGGGTTGCTGAGGCTTCTGTGCTCTGTAGTGTGATATAGAGGATGCCCACACGATGAGAGAGGAGGAAGGATGAGATGAGCACTCTCACCCTTAGCTAAGTAAACAATTTTTTTTTTTTTTTGCCCTTAAGTGCACTGATTAAGAGTTACAGGTTATAAGTTATGAAACCTTATGACTTGAGTGGTGAATAAGTGAATTCACATGACAGACTAGTCTGGGCAAGGGGGACTGAGCCCTGTCTGTCATGTTTACTTCTTAATGAGCTTATGAAATAAAGTTTAAAGCACAGAATATGTTGTCCTATAAATTTGAGAGATCCAAAAGGACTTTGACAGCTGCTCAACACGTAACGCACGTGCAGTTTACAATACCTGTGTAAATACGAGGAAAAAAAATGGTATTGAACTCTCTGTATATTTTGCAGGGTCAGATTCTGACTTCATACCAGAAAATGTAATTCCGAATTTGATTTAACATGAGTTTGAATAAGCAGAATGCTATGGGAATAACTTCCAACCTCTTCTGCTACTGACAGTCATTAGGAACCTAATTATTAAATGAAGTAGTTGGGGAGATGGAGTTTGTTACATTTACTTAAGTCAAAACTGAGCACATCGACATAGCAGTCTACTTACTCTGGGGTTAGTCTATAAACTGAGTATTACTGATCACAAAAACATGCATTATTTTTATTTGCAATAAAAAAGCATTTATTCAAATGCTATGCCTGTTGAAATAATGTGTCAGTCTTCAGCAAATGGACTGGAATTAGTCTCAAATATGCCTCCTGCTCTTAAAAGGAAAAGGAGAGGAAGATCTGAGAGGAATTACTTGCTCAAGGAAATTCAGATTTCTGTTGAATACAAAGGTTTTCATTATTGAATAAAAACACCAACTGGTTTGGGAAAAACAAAACACTACATTTTTTAAAACCTCCACAAATACTGTGGTATTCTTCTACTTGCTGGCTGTATGCTGGAGAAGAATCCACCTGCTGCTAGTTCCTCTTACATATTATTACTGCATCACACATTTACAACGCTTTCCACACTTCAGCTTGTCCAGCCCACCAAACTATTATAACAATGACACCAGGAGAATTAGAAGCAGATAGAGAATTACAATGCTCACTGCTTTGACAGTGAAAGCCAGAAAGGGGAGCATAAAACTTTTTTTTTTTTTCCTGATCACACTTGGCAATAAGAGATTTTGTTTTTTTACTTATGCAGCTGACACTACAGCTCATTCCAGAAGACATAATCATCCCAACAAAACTAATCAAGCTGTTTCTCTGTGAGTGTAATATTTAAATAATACAAACAGGCACAGTAATACAACTGATTTAAGAGCAACACGAGTATCTGTAGCTTGCAGCTATTTTTGTATTCTGAAAAACATGCCTAAAGTAAGATTTCATGTACTTCCACCTATCTTTTGTATTTCCAAGGCTAAAGCCTTGTTTCAGAATCACAATACTGTGGCTCACTAACACCAGTTCCATTAAATTCAACACAAAAATCACAGAACTTCAGAAATACAAATACTGTCTTGGCTGCAATTCTCTAACTAGAAAGTCTATATTGTGCTTTGCAGTGGCAAATGGCCAAGCAAGTATTCTTGGGGTATGGGAGTATAAAACTAAACTCAAAGTTCACTTCAGTATTCACAGACACAATGCAAAACGAAACCAAGCCAAGCACATAAAAGGACTATCGCTGCAGCAGAAGAATCCTAAAATCATCTATCTGTTACAGACACCTGGAGTACACACACCCACAGTTTAGGTACAGACAACGTACACCCAAGAACTGTCAAGACTTTTCTACAGCTCCTGTTCTAGAGACATATCTAAATGAAATTTGGTCATGGAAATGGTTCCATTACTGGTGTTATTCCATGTAACAAATCCAAAAATCTGTTTACACATTGGTTGGAACTCACCTGCCCCTCAACCAAAACAAAACCCTACAGACAAAAATCCAAGGGTTCTCAGCTCCAGAGACTGGAATTGATAATAAAAACCCAAACATTTTTGTTACACTAAAAGTAACATGATGTCATGTTTCTGTTTCCCAAAACCAGCTGATGATCCCCAATATGGCAGATATTTACAAGTATTTATTTATGTGATACACGAACAGTTGCCTATTAATGTGTGTTTTAAGGTGGACAGGAGACAAGGATTCCTGAGGGAGAGGGAAAAATTGAATATTCACACCAACTGGCAAGAAACAGTGTATTGATGTAACATCTCTTACCACTATTGGAAACTCCAGTGAACAGCATACAAGGTTAAAAACATTATTATTTCAAATAAACAGGATTGCTGCTGAAACATGCCTATTTTGAAACCAAATAGTTAAAAAACATTCCTGGATAACACTTTTACAGATACTGAATACAATCCCAAGACATGATGCACATCTAATCTCCTCCTGGCACTCATAACATCCTGCTGTGGGTCAAACTCACTGCAGATATTTGGGTTGCTTCAGCAAAAATCCAAGATTTCAAACATTAATTTGTAAGGTTGATTGCAGCAAACATGCAACACTCCCTTCAGCCTGCTTTATCCCAACCACACTGCACACTTGTCAAGTTTCTAAACAAGACAAAAGTGCGTTGTCCGAATACAGTTCATAAAATTACATCCCAGGTTAGCATTTGCTTATGAAAAAATTGACGCTGGAGATTCAAGACTTACCATGGTCTACAGTTACTAGATAAAGCATTAGTGTAGAACTTGGTATCATATCTGTATCTCCCTGAAGTCCTCCTGCATATGTTTAGGCTGCTTATTTAGGCCAAGCCTCAGTATGCCTGCTTTGGCATGCAATGCAAAACTTCAGTGAAACAATATTACAGCTGAATCTGAATAAGTGATTGGAAAATGAACTCTAGAGAGCAACTCAGCCTCACAAGAACCCCTACTATAGATGGTAAAGTGTTGAAGTAACTCATCTTCAGTATCTGAGTAGATGTAGATGTCTCCTAGTTTAAAGTTATGTTCAGCACCTTGTTTCAGCACCTGTTGTAGTCAGTTTCCTTCCTTTCAGGCACTAAGCAGACATTCTGGCATATTGAAGTAAGTGCCTTCAGTCTAATCCTCAGACTGAATCTACCCCTGCTCTTCATTAGGAAAATAAAAATACTCACACATCCACATATTCTTGACATGTCTCAAGAAGATCTGCATTAGAGATTGTGAGGCACTCAGGTAAAATGCAAACCAGGCAGAAATACGTCAAAGAACTTTTTCTTCGCCCCTCTATGTATCCTTACTGTTGTGACACATTCTTATCAATGGACACACTGAGGCATGCCCATGGCACATTACCTGACAGTTCTTATGAGATGTAAGATTTAACACAGCTACAGAACTTGAAGGTTATTGATAACAATGAGTATTGCCCCTTACAGTATGTGCACTGTGACATTAAGTAACATATCTCAAATTGACAAGATGTTAAGAAAGAAAATAAAAACCCTAACAATTTATCAGAATGGAGAAAAGGCATATATGTTAATTCATTAATGAAGCAAGTCATTGTGCTATATTTCCTATTTGAATAAATAACAACATGCTCCTTATTCTCCCACACAATTAATTAATTTTGTCAAAATGAATAAATTATTTGGTGTTTCGCAAAGGTCTATTTGTATTACTCAAAAGCTCCAATGGATTATACCTTTTTACCATGTTCTAGGCTGAGGATTCAATTTGATGTCCTAGAGACTGACACATTGCTGTCTTTGAAATGCCTAGTAAAGAATTAACTCCTAAAATTAAACAAAATTTAAAATCCTAAAGAACAAAACTTCAGGTTTCCCTCTACACAATTATCATGAAAAGTATTCAAAAATACATAATAAATTAGGCATTATAATATTTTCTCATATTCCTTACATTTCTGTAGTTCACACTTCCATTACCAGAATCCCCTCACACTACAACAAACCATTATAATTCCTTCTGGGAGAGGAGGAAAACAATTGTGTATATACAAAAAACAGAAAAGCAGCACCTTCATTGGCACCTCTTCTCACAATCACCCTTGTTATTCGTTATTTTCATGTGGTGAACAGTAAGTTCACAACAAAGAAATGTCAAGACTTGTTATCACTGGACTATGTAATGAGATTGCAAAAAATACCTAGAAGTATTTTTTTTTCCTCAAGACAATTCCCAATGAAAGCACCACTCGTCAAATATTTTCTAGCAAAATAAGTCTCACCTTTGGCCCATGAGATGATTTCTTCTTCCCTTCAGAAAAAGAAAGGGAGTTACTGGGAAGGTTGGGGAGATGAAGGCTCTGTCCTGAAGAGAACGATGTGCCATCTGACATTACCATGATCTGTTGTAAGAGGGAAAGCACATCAGTCAAACATTAACAGAGATAGACTCACCTGCCTAAGAACTAGCAAATCACATCAGCAGGAGGCTGAGACTTCTCCAACAGACAGAATTCATGTTTCTTCTCAACAGTGGATGGGTTAATGAAACCACACTGCCATCCTCCATTTAATGAGCAAATCAGATCTTTCAATTTCCATGCAAATACAAGGCAAGCCACTCAGAAACCTGTGCTATTATGCCTGCTTATCCATCATGGCATTTGAGTCCTTAGCAAACTTCCTCTTGTCCTGAGCAATGCCTAGGTACACTTGAAAGTTCATCCCACCTGCAGTAAAAGGTTCTGCAGCCTGCTGACATCCCATAAATACATACGTGCAACAGTCTTCAACTAAAGCCAAGTAAAGGAAGACTGTAATGGGTGTAGGTGGCAAGTACTGGGTGGCTACGGTGGCCTCTGTGAGGAGGTGCCAAGGCCTCCTCTACAGCAGGCATAGCTGGATCCAGCTGGCTCAAATGGACCCACTGCAGGACATGTCTGAGCCCCTCAGGCAAGATGGTGGTGCCTCAAAGAAAACAGATTTAAGAAGGGGCAAAAAACTGCAGAGGTGAGGAAAAAAAAAAAAAAAAGTTGCAAGAAACTGCAGCATGAACACCAAAGTCAAAAGAGAGGAACAGGCACTCCAGGTGCTAGAAAAGGTATTTCCCTATAGCCCACAGAAAGCCTGTGCTGGAGCAGTTCTTGAAGGACGTAGACAAGCTCAAGAAGTGGGCCCATGTGGACCCTGGATCAGGGCAACTGCCAGTATCAACACAGGCTGAGGGACAAAGGGATAGAGAGTAGTCTTGCAGAGAAGGACTTGGGGGTACTGGTGGATGAAATATCAGACATGACCTAACAAAGGGAGCTTGCAGTCCAGAAGGCCAATCGTATCCTGTGCTGCATCAAAAGCAGCATGGCCAGCAGGTCAAGGGAGGTGATCCTACCCCTCTGCTCTGGTGAGACCTCACCTGGAGTCCTGTGTCCAGCTCTGGAGACCTCAGTACAGGAAAGACATGGACCTGTTGGAGAGGGGCCAGAGAAGATCACCAAGATGATCAGAGGGTAGAAGAACTCTGCTGTGAGGACAAGCTGATAGAGTCAGGATTGTTCAGCCTGGAGAACGAAAGGCTCTGGGGAGACCTTATTGCGGCCTTTCAGTACTTAAAAGGGGCATATAAGAAAAATGGAGGCAGAATTTTTAGCAGGGCCTCTTATGACAGGACAAGGGGTAGTGGTTTTGAGCTAAAAGAGGGAAGACTCAGGCTAGATATAAGGAAGAAATTATTTACCATTGTAAATGGTGGTAAAACACTGAAACAGATTGTCCAGAGAGGCAGCCCTGCAAACGTTCCAGGCCAGGCTGGATGGCGCTCTGAGCAACCTGATCTAGTTGAAGATGTCCCTGCTCATTGCATGGGGTTGGACTAGATGACCTTGAAAGATCCCTTCCAACTCCAACTGTTCTATGATTCTATTCTATGACTGCAGCTCATGGAGAGGCCTTGTGCTGGAGCAGGAAGAAAGTATGAGGAGGGAGGAACAGCTGAGAGGACCTATTAGGGGCTGACAAAAGGCATCCCCTGTCCCCCTGCAGGAAACTGGCAAGTGTGGAAAGAAGGAGGGAAGGTGGTGTCAGAGTGTGGTGCTGTCTTATTTTGGTTGTGCTGGTTGGTTTTTGGTTTGTTTCTCATTACTCAAATGTATTTTAATTTGCAACAAATTAATTTTCCCCGTCAAGTCTGTTCTGCTTATGGCATTAACTGGTAAGCAATCTCCCTGTCTTTTTCTTGACCCATGAGCTTTCTCATCTTCTCTCCCCACCCTGTTGAGGAAGCAAAGCAAGCGACCAAGCCTGAGAGCTCAGCCCTTAGCCAAGGTTAACCCACCACAAAGACAAACTGCAAAAACAGCCTGATGTTTTAATTAGAATGCGGTACAGCTCCAACTTCAGGCTTCTGCTTTATCTGGAGTACAGTAAACTAGATGGCTGTTGAGCAAGCAGCATTTTTGCTATAATAAAGGTCTAGCTGCCTTTCTTGATTTTAAAGACTTCAGTACAAACAGATAGTTTCCAGAGACCACAGATAAATCAGCCATCACTGAATAGTTATCAGATCTGTAAAGATTTATGCCTTCCATCTGACAGAAACTAAGCTAGCTCATGTCTTCTCATGCAGTGCTGCTGCATCTTGATTTTAGTGCTCTCTAGCACAGCTATTCATTTATCTATTGTTTCAAATCTTAAGTGCTACAGACAGCATACCTGCTGTCTGACAAGCCCTGCAAAGCTGGAGAGAAGTTGCAGAGCTCTGCACTTGCAAGGAAACATCTCTCTTTCCATAGGTTACCATGCACGAAGTCACACTCGGTTCTGTGGTTGCCCTGCATGATCACCTTTGCCTCTTCATGTGACTAAAACATCCTCCGACATCGGAGACAGGGATAGACTGACCCATCACATGCCTCATGGACATTACATTAAAGGAGGAATGGGAAGTACAAAACTGGGACATCTAGGATGTGTATACTCTATATTCTACCTCTCTAAGTCAAGATGACATTTACTGCCTACAGCAGTAAAGGCAGGATTTTTTTTTTATTTTTTTTTTTATTTTTTAATTTAAACACTGCTCCAAATGAATATTGTTATACACAAATTTGTTTAAAAGATCATGTGATAGCTTGGAGAATATTAAGGGCCATGTGTAAACAAAAAAATTACTCTTCTCGGCCTGTAAGTTGAGCATTGCCTTTTAATACTGCTGCTAGAATCCAAATGTGGAGAAAGAAGGCAATAAAGTTTTTCTCCTTCCTTGACCATAGGTTCATGTACTAAAAATACCCCAATCTTTAAAAGTTATTTATGTATTCAAACATTTTATGAAGTATGGTTCCACATAGGACATAACACATTTTCCCCCCAATTCCTTATTTCCATTTCTCAGGCACCTGAACCAGAGTCTGCCAGGAGCCAGAACTCTCAAAGAACTTGAGTCAGCTGGGCAAAAGCAATGGTAATGTCAACAGCAGCTACCTATCGTGAATCACTGTAAGTGATTTCCTTTAGCCTGACATTCTTTTCAACCTCAGCTTGCCAAGGGTTTTGTTTGATTTCAGCCCAGCTGAATGCAAGAGAAAGCATAAGTGAACAAAGAAAGATCAGCAAAAACAACAAGGAGAATCTGTAGTCACGTGTATACCATAAACCTGTGTAACAAGTAGAGAAAATCCATGTCTATCATTATTTCCTCTCACAGACTAAGTCAAATAGGTGAGTAACTAACATTGCTCTCCTTTAAATTAAACTCAATGCAGTATTTTAAACCCACAAACTTGACAGAAAAAATACCAATTGCATTAAAATCAAATCACCTTTCAGAAAAAGTAGACATGAGATTACTCATTAATTATAGAGTTTAAGCATGTATTTTATTGACACAAACTACTTTTGTTCATACACTCGTATCACAAAAAGATGCATATCCGTACAAAAGGAGGATCAGGGTTTGCCCAACCTTGAAATTAAAGGCAAAGAAACAAAAAATTCTGCCAAGGATTCCTTCTCCTAGGATTAGAAGCTGGCATTTTCTCCCTGAAGCATAAAAGTCTGACTCACTAAAAGAAACTAAGATTCAACCACTGCATACATTTTCTTTTCAAAATTCAGAAACATTTCAGTTTAGAAACATTTGCATATTCATCATTATACATAGACATTCTTAGAAAGCTAGCATTTTTTTTTTAAGTGCATGTACTCTGATGTACCTGTTTTCTGGGAAAGTATCTGGACCAGTAACAGTCTCAGTGTTATTGACTGTGTGTTTAGAAACAGAATGACTGTCTACAGGAAGATCTACAGCGCACAGACGAACGGCATTACTACCATCTGAGGTCTCACAGATTTGGCAAATCTAGTTCCAGAAAGAGAGAAAATAAATCCCATACATTTCTGAGAAGATAAAATCTGGACATTCCAAACCACAAGCCCTAAAAATTTCAATGCACTGAATCCTGTATCCGGTTATTTCATTAAAGACCCTTTGAAAATGGCAATTGTAGATTCAGAACTTTAATGTGATCAACAATACACGTAGAAAGACAGAACCTAAGTTCAGATCACAAACTTTACTTTCAAAGGAAAACTTGTTTTGCCTAAGAAACAGTGGGTAAAGGAAATCCATTTGTATTCACAATATTGGGTAGGAACAATCCTGCCTGCTTCATCAACCTGAAGTGACCAGTTTCCATCATACCTCCATAATACCAGCAATTCCTAAGGGCATACTAATCTGCTACTCAAGACAGCTGAGTGTTATGGAGTGAAAAACTGCCATGTGTGCAACTTATGTAGTTCCATGCACTGCCAAACACGGGAAGGGATCAGAGAAAAAGTACCATTCACCTCCAATTATATTAATATAATCAGGAAAGCTGTTCTATCTCTTTTCCAGAAATTTGGGAAAAACTATGAAATTATAATACCTGTACATAAATCCACTAACAACTGATTCAGAAGTCTCCATACAAAAAGCTGACCATTGAAGACAACACTTATCTACCAACAAATGGTAGATGTGCTTGCTTAACAAACTTAATACCTTTCTATGACAAGGTTACCCACCTAGTTGACCAAGGGAAACCTGTCGATGTGATCTTTTTGGATTTCAGTAAAGCCTTTGATACTGTCTCTCACAGTATCCTCCTGGACAAGATGTCCAGCACACAGCTGGGTAAACACACAGTGCAGTGGGTAAGCAATTGGCTGACAGGCCGGGCTCAAAGGGTTCTAGAGTAAATGGAGTTGTTACTCATGGGGTTCTGCAGGGATCCATCTTAGGGCCAGTGCTCTTCAATGTCTTCATAAATGACTTAGAAACAGGACTTGAGGGAATACTGAGTAAGTTCACTGATGGCGCTAAATTGCAAGGAGCTGCCGACACTCTGGAGGGCAGAGAGGCCCTGCAGAGGGATCTGGACTAATTGGAGAACTGGGCAATCACCAACCACATGAAGTTCAACAAGGACAAGTGCTGGATTTTGCACCTGGGACACAGCAACCCTGGCTGTACATACAGACTGGGGGATGAGATGCTGGAGAGCAGCTCCGCGGAGAGAAGGATCTGGGGGTTCTGGTCAACGGCAAGTTGAACATGAGCCAACAGTGTGCCCTGGCAGCCAAGAGGTCAACCGTGTCCTGGGTGCATCCAGCACAGCATTGGCAGCCGGGCAGGGAGGTGATTATCCCACTGTGCTCTGCACTGGTGCAGCCTCACCTGGAGCACTGTGTGCAGGTCTGGGCAACATAGTATGAAAAGGACAAAGCTACTGGAGACTGCCCAGGAGACGGCTATGAAGTTGGTGAAGGGCTTGGAGAGGAAGCTGTACGAGGAGCAGCAAAAGTCAGTTGGTGTGTTCAGCCTGGAGGAGAAGAGACTGAGGGGAGACCTCATCACAAGTCTACAGGTTCCCCACAAGGGGAGGAGGAGGGGCAGGCAACAATCTCTTCTCACAGGTGACCAGTGATAGAACCCAAGGGAATGGCAGGAATATGTGCCAGCAGAGGTTTAGGTTGGACATTAGGAAAACGTTCTTCACCCAGAGGGTGATGGAGCATTGCAACAGGCTCCCTAGGAAGGCAGTCATGGCCCCAAGTCTGGCAGTGTTCAAGAAGAGACTGGACAACACCCTCAGACACGCAGTGTAAATCTCACAGTTGTCCCACACAGTGACATGAGTTGGACTCAATGATCCTTGTGAGTCCCTTCCAGCTCATTATATTCTATGATTCTCTATTTGGCAGCTTGGAGTACACAGGTATCAAACAAGTACCGCCCGCTACCTGCTGTAGTTATCTAAGAACACCTTCACATGGCAGCCTCAGCTCAGGTTGGTGAGCTTCCCCACAATGTGCTGTGGAAAAACTCACATAGTACTTTTCAGAAGAGCTATGGGGTATCTGTTAGAATTCTGGGAAAAATGAACCATTACTACCATGTTTCTACAGCCCTGCAGATGAACTATGCTCATCATGCACCAGTAGCAGACAAATGGATTTGTTTGTGTGGTCCTGGGCTGCCATGACCCACGTTGTTTTACAGTGAAGAACAAGTTCATTCCCCACTAAAAGTAAGAACGAAAATTAGTTGCCCTGAACAACTATTATTCCTATTTAAATGGAAAAACTCACAGTGAAATAAAGGAATTCTAAAGGGTTTTCTAAGTCACTTGCCTGAAAGCAAAATCAATTACTAAATTATGAAAAGCGCAAGATTAAAGATAATCCCTACCCCAGAGCAGCATTACACCTAAAGCTGGCTCTGGGTAGTAGCCAACTATTCCAACTGACACAGAGGAATTGCAAGGAAAGTGGGAGTAGACAGAAAAGAGGGAAACCCCCATTATTTCATCTTCATTACACGGATTAGGAATGTACATTTTAGAATAGGAATTATGCAGGCATCTCAAGTGACTAAAAAGACTGTTAAACAATTAAAAAAAAAACAAACCCACACCAACCAAAACAAAAAACTGCAAAAGAACCTGAAACAACAAAATGCAGTGGTGTGTGGCAAAACCTTAATTTTTATGTTGATTTTTTTTTTTTCTAAAAATTGCACCCCTCTCAGAATGATTCTTTCTCTTGATTCATTGATATATCAACTGTCTTTAAGGAAAGCATTGACTACAGAAGTGGAGCTGCTTGCATCTCCACATTAATTTTACAGAAAGCAGACAAAAAAGGATACCTCTTGCTATAAAGAATCACTATTACTGTAAGTGACCCTTGCATCCTCTAAATTTGAAACCTCACTCTGTATCATTAGCATCCACATGCAATCGTAATAATGTTACAAATTTTACTATTTTTGTCCATAGTGCTAACTGCTCTCTAAGGGGCATCTATAATGCTTTTCCTTTTATGAAAAGAAATTCAACTATTAAATATTGTTCATGTACTCCTGGATTGAACAACTAATTTTGAGTCTCCTTCCAAAAAGATGGGAGCATTATACAGTGCAGACATTTTTATTTATGTATTTGCAGCTACAGTACAAAGGGCTGTATTAAATTGCTGTCTTAACACTGACTGAAAATATTTTCACTACTTTTTCCTGCAAGAATCAAAATTAACTTATTTACAATATCATATTCAAACAAGTCATGCCTGAGTAAATCTGTGTTTCCAGACGCAAAATTCAATTTAACTCTTAGGTAACTATCACTCAGCATCTTCAAAACTAATTTATTTCTGCTGGCTCAATAAGCAGATTAGGTGTAACTTTCAATTTTTTCTTGAAATTGAAAAACATGCAAGTCAAAAAGCAACAGAAGTAGCAACTGACAACATAAAATCCATCAATGGAGTCAGACCCTGTTTATATATGGTTTTAGTGGGATTTAACATTCAAAATCTACTTCAGATTTGAAGATTATTTTTAATGGCTGTAATTTCCCAATCAGTATCACCTCTCTTCCCATATCCATATGCAGGAATCACAGTGCCGCTTCTTTCCTTCAGGCTCTTTCATGTTTAGAGTCTAAAACTAATCAGAAAAGGAAACTAACAAATCTAGGAAGCAATGACCACATAAGCATCAATGCTCACCAGTGTTTAACTAGTGAAAATTTCAGTCCTGTTGTACCTACTTATGCATAATTTCATCTGTGTCTAGAGAATAACCTATATAGGAGACTACATGTATATAATTCTGTCACTACCAGTAGCTTGACAATTTGCTTGGTAAGAAATTAATTAACAAAAAAATCATCATTTATATTCAGGGTGCCTTGGGGGATTTCAAAAAACAGGTTGGATTACGGTTTATGCTGGTAACTCACATGAGTCATATCTGTATACACATCAGCTTCACATCATTAGGTACTACACAGAGTAAACAGTGCAAAAGACTCTCAGTGGTATCATTTCCACAGCAAACTTTTCTAAAAGAAATGTCATTTAGAACATATACAAAGAGATGGAACATAAACAATTACACTGAATGGTTTGATTGAATTTGCTCAGTGTACTCTGGAAAATATTTTATTTCCTCTGTAAACATTTCTTTTTACATTTATGAGAATAAGGGCGACTGGAAGTTGGCAAATGGTAGAGATGGACTTGAGTATAACTAAATCTTTTCAGTGGGTGAGGGGGAGTTCAGTGTAGAAAATACACTTCTGAAGGTCAAAAACAAAGAACTTTGCAAATTGGATATGGCTTTTGTAATATTGGATCATGGGTTCTTCTTTACATTCCTGACTACAGAAATACAATTTCTGAAACCAAGTCTGATCCTTCTTCTTATAAGGCAGAGGTGTCAAACTCATTTTCACCAGCAGCTACATCAGCCTCATGCTTGCCTTCAAAGGACCAAATATAATTTTAGGACTATATAAACATAGGACTGTATAAATGTAACTACTCCTAAAATTACATTCGGCCCTTTGTAAGGGCTGAAAAAAGTATTTCTCAGCTTGGAAGAGACATCAGCAAGTTGGTGACCTCCTACTAACAAAGACTGACTACACATTAATGCTTCAATTCTGGTGATATCAAATAAAGTGCTAAGATAGAGATATTCCACAGAGCTAATCTCTGTTACTGGCACCACCCTAAATATCCTGTTTGCCTTAACAGAAGTGGCCAGAGCAGCACTGCAAAGCTCTGTGACAGTTGCATTCTCGCTTGTTTAATTACTTGAGATATCTGAATACTACGCTTACTCTGAGTGAACTGCAGGATAACCAGTCAGATCTTTGTGCACATGAAGCACGGAAAGTATATGGGAAAGGGTTACCATGAGAAAACATTGGCAGACTGCTAACATGTCATTTTAAAAACAAAGAATATGTTCTTTGCTTGAAAGACAAAAGAACATTGGCTGTAGCAAGTATCCCCGACTAATTCACATTTGAGATGCCAAAAGATGTATATGTGAGGGAAAACGGGAGTTGTGAGCATCCAAGGAATCTGCAGCAAGACAAACACACAGACAAGTCTATACCAAACACGGCAGCATGCAGGTGCCAGGTGAGCCTGCACTTTTCCCTTCAGAAGGTCATACTATTGGTAATAGATGTATGTTTATGCAGAGGAGAACAAAAATCATGTTTAGTAGTTTACATCAGAGATCTGGGTTTCCAGATGCACAGAAATCAAGCATTATTTAAAAGCATGTAAGCAAAAGTTAGCCATCACAGAGGGCTTTCCTTACAGCTGCCACTCAGTGTTTTACATTAATATGCTACATCATTAATTTTGAAGGATAGGAACTTCATTTTGCATGACTTGTTGCATGTCAAGGAAATTCAGTTACTTTTTACTTATACTTTTTCTTTAAAACAGCCATAAGCTAGAAGTATTAATTGTTTTGACTTAAAAGTAAGTGCAAAACCCCTCTCAGTGTATTTTACTGTAAATGCTTTTCTCAGCCTAAAACATGGAAATTACAAGTGAGAAAATGTTTTGTTAATTCATTCAATTTTCCATTCTACTTACACTGGAAGCGAGAGACAGCTTTCCAGGTCTTCTACCACAGTCAAAGAAAAGCCTGTGTACAGCATTTCATAAAAGTATAACGGGCCTTTCAACACTGGAAGATGTAAGCCCTTCATGGACACTTTTAGTAACAAGACAAAATGCTATTACAACACCTCTGCCAAGCAGATCTAACAAACCCCTAGGTCTGAAAGCCTATAGAGGGAACTATGAAACACCAATAGCTTCAAAAAGGAGGGACCCACTTCTTAGAAGGAAATGGGGAAAATGGAGGCGGGGGGGGTGGGGTAGGGGGTGGGGCAAGCAGTTTGTAGCCTCCAGAAGACAAAAAGGCAATGACGCAAAGCATTTTAAGAATGACGATGCTGATATATTCAGGGAAATAATTGGATCAAAACTTGCCACATTTAATTGTTTACAATTAGGCAACACTTCTGCTTTTGTTAGCTCAGGAAACCTAAAATTAGAAGGCACAGAAAATGAGCAATGAAAGGGGAGCTTTCTATTTTTTTCAACCACCTCCCACCCCCCAAAATCCCTGCTGGCATCATTTAGATTTATTACACTTGTGGGTAAAACTTGTCCATTGACAACTGACCTGATATGATTAATATTAAAGTAGTGGCTCATGAAGTTTTCCAGAATACAATCTTGATGTTTTATTTGCAAACATACTAAAGATTCAATACATTGTCCAGACACGATACCCTCTTGCACCTAATAAATGCAAACACAAAACATAGCTCATGCTTCTATTTCAGTACATCTATAGGGGTAACAGTTCTCTTCTTCAAAAGGGTAACAAGGTGTTTCAGACTATACCCACTACTTATTTTTGTTTTGTTTTCAAAGATGCTCTTCAGCAGGCTGAATATTCTCACACCAGCTCCCTCTTACCTCCAGCCCAGAACCTACTATTGTCTAACTGTGCCAAACAGGGCTACCCATTTTTGTTATGACTGTTAGAAAATATAAAGATAAGCATTGGCATTTACATTAATAAAACCACAGTATGAAGGCTTGCTTAACATCTCTATCAGGGACCTGGAGCAGGAGAAAGAACACACTCTTGATCATGAGGTTTGCAGATGACAACCAACTGGGGAAGAGAAGCACCTGACACATGAGAGCAGAGCTGTCACCAGGAGGGACCCAGACAGCCTGAAGAAAGAATTAACAGCAGACTCACAACATACAATAAGAACAACTGTCAAGCCCTGTCCCAGCAAAGCAGAGCCCCGAAGCAACAAGACTAGGGCTGGGAAACAGCTCTGGAGGGTTGGCCCTGGGCAGCAGTGAGCTGAACCAGGGTCAGCCGTGCATCTGGGTAGACAAGCACCAGCAGTGCATAGAGTCTCATGGACAGGTCACATGCCTGAGAGCCAGGGGAGGACAGGGGCTGTACCCTCTGCT
Organism: Streptopelia decaocto; assembly: GCF_964273445.1. NCBI lineage: Eukaryota > Metazoa > Chordata > Aves > Columbiformes > Columbidae > Streptopelia > Streptopelia decaocto. The sequence goes on along the minus strand of NC_138657.1, from coordinate 17,371,899 downwards.
AAGTGCTCATCAGACCACATTAGTGCACCCTTTCAGTTTCCAATTTTGCATTCCCAGTGCAAGAAAGATCTGTATGAGCTGGCAAGACTTGAGGGAAGTCCACTGAGACAGTGGGGCTGAAGCCCTTGCCCTGCGAGGAGAGGCTGCCAGACCAAGGCTGGTTCAGTCAGGGGCAGGGACACCTTGGAGGGCACCCAACAGCATCCCTGGCACTGGTGGGAAGGAATGGAGGAGACAAAGTCAGGCTCTTCACAGCAGTGTGTGGCAGGAGAGCAAGGGGCAGCAGCCCAAGCTGACACATGAGAGGCTCAGGCTGGAGATCGGGAAAAGCCTTTTCCCTGTGACGCCAGCTCAGCAGTGGAACCAGGACTCAGGGAGGTTCACAGCCTATGGTTGAGCCTGTGGCAGTCCCTGCCAGCATGAGCACCTCTGCCATTGTGTGAAACAAAGCAGAAATTTATCTGTTAGTAGAAACCATGCAAACCTCAAGGTTTGGCCATCTCCTCTCTCCAAATGGTCAAACTTTCTTTGGGCTTTCCACATCAACTGATTCTACCAACATGTAAAAACATCTTGGTAAAATTTCTGGTTCAGACGGTGTAATACATTGCATAAATTTAAGTAGGTTTACTAAGAGTTTCTAACTTGTTCTACCTTATAACCACTGAACTTATTCCGCTTAATATAGAACCATTTCTCTTTAAACACGCGACATTTTATTTTCTTATGATTTACATCAAAGTAGCTCTCCTGTATTTCATCTCTGGAAAGTCAAGTAAGTAATGCTTCAGGTACACAGTCCAAGTTCTGTTTTTGCAGAAGTAAACATGAATCACTTGGATGTGAAGACCGATATCTAATCGTGAATTTACATGCTCATTTGCTCACCCACTCCACTTCAAAGGCAACAAGCACTGAGCTCTTATATGAAGGTAATCACAAAAACACTTCATTTCATTTCACTGTCAGGTCAATCTTAATTATACTAAACATGCACCAGCAATAAGCAGCAACATCTTTACTGTGATGGCTTTTGATATGGGTGCAGGACTCACCCCTCCTGCCTTTAGCAGCTTTCTTCTGAATTCCTCTGTCGGGTTGTTGAATGTGAGCTTTTCACAGCGGAGGTGATTTACAGGTGGGTGGCCTTCAAGGTGCAGGAATAAGTCATAGTCAAATCGAACTTTCTTAGGTTCTTCCTGAGGGTTGAAAATAACCAGACAGAAACATCTAGCACCAAAACTAAGTTGAAAACAAGGGCTATATACAGAGGGTCAATAAAAGTGAAAACTATGCCATTTTAACCATTCTCTGTGTTCTCAGACACACGACAGAAATTACCAAGCGTCAGCTGAGCTGCAGTAAATCAGAGAAGCTTCTATCAGCCCATGATAACACATGGTAAAATGCATGATCTCCAAGCTGCCATGACAAGGCTTAATTGGAAGTGTCACGTCACGTTTGGCGCAGGCTATAGACATACACATAGGCAAGTATCATGGTTGAGCTGACACAAGGTAACTCAGACAACAACACAATCACACTTCCGTGCCCTAGATAGCACAGAAGACACTGCTGTAAGTTTTGAATGCAAATTCCTCCACTTAAGCCAAACGCTATTGTTTTCTTCACAAGTTGTAGAAAAGGAGAAGAATGAAACCGCTGCAGCCAGCTGTATTTGATCTCCTATTTATGGGGTCTGCTCATTTATTAATGAAACTTCACTGTCTTGAACAAGTGTGGCCAGCTAGATTACAAGTGTTCCACCACAGCTTTCAGGTGATTAAAATTCTCTGCCACTGCAGTGAAAAAATGAAATTCAATGTTCCCTGTACCAATATGGAGTGAGAAAAAACAGGAAAGGCAAATTTATCTTGGAAGAAACCATCAGCACTCTACTGCCCTGAAAAAGCCTCAGCAGAAAACAGACACTACTGGCATTGAATAGACTTCAGTTAGTAATACCAGAGGGAAGATACTAAGTATGTTTTGTACTTTACATTTAGACAGTCTCTTTTAGAAGCTGTACATAAGTGCACTTTTAAGGCAATATTAGTAGCCCTTCCTCCAAAGGTCCAGTTGTGCAACAGAAGCCACCAAGCCCATATCAGTTTTAAGGCAGAACACAAGTAAAAGGTCAAATTCAGGAAAAGCTTTAGTAAAAAGAGAACCATGAAGGAAGAGGAGGAAGAGATGCAGCAAAATGTTCGCATATATCCAACACTGCATGTAATCAAAATGCATGCTCTGTTCAGTGACAAATGCTTTAAAAAAAAAAAAAAAAAAACTAAAAACATGTAGTTTTGATTCAGGGTTCCACAAATGTGAAGAACAGAAAACATGGAAATCTCAGTTATTCTAAAAGTTAAATCCGAGGTTTCAAATATAGCCAAGGGACATCCTCATTGTCCCATCTCTGGACTTGAGCAGAGACAAAAGAAGGGGACCTGAAATAAAAGGCCTGCAGTACTCTGTTTCTGAAGACAGAAGAGAGCAGTTTCCTTAGATTAACTATTTTCTTGATGGACCATTTTCAAAAGCAATCATGGATGAAGACATATCTTATTGTTAGAAAGATTAACACTTGATTTCTTGCAGAACAGAAAATGGAAGTGATTTACTCCTCAGTATGCTTAGAAAACTGTGACATTGCTACAGGTAAATATTTGGTACCAGCAGGTTTGCTGTAAGAGCAAAGTTATATGTGTTTATAAATGGGAGTCTTCAAAGAAACTTAGATGAACATAACCAGCGATTTCAAAGCAGATTTTTAAACCACAAAAGACTGCCAGTACCACTGCCACTATGTCAAAATGGTGTGAGAGTGAAGGTAGAATATACTGTAGTTTATGAACCCCTCTTGGTTTCACCTGGGATAGTTACCTTTATTCCTAGTAATGATATAGTGCTGTGTTTTGGACTTAGTATGAAAAGAATGTTGAAAATACACAGATGTTTTGATGTTTTGGTCATTGCCAAGCAATGATTATATCAAGAGAAGGGCTTTTCAGCAAGAAGGCACAAGAAGCTGGGAGTAGACAGAGCCAGGACAACTGACGCCAAATGACCAAAGGGATATTCCATACCACATGACATCACGTTCAGTATGTATTTTGGGGAAAGAAGAAGGAAGGGGCGACCTTCAGGAGGGATGGCTTTCGTCTTCCCAAGAAGCCATTATGTATGATAGAGCCCAGCTTTCCTGGAGATGGCTCAACACCTATCTGCTGATTGGAAGTAGTGACGGATTTCTTGTTCTGCTTTGCTTGCGCGTGTGGCTTTTGCTTTACCTGTTAAACTGTCTTTATCTCAACCCGCAGATTTTCTCGGTTTTGCTCTTCTGATTCCCTCCACATCCCTCCAGGGGGTGGTGGTGAATGAGTGGCTGCATGGTTCTTAGTGACCAGGTGGGGTTAAACCATGACAGAGCCTTATCCTAAATGGACTGCATTTTCCAGAACACAAGTCGTTTGACCTGAAAGCATCTTTTTCAAGGACTTTGTCTCAAAGGCTAACAACTACAGCATGTTGCTGCTGAATTTGGGAGGGATGTGTTTGTCATTTTCCCTTGGAATATTTTCCATCAGGGTGAAATGCCTGTTAGATTTTCTACCAACTTCTGCTTAGTGCTAGGAAGAGGCAACTTTTAATCCTCCATGACACAGGCGGCTTCCTGTACCCCTGTCTTCTCTATTCATTAGGGTACTTTCTGAACAAGAAATTGAAAATTTGTCTACCTTGCATAAGTGATGATGGTCTGTCTCCTCTTGCTCCTTCTGTCTATCTCCCCTTTTTCTGTACTGGAATACCTGTGAAGTAGCTTAGCAGGGGAAGAGTAGCTGACCCAGGAGAAAGCAGTAATTTGCCTCAGGAATGCCAGCTCAATTTTTATGTCACTCTTCCTTTGTATTGTACTGACCCCAAGGGAGGGCATGCTGCTGCAGCTGTGTGAAGACCTAGCTGACTCACAGTCCAACTGCTGCTTGTTGCATTCCATGGCACCAAAACAGGAGTGAAGGATGTTAGCAAACTTCCTAATTCCACATGCTGCTTGAGGGTGAGATGAGTTGTAATGACTGCTGCCCTCTTGATCTCAGGCTAAGCCACAATTCCTGCTGGAGAAGTCCTGAGACTTGCAGGCCTCCACAGTCAGCAAAGGCAGCCAAAAGTCTGAGTGGAAAACAAAAAAAAGATATGTCGGGCAGGAAGCTTCCTGTAGAGATGCTTCAGTGATTGACTCACTATCATCTGAGTTTGTCTGCCCAGTTTTGGGATAAGCTCTTAACAGAGGAGTTTGGGAATGCGCTGGTTTTCATTAGACCTCCTGAATGAAAACTGCTTCCCTAACGGAGACAGAGCTAAAAAGTATACCAAAAAAGCCAGTCAACTCACTGAGGCAGTTGTTTCCAACAGCACACAAGGTATACTAAGCCTTCCTCTTCATAGATTGATACAGGGAACATTTCAGAATTACTTGTTTGAAACCTACAACTTAGAAAGTTCCTGAGCAGAATTATCCACACCTCACACCTTAACAGAACTTTCTGTGAAAGACAAAAGAATATGGAATATGGAATATGGAATATGGAATATGGAATATCTACTTGAAGGCATACACAGCTAACAAAGTGGTATTTTAATACAAATTCTAAGTGACTAGGGTTCCAGCAAAAGTCTCTTACTATGCATTTCTATTTTCCTTCAGTTTTAGTTTTTCACTTGACTAAAATAATTACGTTCAACTACACCTTGGTAATATAAACTAAGCACAAGGGGATCTCAGAAGTGCATGCTAAGTACAATAATGGCTCCCCCAAGGCACATGACATACAAAAGCAACCTAAAATATTGCAGATATTAAGGTACTGCACCTTAAACCTTGCAATCTTTTGGCTGTTTAATTCTACCCAAATCTAATTATTTTTATCTGAAGGAGTTATTAAAAAAAAAAACAACAGTGTCTGTATTACTGAACTGGGTCCCCAGTAATGTTGAGTAGACTCAATGTTCACATGCAGTCTAAAATAATGTTTATGCAGACTGAGGATGCAGGATTAAAAAAAACACCAAAACACTGCTTTGAATGATCAAAAATTGAACAAATTAAAAAGATCAGCAATACTAAAACAGAACAATGCGTTAATTTTGAAATCAACATAACCAAGATTGGTTTCCTTTCTTAAATTTTAAGTGGCTCTTGAATTTCCTTAAACATTACTTCAGGTCTGTCCACTTCTGACTACAACTAGTAATTCTTCTGAATAATTATATTCAACTTGTTTATTTTATCAGGTAATCCTAATTTCATACAGTTAACTACTAAACACAATTATGTATTTCTAAAAGTTACAGTGACTTTGAACTGAGGAACATTACTGACAAAGACAGCTTTAATTCTAATTTTTAACTGAGTTTATGAATTAAACTATAAATCTCTAAAAAACTTGCACATGGGGCTTTTTTCTGTTTTATATTTTGTTTTTGGTTTTTTTTGTTTGTTTTGTGGGTTGTTTTTGTGGGGTTTTTTTAATTTTGTTTTTGTTTGGTTTTGGTTTTTTAATGAAATCTATTGTGATTCCATACCTTGTTTTTGAAGTAAACCTCAATTGGTAAAATGAAACCAGCATACCCAGATTCTTCAACTTTGTAGGGTGGATCCTTGCACACTGAAACAAAGAGAAAAACCTGTATTTAATACAAAAATAATGTTTTAAATCCACAAGCAAAAGATAAGAGCAAATAATCTGCAACAATAGCTGTATGGCAGCACCATTACAAAACAGCAACACACAGAGTATGACACATCTGTGCACAACTCAACATGAATTTTGCAAACAAATTGTTCCTGCCTGTATACAACTTACAGTTTAGGGATAGGAAATATTTAATTTTTCTTTTATTTTCCAGTCCTAGCAGACTACTGCTAAAGCAGAGCAACCAGAGACTTCAACAGCAGGTGGACCCACTGAGTACCCACAACAGCAGCCAAGGTTTGTTTTGGGAATGGAAAACATACAGAATTCGACCCAGAAAGAGTTAAACATGTAAAAAGCAGAAGTGCTGCCATTCATGTATTCATAACTTAATACTGAAAAAAATCCTAGTTTTAGTAAAAGTAATTTAAAATAATTAATTGAATTAGAACTAATGCTAATAAATTCGAAATCTGCATTGCTAGGGATAGAGGGGACAGAACACAACATTCCAGTATACAGTAAAGAACCACAGGAAGGTTAACTATTGTACTATGTTAAAACAGTATCCAAGTGTTAAAACAGTATCCAAGTCTGCCCTACAGAATTCAGACTTTAGGATGACAGTATTATCAGCTCCAATACGCAATCTTCTCCTTCAAGTTTTTATTTTAATGCAAGGGCTTTTAGTTATATGAAATCCCCATACTATTGAACATGAGCTCTCTGAAGAAAGTGGCAATAGCCTACCAACTCCCAGCCAGTGACAAAAAGCAGGTTGTTATAGAACCTGGGACAGAAGGCACCGCTTTCTTCTCCAGTCAGGTTGCGTGACAACCTCATTACAAAATTCATGCCCATGAAACAAATAAGCATAAAGTCAAGCTGAGTTTGAGAAACCACATGTCTCCCTGCAGCATCAACTCAGATGCTTCCAAATGCTGCATTGATATGTATGACAATTCATGTCATACACGCTACCATCTCTAGTGACATCGTAAGACAATGACAGTTTCTCTACTGCAGACTGGTAGAATGATGCAAAGGGTTGACTTATTCAGAAACATTTGCTCAAGCTCTATCAAACTTGCTGACTGAAAAAAAAAATTCAGACTCTCGGATCATTAGTTAAGATGTGTGCTCTTTTCAGAATTGCCTGCTGGCTGCTCATGCAACAGTATTGAGTGCAACTTAAACTGTACTTTACAAAAAGTGCATCTTGCGATCAACTGCGCAGGGCTTAAATACCAAAATTATTCTTTCTAGCAAATCCCCACAGATGGGCACTAACCACCCTGTATCATCCTGAGAACATGGCAAGTCCCATCAGACACATCCAGGAATATGGCTTCTGCTACATTCTCAATAGTTCGATCAGTACATCAGACTTCTTAGGACATGCTAGCTTGGTTAATCCCCAAGTAAATGAACAAAGCAGAATTTTCTCCTAATACCTTGCCATTCTCCTCCTGCTTTGCTAGCATCAAACCCACACAGGGACTTCAAGGATGAGGAAGATTCCAAGTCTGTGCTCACCTAATGTTATCACTATCCAGGACACTTCATGTAATCAGTGGAAAGGGAAAGGAAAAGGTTGACAAAACTGGAGTAAGAATAATCTGCAACACCATCCTCTTGCAGCTATAGAATATAGTTTGTTTTTCTTGGCAGGAAAAAAAAAAAAAGAGGACACATAGTTTACGAAGTGGGATTTGAAAGAATTTGAAGTGTTACAATGATAGGTCAAATCAGAGAGGTGGTTTCAGACATGCTAAGCTTTTAAGATGGAAACTGAGCATTTTGTGTTAGAATCTCCCAGAAGTAGTATTTCAGTTTATATTGACACATCTTCCCTTAAGACTTACCAGCATTTGAAAAATGTAAATACAATAGCCCTAGTTAAGCACAGTGACAGATTACAGTAATACATACTGACAACTTTTTCAGTCAAAGACAGAGAAGCCTTCCTGCTCCTCCTCTGCCTTCAGGAGACAATTGGAGAAAGGTTTCCAAGTATTATACAGGGTTCAGAAGACTGAAATCCAATATATATATAACCAGAGAGAGACTAGACAGCAGATATTTATCCAGACAGGAACTTTACAGACTTGTAATAATACATTAACTGTTACAGAGATTCCAGGCTCTGTGACAAGTCACAAATCACCTTTTTTTTTTTTTAAATAAATATCACGTCAACTTCTTCCTGAGCACTTAATTGGTGCAGAACAAACTGTCAGCATAAATATTTTTCATTCTCTCCTTCAAATCTCTCTTCTTTCAGATTTACACAGCTGTTAGCCACGCTGAATAGTACCTTGTCAAAGTTTCACATTACAGTTCTGAAAACAAAGTCTGTTACACTTGCAGGCTTTGTTGAAACTTGGGTGATGGGTTATAAACCACTTAATCACAAGAAAACTGCTGTGGGTGCCTTCCTAAACTGAAAGATGGTCTTTCAATAGAATGAAAATTCTACAACCTCGTGAATGAAACCTTCCTGGGGAGATTTAAAAAAAAAAAAGTGACTGAACAAAGACACATGCTATTGCATACATGTAGACTGCAATTAAAATGAAAGCTATTGCATTTTCTTCACCTTTCTTGTGGAAGGCACTACTATATGTACTGGCAGAAACAGCATCTCTGTGCACTGTGAACCAACACTCACTGGTGTAAGGTCTTTTTTGTTTTGTTGAACTGTCACAAGTAGTAACCAGGGCTGCAGTGACATGTGTGGTTTAGCCAAGCCAACAAACAACCATCCTACTAGTACTGTTTGTTGAGTCGAGGCGAGGGAAGTTACAAGAGAGGTGAAACACAGAAAAGGTAGAGAGGAAAAATAATGAGAGGAAACAAAGACTGTAGTAGAAAAGACAAATAAAACCGAATTAGAGGTATAGATCAACAGAGCTACATCAATAACAGGAACTAGGAAGGAGTGATTTTTGAAGGGAACGCCTGGAAACCATAAGAGCCTTCTCAAAGCTCGTTAATAAATAGATAAATAAATAAACAAACAAACCACACACAAACACAGCTACACTACACCAGGTAGATAGCAGACAAACAATTTGCTCCTCATCCGGAGGGACAGAGGCATTTCCCCTGTGACTGCTCCTCTCCTTTGAAGTGGCACCTACAAATGCATTTTGAGCACCAGATAAACAAAGCCTCTTGCACAATGGTATCCTTAAGACTTAATTATTTTCATCCTTCTTTTTTTCCTATGAAACAGCTTGTATGATCACAACACATTTCCTCCCCCTGTCCTACACCTTTTGACTAGTCCAACTTCAATACAGTCTCTACAACCATTAGGGCCCTAAGATTCATACATATCCGGTTAAAAATTAGTGCCTGCAGTAAGAAGATGGTTCTAGAGGACATTTTCACCAGCTTGCAGGGAGAAGCAGCCAGCAATATGCAGAATTACAAACCAGTTATAACCATGTCTCTTCTCATGAGAACTGTAGGGCCAGCAGAGATAAGTAAAAAGAAAAGCAAAACTATGCAGATTTATTTAGGCCCACTGGACACAGAATAAGTTGGGGTTTTTGTTGCCTAGATAAGGCAATATAAGGAGTTCAGGATACTATACTGTTATTGTATCTTTATCAGAATGCAGAATCATTTCTCTCCATAAGTGAAAGCTTTAGTCTTAGGTATTTGCAAATGCATTTGATAAACACAGATATACCAGTCCCTTAAAGCAGTGCAATTTTGAAATCGAAACAGGAGTTTATGCGACACAATTATGTAGCATCCCTTCTGTTCACCATGTTTCATTATACTTCAGGGTGAAATTTTGCTGTAACAAGTAGTAACATTGGTATGTTTGAGACCACAGAAGGGCACTTAGATCTAACACAGCTCTAACTATAGCAAAAGTTGTTCAAATATTGTATAGGAGCTTGAACTTATGTGCCCAGGTGGCCAAAAAGGCCAACAGCATCCTGGTGTGCATCAAGAACGGTGTTGCTAGCAGGACTACAGAAGCGATCATCCCACTGTACTCGGTGCCACTGAGACCCCACCTTGAATCCTGCATTCAGTTTCAGGCCCCTCTACAGGAAAAACATGGAGGTGCTGGAGAGAGTTCAGAGAAGGGCAATGAAGCTGGTGAGGGGTCTGGAGCACAAGTCTGATGAGGAGCAGCTGAGGGAACTGGGGCTGTTTAGCCTGGAGAAAAGGAGGCTGAGGGGAGACCTTATCACTGTCTACAACTACCTGAAAGGAGGCTGTAGCATGGAGGGTGTTGGTCTCTTCTCCCAAGTAGGAACTGATAGTGATACAGGGAATTAACAATTAATTAACTAAGAATTAACTAATTAACACTTAAAGAACTAACACTTAAAGACTTAAAGAGCTAAGAGAGAGCTAACCCTTTAACCCACATCACTATTGCCTAGCCTCGTTTAGCTTTGTGTAATTTATTGTACAAGAAACAGGAGTTTGCTGACGCCTTGCAAAAATGATAATCCTTGGGTGCATCCTTGGGTGAACTAGAGAACAGAAACTTGGGCACAGGACAGGAGATACGCCAGTTTTAACCAACTCAGTTTGAGTCCTAACCAACTCATCACAGTGGACCAAGGGTGACCATGTACAGAGAAAGAGAACCCGGGTTCACCATCACTGCGCAGCTGCAACCAGGAGGAGCCAGAGGTGGAGACTCTGGCAACGGTCTCCCGGAACTCATTGTAATAAGAACTGCCTTCTCGGGGACAGGTTATGAATATGTATAGGCGTTCCTAAAAACTTTCATGAATATGTAACACTTTACTGCATTTAACCAAGCTCACAGCTACTGTAATTTTACACACAACTTGGGTAGAGTTATCCCCCGTGTGTCCTGCACTGTGTAAATACATACATTCTTTACAGTCTCAAGGGTTGTAAGGTCATTTCCGCGCCTCAATAGGATGAGGAGAAATGGCCTTAAGTTGCACCAGGGAAGGTTCAGATTGGGTATTAGGAAAAAGGTCTTTACGGAAAGGGTTGTGAAGCATTGGAACAGGCTGCCGAGAGAAGTGGTGGTGCCACCATCCCTGGAGGTGCTTAAAAGACTTAGAGGAGGTTCTTAGGGACACAGTTTAGTGCTAGATTTAGGTTATGGTTGGACTCAGTCTTAAGGGTCTCTTCCAACCAAAATGATTCCATGATTCTGTAAAACTAAAAGACCACAAAAGCTGCTAAATGACAGAGAGAAAGGAGAAAGGTATAAAAGCTAGAGTAAGAAGGCTAAGGTCCAAGGACTAGAAGTAGTTCTCATACTGGAATGCCATTTTTCTGTAATGCTAAAGGAGCACACACATGTACAGACACATGCAGCTAACTGCACAGGGACTGGCTTCCAGTACTGTGCACACCTCAGGTACTCACCTACAGTATACTGTCACCTAACTACCCCGATAAAGCACTATCTAGGCACTCAACTGCAATCCCAGCTGTATTACAAACACTTCACAAACAACAGGAATAGTCAGAAGCATATTGGCTATGCTGATTCGTTCATTTTGACCAACCTTCTAATACATGCAAGTACAGTAACTCACAGATAAAAATTACTGAAGTGCTCCTCTAACAAAACATGCCTTCCAGAGACCAACTGCAAGATACCAATGGGTATCTTTAAATGAAACTACGATGAGCTACCAAAGATCACGGCAAGTCAGGACAGGAATTTATGATTAGTAAATTATCTGTCCCCTATTTGTCAGTGGAAGATGCTTTCTACACAGGTCACATAAATGCCTTAAATCATTTATTGCAAATGTTTTGCTTCTCTATTTTATAAGTGAAGCACTGATTTTTCTTTTGTTGTATTCACACATGCCTTCCCATGTGTTGCATCAGACAGTAACAGACACCAAGGGAACTGATGCAAATCAAGCCATGATGATGAAACTTCAGTAGCAGTAGCCACACTGAAGACTTGGGAGATAACAGTAACAAAATTCTAGTAGGACCTGTCCTTTTTAAAAGCTTTAATGTGAGACTCATTTGCCACTCCAACGTTGTTAAACACTTCATTGTGAATAGATTTTTCTTTTCTTAAAAATGCAGTCCGAAGAACTAAGGAAAGGCTAAAGTTCCCTTTAGGCACAACATCAGAAAGATGCAGAAAAATGACTGTAATGATTCACATATATTTTGTGCACCCTGCAGGATAAACCAAGTGGGTGCTTGGAGGAATTAAAGCTTTCTGATAAGACCTGGTTTAATCATAACTTTTTAATACTGGTATTTTATAGATTCTTGCCTATAATTCGCTCACCCTTTGACCAACTTTTCCTTCTATTCAGCACAATGTGCGTTAAAAGAAGCCTTACAACAAATGGGTAGCATTCACTTTCAGAGGAAGGCAGATAGTGGTACCAAATCCGTCCTTAAGGACAGCTTCAAACATTCAGCTCTGATTTCTGTAAAAGCTCACTGACTCTGCTAGTCAGTAGCTCACCTTCACAGCTGGTGGGCTCCAGTACTTGGACTCTACACAAAAAGACCCAGGAAGAGAACGGGTCCATTATGTCCCACCTTCAGGCACATGTCAGACATTAGTACCAACGAATTGCTAGGCAGGTTCAAACAAAATATAGCAAAACTTACCAAATTGAGTGCAGATTAAACAGTACTTCCTCCACTAGGAATAAGGAATTCCCAATTAATTAACACCTTATGCTGACAAGTATTTCATGAAACAGATACAACCCTGAAGTAAAACCACAAAGGGCACTAAGAGAACTAAGGCTGAGCTTTCACCATTGCATTTACAATCATACTGAGCTCCCTGCCCTACATACTGAATACCCAGATTCCCACCACTTCCACGAGCTGGACAGGATGGCAAGATACAGCTTATAACCCTTTAAATAAAGTGAACACTAACTTTTGCAATGACATTTTCTGTCTATTGTGTTCACTCCCTGACTATTTGATAAAGACTTCATCAACTGAGATCAAACTCATACACAAGACAGGAGGGCCAGGAGGGCAGGGAAGGGGAAAAAAACCTCTGTCATGCCCAACAAGGTTATCCAAATCCAGGTCTTACTGACCAGTACTTAACTCTGCACTGGTCTTTAAATGTTGCTGAAAAGCCAGCAGAGAGAGTAGTAAACATCCACTCACTCATGACCAAATTTCTTATCACGAACAAAAATAGACTAAGAAAGACTAAGTTTGTTTGGATTTCTTTTTGTTTGGTTTGGGTTTTGTTTGTTTGTTGGGGGGATGGGCTGCTGCATTTTTTTTTTTTTTTAAAAACAGTTAAAAGGCCACATATGCCTTCCTAATTCTTACTCTTAGCACACAAAGATGGTAGTAAACCTTGAACACACAATTTTGAGCTCACAGTAATGAGGTTCCTATATCTGCTGATTCAGGTGGAACAACCTGCACTTTCACATTTACAGTGCTGTCAATAATTTACATAACTTTAATAGGGTTTTTTTGGTAAAGGAATGGTTTCCTACACTAATTCTCAGAGCACATTTACTATCTGCAGTAAACAAGTGAGAACATGAAACTGTAAATAGAACAGATTCAGGAATTACTAATTTATTTATTTATTTATTGCAGCACATATAAAATACCAAAGCACAATTACTAAGTATTTTGACATAAACTGTTGAAATTAGAAGAGGGACCTAAGGTATCCTCACTATTTCATAATGCTGTACAAGCTCATTTAATGTACGCATGCTGCGGACAGGAAAGAACCTACCTTCGTTCATTAACTGTGAAGAAGAAAGCAATCTGTACTGCCAGAGGACAGGCAAAGGCTACCTTAACTTGGTACCCTCCCTCTTCCGTAAACTTACACGGTTGAAATTCACACAACTTATTTGTCTAGCCTTTTCCAGCTTTGCTGAAATGCGAGAAGAGGGGGAAAGGATTTAAAAGCTCCTCCTCACATGCTAGATTCTAGAGCAACACTGGCTGACAGCAAATCATACACGGGACCTTGAAATGCCATACTATTAATAAACTGTGTTTTCCCACCTTTTCCAGGACTTCCAGGAGGAGGAGCACTTCTCTTGACTGCCCCACCATATACAGACATCAAAAGATAATCAGGTACCTGCAAGCTTTCTGACCCCAGCACATGTCACAGATGGTACAGAAGCCACTCCTCTTGACTGAAGGACACAGGAAACTACTTAGCTATGTTCTGCACTGCACATGCAAACAGCAATCCTTAACGGAGATGTCTAAGGCAATTCACAGTTCACGGCTCCCAGTCCTACTGTCTGCTCCCCCAGGTTTCCTCCAGCTAAGACAGGAATTAGAGAAGTTAAAAAAATAAAATTTAAACTAAAGTTATTCCTGCACGACATTTCACCTTTCCATTCTAGATTTTATTTTTCTCCCAACAGGAAGCGTTTCTCAAAAGACTGTTAAAAAAAAAAAATATATATATATATATGCACCAGGTATCAATGGATCAGAGTAAACAACTTCCAGAAAGTACCCAGTCTACAAGTCTTTCTTGGAAAATGACACCACTGAAGCAAAAGAAGAAAACCCTTGAACAGGAAAGATCCCTCACAAGTGAACTGCAAATAAGGCTGTCTGGATATTAACATAGTAAACCAGATTTTTTTTTTTTTTTTGGGGGGGTGGGGGGGAAACACTAGATACAGCATTGGAAACTTTGACTGCAAACATCAATTTGTCCTGTAGATACCATCACTATTTTTAAAGTAATAAACATTCTCAGTAATTGTACATCAGTGTATTTTCATAGATGTGTAGCAAACACAGCCCTTGGGGTTCTCTCTTTTACTAAGGAAAACAGGTCCCACAGTTGCAGGATTTGAAGTAATTTCTATCTTGGTTATTAACCACGTATTTCTCCCCGCTCAGTAAAAGACTGCACAGAGAATATTTTTTCTTGAGTTCCAGACACACACTTGAGAAAGTAAAATAAACACCTAGTTACCTAGTTTTCTATTTTAACTTCATTATCCTATGCAAAGATCAAACTGGGAATAAATATTTTCAGGGTTATCAAAATTACTTTGTGTTCCAATGATGTCAAACTTTTTCTGTTGAAATGCAAACCAAGGCTAAGAACTTTTCCATCACACCTCTCAGTTCTTTGTGGTTATTTTACTTCACTAATGATCAAGTAAATGCAATCTATTTGTAAGGCTTTTAACTCTGTGGAGCCTATCTGGTACCTTAGAAAAACGTCAGAACATTTCTCTTGTAAAGAACAGTGTCACATGAAATGTGTGTTTGCAGCAGCCTTGATAAGGTAAGTCTCCCCATCTGGGAGCGCTTAAAAACAGAAAAACTGACTGCCGCCCCATGCTCAAAGTCAGTACAAATCCTTCCATTGTATTAAGACACAAGAGCTGAGAATCCGTGCCTGTAGTGTAGCCTGGTAGAACTTCTGTTAATATTCAGAAGCAAAGAAAAAATCTGCTACAGCACTCACCATTCATCGTTATGACTCGTCATCATAAATGCAGCTGACTTTTTAAATTACAATTAAAAACAAACCCATAAGTACTTCCAGTAACAAAAACAAGTGGATTTCTGCATGGCTAGAACAGCTCCTCGACTGAAACAGCACTCTCCAGCAAAAGCCAAGTAACAGAGAACTTCACAGAACATGAACCAAAGTATTTAAGAAAGTGAGACAGGGGATATGGTCACATGTCCATGAAAGAAGCATAATTCAGTTACTGTTCAAAATAAATACAGAGTTTGTATTTGAAATAATATTAACTAGTATTTAGGAGCAAGACAGTAGTAATTCAATGGAGTTAGCACATCCTCATTATTTATCTGTCACAATAGCATTTTGCACATGGAGGAAAAATACCCACTATGTAACTTCACTGCCCTTTGAAGCCTGCAGACTGACCGCAGTATATTTTAACTCAGGTCAGCAGGAATTTGCTTCTTACAAAAGTATTGCAATATTAATTACAATGGTTCTTTCTTCACATTTAATGTACTGTAAAACAAAATAGATTTTGCTTCCATGGTCCACCTGAAAGTCTTCCTGATGCTGTTCAGAGAAGCTGAACGTAAGATCATGAAGGCTAGACTAAATTTCACAGTTATTTTAGTAACTGCAGAGTGGAACTAAGAGAAGGAAGAGAAAAAAATATCTTCAAGCACATTTTATTAATACCGTTCATTAGCAAATGGGAAAATAAAGTATGCTATCCTAATTTAAGAAAAACACTGACATATTAATATGATTTGAGCTTAAAACTACAGAAGTGTACCATTAAGGCTGGAACAATTACTTATACAATGTGTTTACATTAATGCAATACAAAGCTTTATAACCAAAAATAGCCTGAAGTACAAAGATTTGAAGTCCATGTGCAAACACATGATTAATATGATGTAAATGTATGCTCCAGGCATAAACACAGCCTAAGAGCACTGTTTACATGCAGGTAACGCAGATGTTACATATGCTGGCATGCAGGTAATGATCACAAAATTATACTATTCAGCTGTTTGACATTTTGAGAGAAGAGAACAGGAGAACAGGTAGCCACATGAGGCTAATGATGAGAATTCAAAGCAAGCTTCCTCACTCATTTTTCTGCATGCTTTTGGTAAGACATCTTTCCACCAATCAGATTTTTTAAAATATCATGCTGTATCAAAGACAGATGATGTTTGTTTTTACATTTAAGATGTTCCTATTAATTTAATTTCAAATAGGTAAGCATGAAACAGGGCCAAACAGCAGGCACAAGTCTGTCTGCCTCATTTTTACAGCATCTGTTTGTCTTTGTCTTTCTTTAAAATTGTCTTTCAACCCAAGCTAAAACTCCCAAGGCAGAAAACATACCAGGAAAATTGACTCCTAAAACACCTCCCTTCCCTACTTTTTTTTTTTTTTTCTTTTTCCCAATATGGTGCTCAGCTGCCATTTGCCGTAGCTGCACTGCAGGCAGGTTACACAGGAGTCTTCAGGCCCTTTTGGAGGCTTATCAGCAACTGCAGCCTTCTAGGGAGAACCTAGACCCAAGGACAGCAACCTGTAAGTGCAGTCATCAAGTTAAGACCACTGCCTCTTCAAAAGAACAGTAAGGAGTGGCTAAAAAGCACCTCCTTATTCAGCATAAACAGAAACAAAGATGGAACAATGTCAGAAAAGCTTCATTTGGCCCACAAGTTGACCAAGCAGCATCACAAGGCTGTAATTTTGGGGCTGCAGACACTGGAAGGGGGTTCTCCTGTGCCAATGCTGCTCTGGTCTACCTATCCCTTTCAGGAAGGGCTCTGTAACTGCTGTAACCCGCATACACCCTCCTTGCTGCAGGCAGAGCTCACAGCATGCAAGGGCTGAACCTCTGCCACTCCACATCCTCTCCAGCAGCAGCAGAAATAGGCAGCCTGCGCCTGGCCTGGTCCCGCACCCAGGACCATCTCCTTGCTCCACACCACCCATAGAATCATAGAACGCTAGGGATTGGAAGGGACCTCAAAAGATCATCTAGTCCAATCCCCCTTCTGGAGGAGGAACGCCTAGGTGAGGCTACACAGGAACGTGTCCAGGCGGGTTTTGAATGTCTCCACAGTAGGAGACTCCACAACCTCCCTGGGCAGCCTGTTCCAGTGCTCTGTCACCCTCACTGAGAAGAAGTTTCTTCTCAAGTTTAAGTGGAACCTCTAGTGTTCCAGTTTAAACCCATTACCCCATGTCCTACCATTGTTTGTCACCGAGAAGAGCCTGGCTCCATCCTCGTGACACTCACCCTTTGTATATTTATAAACATAAATAAAGTCACCCCTCAGTCTCCTCTTCTGCACCGTGAACTCCCCACCGCTTCCTGCAACCAGCTGTACTAACGCTACTTCTAATTACTCTGCCATCTAAGAGAAATGAGCACAACAACAAGAAAACCCCTTTTTTTTTCAGTAACAAGGTCACGGTGTCAGAAATATGTCCATTCACAGCCTCATGCTGAATACGCTTTCAAGAATCCTCCACACACACATAACCTAACGTAATTCAAAGAAAACACTAACAATAATAAAATTGAAGCTCTGAAGACTCTATGTTCGAAAGTACAAGAACCTGAAGCAAAGGCAGTAACGTGCACCAGTATAAGCCCCACAGCTGAAAGGTTCAGAGAACCATGAGGCAGAGTAGGGCGAGAAGGCTTTCACTCCAGTACCCAACTTCCACCTCCTCTTCAAGAACCAATTGCTGTTAGCAGCAGAACTTCAGCCGCATGCTCCAGAAACTAAAATTACTTCTGTGGCTGTTTGCCAGGATACTGCATGTCAATATGCGGTGCCATTGAGTTAGACTGAGATGACAGGAAATGTTGAAGGAGATACAACAGATCAGTCACACAGCTGTCACCCATAGGAATGGATAAATAGGCTTTTTGCAGGTTTTGAGGTGTGAGACACACTCAGGATCTCTGATTCACTTCTAAGAGTCCTTCAAGCAAAACCTGGTTAACATAATTACAAGAAGGACTAAGAGAAGCAATAAAAGGACAGATATTGAAAATATACATAGTAAACCCCCCCTATTTTTAGAACTACTACCTTCCAAAACACCCTGATGTTACTTTATTAGGAATATTTACTTATGTACACAACAGACAGCATCATAAAAAAGAATTACACTGGTTTATGGTCCACATAAGAGTAGACAATGAACATTCGTGATTCTCCCCAACTGTTCACATTTCTCTTAGGTCAGCACAAAAGATAAAACCACCTTCTGTTCCAGGGTAGGCTTTGAGGAAAGGAAAAATAAACAGCATCTTTTCCTTAGAGGAAACATTTTGCTTCAGTCAAGAGCAGAAGACAGACAGACTGAAAATAATATTCTGAGCAAGAAGTGCCCTATCTAATTAAATTTTTCTTTCAAGAACAACCATAAGCACCAGACACTATTAAGCTCTACCACAGATAAAATAACACTACAACCTCCTTTCAGGTAGTTGTAGAGATCAAAAAGGTCTCCCCTCAACCTCTTTTTCTCCAGACTAAACAGACCCAGTTCCCTCAGCTGCTCCTCATCAGACTTGTGCTCCAGACCCCTCACCAGCTTCATTGCCCTTCTCTGAACTCTCTCCAGCACCTCTGTGTCTTTCTTGTAGTGAGGGGCCCAAAACTGAACACAGGATTCAAGGTGGGGCCTCACCAGCACCAAGTACAGCGGCACAATCATTTCTCTAGTCCTGCTGGCCACACTATTCCTGATACAAGCCAGGATGCTCTTGGCCTTTTTGGCCACCTGGGCACATTACTGGCTCATGTTCAGCCGGCTGTCAGTCAACACCCCCAGGTCCTTTTCCTCCAGGCAGCTTTCCAGCCACCCTTCCCTGAGCCTGTAGCGCTGCCTGGGGTTGTTCTGCCCCAAGTGCAGGACCCAGCACTTGGCCTTGTTAAACCCCATACAATCAGCCTCAGCCCAATGACCCAGCTGGTCCAGATCCCTCTGTATGGCCTTCCTACCCTCCAGCAGATCAACACTCCCACCCAACTTGGTGTTGTCTGCAAACTTACTGAGGGTGCACTCAATCCCCTCATCCAGATCACTGATAGAGAGATTAAACAGAACTGGCCCCAATACTGAGTCCTGGGGAGCAGCACTCGTAACCCAGCACCAACTGGATTTGGCTCCATTTACCACAACTCTTTGGGCCTGGCCATCCAGCCAGTTCTTTATCCATCAAAGAGCACACCCATCCAGGCCATGAGCTGCCAACTTCTCCAAGAGAACTTCCTACACTTCAAAAGGTAATAACAAATGGAAATCAATGTATAGAGAAACATAATAGAAATTTTAAAAGGACACCATTTAAACTGTACTTCCATTTTAAGTACCTATCCCTTTAAAAACGGAACAGAAAAATCAGGAAAAAGTTGAGAAACCTCAAAGGAGTGTTGAAAAGCAAGAACTGTAACACCACAATGAAGAGTTAAAATAAATCTGTGACACACTTTGTTCAGATAACATAATTAGGATGCCTGAGCACATGCTCATAAATGTCATTGACACAGCTTCAAACAAACATGCAAAAAGTAACCAGAGTCAAGACACCACTGAATACACATGCCCTTTCACAATGCCCTAGCTGAAGCCTTACAGCAACAGATGAGAATAATTTATCTCAATTTTTAGCGTGAACTCTCTCTCACATCAGAAGCTTTCCACAACACTTCCCAATAATAAGTACCAATTACTGTGACTTCAGAACACAGTAGTTACCTTAAGAGGACACTGAGCAGTAAGTGCTGGGAAATATTGCTTTGCAACTGTCAGTCCTTTAAACCACCTAATCCATTTGAGCTCTATTTACCATATCTGTGCATGAACACAGAGCACCTGAGTACTTCAAACCCGTAATTACTTTCACAGACATAGTAAAGCCCACATAAACATATACAGCAGCTATAGGAAACAAATAGAAATGCAAGATTATGACAAAGATAATTCAATGCCACTGGAATTACACAACTTACAGACAGCACCACATTATCAGTTACAGCATCTTTCTGATTTTAGTCCCATCTTTTAAGATGCTTCACAGCAGCAAACCTGCAAAGCTAGTTGTCTCTGGCACCAAACATACTGCACTTCAGACCTCAGATATCTGAGCATGGATTTACAGATCTGAAAACACAGTGGCAGTGGAAGCGGTCTCCTCAGGATAACCTTAAAGCCTCTAGGTAACCGAGGCTGGTTTTCACTGGGATAGAGTTCAATTTCTTTGTAGTAGTTTGTATGAGGCTATCAAACAGATTCTTGATACCTAGCCTCAGATTTCATGCTGGAAACCAACATATACCGTAACACTGTATGTTTTGTTTTGAGAAAGACTACTAATCTTACCCTTCTTAAGCAACAGATCTATGGCTACAAAGTAAAGCATAAGTAACAAGAACAGAAAACTCTGAATATATCCAGGTAATATCTAATGTAGAGCAATGAAACCAGTCTCACTAGGCGAGCCGTTCTAAAAGCACCAGACTCTGCAAGGCAAACTGTCTCCTTTTAATAACAGACCAAACATTTAAATCTGTGGTCCCCCTCCACGGGGCAATTCCTTCCTCTTTCTACAAGTTTCCTCCCACGGTCTCCCGTAGTAGAGCCCTGAAGGAAGAGCAACTGTCCGCGTCTCCCTGCAGCAAGGCTGGAGTGACTTCTCTCCTCAATGTATTCTGCAGTGCTTTTTCCTAAAGATACTGCAAAGGCTGTTTCTGTTTGTACAAATACCCAACACAATCCAACATATTTGCTGCTTATTATACGCTTCTCAGCCTGCCTCACTCCTTCCCCGATCTAATTTCTAGGTATTTCCCTACAATTAATTCTTGCCACTGTGAGTTTAGATATTAGCTTTAGGTAAGCCTTATTTTGTTATTTTACCTTTCCTCCCACACTTGAACTTCACATCCCTTTCAAGTTATTTCTTCTGCTAATAATACCTCTCTGTATAGCAACATTTAGCTGTTTCATTAGCAACCTGCTTACACCTGCAACACATTTAAAGAAGTTTTAAATAAGATGCTACTCAATGTAAAACCCCTTGATATTTCTATTGAACAATACACCAAGCCCAACATATTTCTACATTTAACATCTTCATTTGGCCTGTGAACCTGCAGAAAAGAACTTGTGAAAATGTTTCTGTTAAAGCCTATTCCTCACTTGTGGAAAACACACATGCTTGCTAAGTTAAAGTGATAGATCTCCTTTGTTATGTTAATGTAAATATTGTAACTATTGAATTACACAATTTTCACCTTTTTATCCATACTGACTGCTTTTACAGTACAAGAGTTTTCCAAGCTTTGTCTGTCAGTGACCTACACATTTGGCAGAGACTTTGAGATATGGCTTCGACACAGTTAAATAAATGGATCATTTCCAAGGAGCTACAGAAGAAAACAACCTTACACATCTATGTTGACCTGTATTAAACACTTTCTGCTCTTTTCTCAACTCTCAAACAAGTTCCCTCACAGAAAAATACACAAGGATGGACAAAAATCCATACTTCTGACTCTGCCACTGCTGCTTCTTGAAGAATAGCCAAAAACATACAGCTATGTCCCTTCTACATATTCAGAGAACCTTCACCTCTCCACACTGAACACCTCACAGCCACCAATACATCTTATCCTTTGAAAGCACATACAGTTGGGTAGGAAATGTGATGTCTGGACTTCAAGTCAATCCATCCAGCTTATCCAGGACACTAAACCTCCACTAAGATCCCCAGTCCATGGCTAACCAACCTTTGGTTTGTCCCTCCTATCTTAAAGAGTCCCCTTAAAACAATTTTATATATATATATATATAAAATAAATTTTTTTTCCACATTCTTGGCCCCTCAGTTTGTGGCTGGGAGTTCAGAGGGCACAGAATAAACTCAGTTCTGAATGCCTCTCTTAGAACAGAGGTAGTGACTAAAGACAATGTTCTTTGGGAAACAGCATAAAAGCTTCACTAATACCTCACTCCCGTGGAAGCAATTTCATTTAACAACTGAGGGAGACAGGAGTTGCTTATTGCAGATTTCTAAACCAACCCCTTATTTTTCACTTAAATGCTTTGGACTAAGACAGGTCTTTCATTTCACAATGTCTGCTCCCAGGAGTCACAAAGAAGGATCTTTTTCAATACACTCTTTTAAGTGAGAACAATATAAAATAAAAATGGTGGCACCAGTTATAGTTTGACACTCAAACTACTGGGAAATCATTCAGATTAAGAATTTGGACTGGGAATCTGTTACCAAATTAAATTCATCCAGGACTTTTTCTGGTTATAATTCTTCTAGATAATTTTTCATTAGTGAGCAACATCTGGATATGGAGTTACCAATAATTCTTTCTACATCCCAACAGTCACCCTGTTTCTTTGACTGTGATTTTTCTCACCCTTAGAGAAGTTCTTGCTTTGTACGCTTCCCTCTGGATGTTACTAGTATTGAGATATTTTGAAGATACGGCACATGTTGAAGCTGATGTCCTCTATAAAAGGGGCTTCGTTTATCCTCTTAGTCCCAGCAGCAGTTAACTGGCTTCATCAGAAAGCAAAAACAGATAGACAAACTGTGCTTGCACTTTCGCTTCTCATACTTCTCACCACCTGGAGAGCAGAAATTAAAAAGAATGGGATCCAAAATTTACTCTTCTGCCTCTGAGGGAGGCTGGAAAAGAAGTATGAGAAAGCATAATCTGTTCACCCTTCCCTAGATCTTCTGAGTCCCATGCTGAGAAAACTAACATTACTATGTGTAGCCTATGTGCCTTGGACATCCTCACCTGTTCCCAAGGCTCCTCTCCAGGGATGTCTTCCAGCTTCTCGCTTGGCAGGATAACCAGTCAGCCTCTCGTGTTTCTGAGCAGGAGTTAGCAACTGCTGATGTGTATCCAGGCTGATGGGTCGAGAAAAGGGGCAGTGAAAAAGGCCAGTATAACCTCTGTGTTGCTTGTCCTTCACTGGTGGCACTAACGTGGGTCTGTCCCCCTCTCCACAAGCTACCAATTTTCATAAGACATGAAAAAACTTAACATCCTCAAGACTTTCACCTCTTCTGTTGAGCTTGGCTGAAACTGGATGGCTTTGATGGGGATATGTAAAAATGAGAAAAATGCCTTCGTCCTTAAAGAAAGCAGTAAGGCTTACGTGTTTCTTCTAGTCAGCTGTGCTGGTTAAGATTCACTTATGCATTGTTTATAGTAGAACCGAAACTTTAATTTACCTGTTCCCACTGAATCTGATCTCCTGCTTGTCTGCTCTTTGCTTACAGTAAAAATTCCTTTAACAAAGCATTTGTATTCTGATCATCTTGTGAATTATGCTGTTTTTCCTTCACATTCTATAAAATACAGTTTTCCCACAAGAGCCCCTAATATGTACCATGTGTATCAGGATGAAATTCCCAGAGGCTAGTAGCTTATTCAACTTGTGAGAGTTTCCTTGGCACCTACACATCTTTTTTTCTTGGTTGAGTCTGTTGTTGCAGTAAATTAAGTACTAAGAATACATTTAACCCCTTGGACCTTGAAGTTAGGCCACAGCTAGAAAAATGTTTCCCTCTGTAGAAAGGTATGTGGGTACTGATTATTTTTGTTACTCAAATATCCTTAAAGAGAAAATTTCAGTTACTGGCTAATGTCTTGTACTACTACTTTGTAGGAGTAGTACAGAAACAGAAATTATATTAAGACCTACTACATGAAAGAAGATATGTACTTTTTTCAGTGTATTGTCCCAGACCACAGTCATTCTGATCTATTTAAAATTTTAGTTATTCATTCATCCTTTCATCAGCAACATTACTAAGAGTAGAAAGGAAGCTTCTTTCCAACTCAAGCTAATAGAAGCTTGAAATAGGAAGCTATGATTTAGAAGCAATTAACAAACGCCTTTGGGAAACTTCATGAAACTGTTTCCTCCCCTGGTAAAAATATGCTGTTCTACTGAATTCCATGTGTTTTGTTCTCCTAACACAGCACCTTAAGACTACAGTACCCTAGGCACTTAAGACTAATACAGTACCTCAAATGCTTATTTTTGTGGTATTGGATCATGGGCAAACTATGAGCAATTCCCTGTGCAGCCTGAGGACATTCTATGACAGTGTTCACTGCTCCCTATATTACCATTCTTATACATAGTACACACATAATCATAATTTCTCCTTATCTGCAGACATCCTATTGAGCTTAGAGTCATCACTGTCCTATTTTATAGGATCCCAAGTACAGTGTAGCCTCTCTCAGTAAGATTCTCAATGTACACAGAACTTATATCTGTGGCTTATTCAAACTAACTTATTTGCACTAAGGATCATCTCTCTGAAATACTGTAGCTGCAGACATCTACTGTAGACATCTCTGAAATAAAACAAAGAGAGGTGAGTAACTAATTTTGTTTTTCTGAACTGTCATCTGCAGAAGCATAATTCTCTCTGCCTACTTCATACTAGAGTCAAGACACCAAAATTAATGCTGGAGTTAAACAGCACAACTCCCCCTTTACATATTCACATAAGGCCACTTGTGAAAAGCAGCATAACAATATAACCTACAGCTGGTGCATGTCTTGAGCATCTTAATATTGGGGAGGAAAGTATGGAAAGAGGGTGGAGAATCAACTTAATAACAAGAAAACTCTGCAAAATTGTGGTTGAACCTGTAAATCCAACATGTGCTTAAATCACAGCACATGACCTGTGGTTACCACCAGACAATTAGCAGCAATAGAATAAGGTACACTCAACAGAGGTATCGCAGTTCGGTACGCTTATACACACATTACGCAGGGTTACATGGCAGGGAGCACTTCACTTTCTCCAAAGTGTGACAGCACCAGAGATCACTAACAGATTTCCTACCTGTTTTGTTTGAGCAATGTATCAAATAGTGACAATTTTGTTTCTAAGTAGAACCTATTTGCAAGTCTTCCACTAGTAAACTGTTTTCCTAAAAAGCTACTTGCTCAAATCTTCTTACATGGTAAAGTATGTTTTACTAAAAGTAAAGAAACTTACAAGCTTTTGATATGAATCTTAAAGGGGAAAAGGGACCCCTAATCAAGGGCAATACGTGTTTCAGTTATGCCCTTTTCTATTAAATACTTCACTAAAAAACTGGAATTCAGCTCAGTGAAGAAACAAAAGCTTGATGCAATTGTTTCAACTCCACTAAATTCAAGAAGCTACAGTACTGCTTGGCTGCCATTCATGGGAGCTCAAGGTTTTCAAGGGAGAAACAAGACCTTGCATAGTTCTCTTTGCTAGGGTAAATTGCACTTGCACTGGGTAAAGTCATCCCAACTCAACTTTACTCAGCGTTGCTTCTTAATAACGGATGATAAAGAGATGTGGAAGGAAAAAAGTTTTGGGAAGCGGTCTGTAATCAGGATCTGCAAAGAGAAAGCTAATATGATTAAGTGAAAGTATCAGTTAATAATTTGCTGTTAGTCTTGCTTATCTTATAAACGGAGCAGTCACTCAATAAGTCTTTTCTTTCTATTCAAAGCAGTTGTTCTGTGCAATTCACAGAAGTATTATTTTCAGTGTTTTATACTTTAAGGGGGTTAAAGTGTATTGTCTGACACAACAGCAGATCAGACAAGAGAGAAGTTTTACATTTTGCCACCAATACCTATATATTGTACACAACAGGAAAGACAGTTAAGTGGGTCAGTGTAACTGCTTTTAACAGCCTGTTTTACAAGGTGCTGAAAATAGCACAACTGTGCAATGATCCTAAAAGCAAAGCACAGTCACAGTCTGAAAAACAACTCCTTGAGAAAAGGAAGACACACTCTAGTGTCTTGTCTAACAGCCAGGATTACTTCTGCATTCATAGTTTGTGAATATAATGTACTTTCAAAAATTATCCATTTTTTCAGTTGAGCCATCACATTGCTAGAGGAATTTAACAAGCTGCCATAAAACACAGTAAGGTCAAGGTATATGATACTTTTTCATGCTCAGTTCCAGCCTGTAGAAAAAGGTGGGTAAAAAAAAAAAAGGAAGCAGTTTCCTCCCCACTTCACATCCTACAGTTTGCCTATGTAATTCCAAATCTTCAGTTTTACTGTTGAAAATTAGCTACTCTTCACGTGCCATAAACATTATTGCTGCAGATACACTGCTGGCTCACTTCTAAAAACACGATTCTGTTTGAGCACTCCTAACGTTTCCTTCCCTCTCTCACTTTCATAAATACCCCAAACTTTCACTATCTCATCTCGAATTTCAAAGTAAAGCCGAGGTTCAAATGCTTTTTGCAATGTTTTCTCAATTTTTTGCCACCATATCTGCACATGCTACTGTCTGCACAGAGATAGAAGGCATTTGCATCTTCATAGCTCTGGAAGAATAGATTCTCTCTGCCCAACATCCTAAAGGCCCAGCAAGTGAATAGCATACTTATATTGGAGTAGCAAGTGGATACGAAGTTTGATATTATTTCATGATTGTGCTAGTCTAACTTTATACCCAAAAGCAAGGAGAGAAGAAAAATTGACTGACAGCTTGGGGATATCTCAACAATTAAAGATTTGGTTTTGCCTACCCAAAAGCATTCAGCTATGGCTTTCAAATTTTTCTTTCACCCTCTAAAGGTTGTATTTGCCATACAATGTAATCCTTGTCTCCTACATAGAGGTGCTAATGCTAATGATCTTTATATCCATCCAAAGCAACCCGTTTTCCATTTCTAGGGAAGACTGTAGCATGCAGATTCCCAGGGTCATCATATGGACCTTGCACATTCTTTCACAGGATGTTTAACAAAAAATGCCAAACAATAATGAGCCGTGTTCTCCACATCATGACTAATGCTGATGGAGAATATTCCTGTTTACCATCCCCTTCCCTTACCACCCATCAACTTAACACCTGCAGACATCTGAAAATCACAGCTTGTACTCCCTGGGTACAATCCGATGCACACAGTGTGGTACCAGTTACTAATAAGAGGAATGGCCGCTCACTACATCTGCCCAAAATCTTAGCCATTTTTCTGTAAGAATATCAGTTGATTCTGTAAATCATTGCCCACTGGATGCTGTAACACAGCTTAAGATATAAATGCTTTCCAAGGCAGAGTGGTGCCACTAAAACAGTAACAAACCACCTCAGCTCACACTGATACTAATGGTAACCAGCTACTAAACTGAAAGTCAGCTCGCAAAGGACACAGTGATGGTAAGAAGTTACATCAGGCTGGTATCGAATAGTATTATTTGTGCAGTGACAGCCTGTGGAGGGCCCATAGCATCTCTGTGCAGTACGAGGCACTCTGCAAAAACATAGGAAGATAGATGTTCTGATTAGATGAGCTTATGATATGAAAGCTTCCATGAAATTTTGACACTTAGCCTCCAATGACATGAAATCTAAGCAGATTCAGTTACAATTTTACTTTAAGTCATTTTGTAACTAATAGAACCACTGTGACCCCCAACTGCTGGACAAATTTGAAAATAACTTATATAGCTTTCCCAAGCCCAGAACTTTTTGTTTATTTACTTTCATGCAGAACTTACCTCATTTCATACCTTTCTACAAAACACCAGTGCTTAGTAAAGTACTGGTTCCTTTACCACACATTTGGTCCAAACTATGTCAACTAGCACTACAGTTTCTGTCCACGAGGTCTCCAAACAAAGAAGAAAATCTCATCTTTCAGAGATACAAGAGAACCACAAGATTAATTAGAACAAGAAGATAGGAGGTTAACCCCTGCAAGCTCTATAACCAATGTACTTCAACTAAGTTTGTGCATTTGTTCCTCTAACATGCACACACACACACACAAGATCAGAAACTGAAATACCTATGCTAATAGGACTTTCAATTTGCCTGTTCACACAATTTACAGAGTGTGTGTGCAGGCAGGAGAAAGATTTTAACCTATCAGTTTTGTATTTGTGCAACATTTTCCTTTTTTTTCCTAGTTAATATTTTACTATTTGTTGTATAACTTATTTATGTCAGAAAATATGTACACAGTTGAGTTAGTGCTTCTCTCCACTCTCAGTTCCAACCACAAGAAGCTGGTAAATGTAATCGTGCGGTCTTAGCACTGCATTAGTAACTTCTCACAGTTACTATAACACAGAATTAAATGACAGCACTACAGCAGTTTAACATGGATCTGGTGGTGGTTGTTTATGCTGTGGACAAGACAGCACACACACACACTGACCCTCCCCTCATCCCTCCCACACCAACTGCAATCAGTGGGTCAACCTCCAGGAGAACCAGACACCCTCACAGATAAGGTCAGATATCTGGCAGTCACAGCAGAATGCTATATGCACTCAGAGCACTATAGTAAACTGGTGAGGATGATTTAATCGGTGTCCCCTTGTCTTTCCAACATGAATTCATTCCAAGCTCTCTCTGTTGTTTCTACATCTCTCTGGCATGATGCTTCATTTCCAAATGCTCCTCATTGACAGGATTTTATAAGTGACTTTACAATATACTCTAGTTCACAGCATCCTGCAAGATATTCCATATTACTTTATTAAGTAGAAACCAGAAGTTAATTAAAGAACAAGGTAAAACTCATATTTTTAGAACTGGCTATTTTTATGTGCTTGTACCATTGTAACTACCTACTTTACCTTTTGCCAGAAAATATCTATCATCAGAACATTTTGTTTATTGCATATGAGAGTATCAGTATCCCCTCGATTCAAGATCAAAAGGTAAGTCAGGAAGACCAGGCCTTCTACAATCCTACTTTGTCTTTGAAACTTTCACATTATAATACAAACATTGCTCATTCTGTTCCATTTGGTAAATGGTAATTAAACATTTCCACCTGATCCTCAGTTTTGAAGAAAAGGCAAATTTTCCAATAGTTTTCTCTAAGTCACTGATGTGATTATGTCACAAGATGCTGAAAAACTTGAATCTGGGAATACGGTAGATAGTCTAGCCTACTGAGCTAGAGGTTTCTGGGAAACATATAACACAACCAAAAACCCTCACAAATTTCTTATGTTTCATCTTTAACAGGACGTTTCTTCCCTCTTTCCTGTCCATAACAGAACACAGATCCTCGCTCACTCCTCTCATTACGAGGTATTTTCTACTAACTGTCCAAAGCTGCTTCTAGCAATGAGGTAAATGTGAGCTACCAACAGTTCTTGAGATGGTGAGCAAGCAGAGGGGCTCTCAGCATCTTTAAACACCAGCTCACTTTGTCTGCCAAGTTGGAGACATAACTGAAGCACTCACAAAAAAAACAGCAAATTGAAAAGTAAACGAGGTTCACAACCAAGACTGAGAGCTCAGCCTGTAGGAAAGCTTCATCCCCAGCTGTGACTTCTCAAAGCTCTAAATGGAAGAGAGGGAACAAGGAGAATGGGAGACATTGGTCTATTAGCAACTTTTGTAAAACTACACCACAGCACTTAAGAGATGTCTGTGTATAGAAGCAAGAATACGAAAATGAAGCAACCTTTTCACAGTCATGTGATGGATAAACAGACAAAATCTGAAGACCCTCTTCTAGTTCTGCTACACTCTGGGTGCTGAAATGCCTGAGCATGTGCTTCTGCAGTTCTTGTTTCTTCCACATTTTAATAGTATTACAGTCAACATAAACCGGTAAACAAATCCAATGAAAAATATCCTTCCTCATTACTCACTACATACCCAGTTGTATTTTCCTGCCTCTCATATTTCTTCTATGGGTTATATAGTTCGTTATGAAATGCTTACTAGCACAGTCATACAAATTATTTTGATGTAAAACAAACTAACAAAAAGGAAGAGTCCTGCAAGGTACCAACAGCGAGGCAGAACATGGTATAAGCTGTTCTCAGACTTCCACAGATATTTTCAAATGCTTATAAGCACATTTCCCACTGAAGAGAACAACTTTGGCAAAAAAAGTGACAATGACTTCTGTAGTAAAAAAGTGTAGAGAATGTTAAAATAAAAGTGAAAGCTCTGGTTTTCATTCCAGCCATCAAATGTAACTGTAGACTTACTACACATGCTTTTTATTTCTCTGATCTGCAAACCATTCCTGTCAAATCCCCAAAGCAAGTGTTCGGTCCCGAGCTCACTACAAACACATTCTTCTCCTCCTCTCTCTGTAAATCAGTTTTGGTACACTTTTGAAGGATTTTCAGTTTTCTTAAAGCAATAATAAGGCTTTTCACCATGTCAAATTGTTACTTTAAATCCCTTACTGGCCTTTATTACAGTCTCATAGGCTTTTGTTTCTGCAGTGTAACTGCTGTCTTCTAAAACTGCTATTTGAAAAACCTTGTTCACAGTCACTTAGAAAGACAAGGCAGGAGGACAAAGCACTAGCATTGCATCTGGAATGGCACAAAGCATGAGAACATGCCTCTTACCAGACCTGTGCAAGAGCTGAGCAGCTAATTATGCTCTGACAGCTCATGTCTCTGTTGAGGAAAACCACAACATACAGTCGAATAACTTAGAAACTTATGTCCTGACTCCCTCTTTCTGTGTACCAGATTTCACATTGCAAGCCATTCAGCCTTCAAGTTAGATACTTAGGAGCCTCTCATACAACCTCTCCTCCCAACACAACACCAGTCAATTCATGATGCTTTACAGTGATAAGTTCTCTTCCTTGATTTCAGATTCCCTTCACTTCTCAACAAACCTCATTTCTACTCCTGTTCTTTTTATTTCCTTCTATTTAATAAAGGTTTTGCTCACCAGTTACTCAAGGTGCTCCCCCAGTTTTTCTTCCCATAGCACTTCCATGGCCTTTGTCACAAAGATGTGTTCTCTGCATTTCCCACAGATAAAGGAACAGAAAGACAATAGAGGCTACATTTACAATGTTAATTTTAAAAGTTACAAGAAATATGCACCTCTGGCAAGGAAAGAAAGCCTCTCTTCTGTTACTGTTAAACACAAATTAGCAGGGTGACTTCTCATATAAGCAAACACCTATGAAAGACGGTAGGAAAGTCTACCTGCTATATGAAGTCCGCCTTGTTTTTACCTAAAGTTGTAGTACAACTGACTTTTCAAGTCAGTACATCCTTCTCTCTTGTTTACTTTCCTGGGGTGATTTAACATAGAAATGACAGGATTTACTGTTTCCAAGATGTCTGATGTTCATCTTGATTTCTAAGGATTTTAATTTCATTTCAGTTTACCAGGGTTTAACCAATTTCATTCATGCTTGCCTTACTCTATACTTCCAATGGACACTTTGTGAGCCATCTACAATTTTTGTAGCTTTATAGAGGCAATATCTGTAGTGGAACTGTTCAAACATGACAAAGCATTAATTTGGAAGTGTGAGTTTAGAAACTGTTTCTAGGGCACATTTTGGTGTCTTCATGTAACATTTCTGCTCTGCCTACCTGCCCCTCCCCTTAAAACTCAGCCAGTCCAGGATTCGAAAGAACAAGGCCCAAAAAACAAGGGTTCTCATTTTCCTCCAAGATACATTTGTTCTGATGCACTGAAGAATAAAGACAGGGAAAAAAGCAAGTTAAAGGCTTACAAAAAAAAATGTTTTGAAAACCAAACATCGACTTCAAATTTGATTATGCTCAATTCTTTCAGAAGACTAAAGGTGGAAAAAGAAATTCCCTGATCAGAAAAATGCAGCTTTTAAAGAGGCTTTTTTTAAAAACAGGAAAAGTTTCTCAAAGTTTCACCCACCTTTAATGTCAATTTCAAGGTACCTTCGACTCTCTACCAAAGAGTTCAGCATAACAGGACAGCATCTCAGCTAACCTTCCACTGATCAAAAAAGGCAAACAAAAGCAGAAACAGCCCTCCCCCAACACATTAAACTTCGTGTGTGGAAAGTGTATTTTCATCTATAATGCAAGTTCACTTGCAAGTCAATTCACAATTATGTGACAGACACACTGATTTTAGTAAGAAAATTTTAAAAACAGGTCAACAGTTTAAGTACAAAACCCACCTTCTTGTGAACAGAGTAGAAAATGAGAAGTCACTCTCTTTAATAACTAAAAAGACTGTGAGGAAGAGAGATGCTTTACCACTTCATTCCACTTCTCATTAGGCAGTAAGCCCACATACAATTCCCTTTTCCACCACTGCACACAACAGCCCTGCTACTGACAGGAGCCCAGAGGTTCATCTGAGACTGAAGGTGGTTCCTTAAATACCCCACACACTTCACAGCTACCAAATTCCACCTTCTTCACTGAGAATGACACACTCAAGGGAGAAAGTCAACTACACTTCGAGAGTAATACTTCATGACACTGTTAACAGCACTTCTGCCTACTATCTTCACCTTTCGTAACAGTCCTATTATATTCAAATATGAAATAGCTGTGCCATATGAGCAAAGAAACATTCAGAAATGTGAGCTAGGTAGAATAATCACTAAGCCTGTGTTCTGAATGTGGACAGATCTTTCTTGCTTGCCACTATTTCAACCACAAAGCAAAAGAGAGAAAGGAAAGAGTTTATCTAAAAACTGCAATTAGTTTGTGAAGAGTTTACAGACAAGTGAGGATTACTTCAAGTTGTCTTTATTAATCTAACAAGGTAGTATTTATAGGTACCCCTTTTGAGAGCTAAACATGGTAACTATTTTAAAGGTTTAGTTCAAAATTTATGGGTGGGATGTGTTGAGGGGGAGCAGAAATCAGCACTATTTCTTTTCTGTAATTATCATGCTTGAGTTCTGTGTACAATGGAAGTTTTGTTTTCCCTGTCACACTTATTTAATAATCACTAGAATTTCTGGATGCATTAGTAAGTACTAAAGGGAATGTAGCAAAACAAAACATCCACACACACCCCTGCAATCCAAAATTTTGCATTTATAACAGTCCTTATTTTGACTTACCTTTTAGAATTAAACAAAGGCACTGGTAATACACTAGGGAATTACGTAGATACTACTGCCAAAGTAAAACCCCAAGAGTGGTACAATAATACCAGGGGGCAGTGAAGCTGAATTGCCACACAGTTTTCTGTCCCAGCAATACCTGTCACTGAAACTCAATTCTCCAGCAGAATTATTTAATAAACAGAAAATTCTCTAGATTTCTATTAAAGGCAACATTATTCAACACATTTACACAAGGCAATACCTCAATCACCCCACGTTCTCTCAGACATTGCAATTAATCCCTGCCTCATAAGAAGCCTCTAAACCATCCCCTCTGCTTAAGCGCAAGCACTAGCTGCTTGAAATTTCACAATCACGTTGTTTAACTGGCACCACATGAAGGATATCACAGCTGCTGAGCAACATTCCTTATAGGCCCCTCATTACAGGGGCATTAATGACCACAATCAGCTCAACCCCACTTCCTTGTACAGGACCGCTTTAGTCTTGCCTTTGAAAGCCTCCTCAGCCAGGAGGGCACGGCAGCTTTTAGCCTCCTGCAACGACAGAGCTGCTCGTGGCTGCTGCATGGCCAGCCTGCCCGCTGGAACCAGCTATGTTACTCATCATCTTCCTCAAGATCCCTGCTGGAACAGACTTAAAGAAATGCTCAAGTCAATCGTACCTATTGTCCAGGTTTGCATCGATCAGCCCAGCAGTGAGCTACGGAACAGCTTCAAAGGGAAGTGCTCAGAGCAAAAATTAAAACTTTTTTTTTTTTAATTAGAGAATCTCACACAAAATCCCTATACTGCAAGGCCTGCCATCAAAAAGTTGAAAACTAAAACCTGATAAAACAAAAACCTATTGGTTCTGATCAGCTAAACTTTTGCCAGAGTTGCAACACAGAAAAAAGCAACCAAACAGTAAAACTCTAAACTACATACTGATGCATAACCTGAAGAAAACATTAAGTCTTGGCACTGCTTATGTCCAGGATGGGCAACCCTGGTATACATGTCACATGCAAAAGGAAATTAATGACAGAAGCAAGGTTTTTGATGTTCAGTGTATTAACTGAAAGTTACTCTATTTTTAATCTTGCTTGTTTGATTTCACAAACTTTAGTTCTATGCCAGTGTCTTAAGAAGATGTCAAAACTCCCAGAAATCTCTTACCTGCAATTACTTAAGACAAAATTTTGGCTGTTGCAAGAAACAAGAGAGAACATGGGGAATAAATGTTATTTGGTGGAAGTTGCTTGATCTGGTTTCTTGACCACAGAAGAACTCTTACAACAGGCACCTTTTCGGTGATATAGATTGCTTGAGTCATGATCCCATTTTTCCCCACTGTAAAGAAAGCATCCCATCGCTGACTCCACTTCTGTGAAGTTGTACATTAACATTACAGCTGAGAATACACCACGGTCTGGGCAGCCAGTGCAGAGCTGACCACCCATAAACTAAAAATAATTGACCTTTTCTCAGTTCTTCTAGCCAGTCTAGGATTGTCACCAAGATACTGAGCCTAACCCCTCTACATGTACAGGGACATTAAGAAAGGTTCTCAAGCAGCCTGAAATGCAAAGTCTGCCTCTCCATCCCATAGTCTGTAAGGCTCATTAACAAATATGGACCAATGCTCTTTCTCCATTTCAGCCACATGCTGCTGTAGGGTAATAAAACCAGTGGCTGTGCTTTTAAATTTTTCAAGGGATGGGCCTGAACTGTGTATAATGCTGCTGAAATGGCAAAGACTACCCACCATACACAAAGTTAACAAGCATCTCTTCTAAGGACTCAAAATGTGTTTCAGACCTCTAATTAGGGTTTAGGAAGGAAATATATAGCAGGGGGAAAATGTGTCTTTAGAACTTGTATTTCAGTGGTTTCAAAACGTAAACCAAATTGCCAGATGGCCAGCAACTATTACTTTAGTCCTGCAGCTTTAATACATTCTTAGTACCCACTGAAATCAACGGATTCCTCGGATAGGAAGTCTACTATTAACCCCTAAGCCTTTAACAGCCATGTCACAAATACCTTCTGTATAATTAAGATTTATTATAGAACAACAGCTTCAGTAAGGTTATCATAAAATAAGGCATTCTGAAAAGACACAGTAGGTTTCGGTGATTAGCAACTTGGTATGCTTCTATAAAAACAAAAAAGAAATATACATTAGAGGAATAACTTTCTGCAGCAGTTTAGAATTATCAGATCAGTGCTAAGAAAAGTGCCAGATCTGGTACAGTCACGGCTGATATGCAGTCACTCTTCAAAGAACACTTGAAAAAAAACTCCCTGCCTGCTACTTCTTGCACTGTGTAAAAAGTGATCCAAACTGGTCACCACAGGTGATCACCTGAGCAGCAAGGTGATCAGAAAATGCAGCCAATCCCTGAAGCTGTTAACAGATTTGTCTGAATGTAGGAAGCAGACTATCAGCATCCCTTTACTGAACTCAGCTGGGCAAGGGTCCTCAGTCCATCATGTCTCTTTGGGACTAAAAAAAAAAGGTACTACAGATAGAGTGGAGACCTCACTGTAACTCACATGTCAGTCAGTCTGTAGCACAGGTATACTAAGTGACAGATCACCAATTTTTTATGGGACTGGCAGCTTAGAGGGAAATATCACAGTCACTGAATCTGACCTCCAATGAGACACTGTAGCCTTCAATATCCTGAGAAAAAGTGAGTAAATTTTGCTGTGGTCCAACTGTTAAGAGCACTTTTGGGAGTGGGAAGAATGAAGAGGAAAGAGAAGAGAAATGAATGCCACCTGAGAGGCTAGAACCATAACTGGGGTACCACATAAATCAGCTGAGGCACAAATATGGATTGTGTGCATGTTTTTAGCCCTTGGTGAGGTAGAACATGCCAGTCTCACCGCACAAGCATGTCACAGTGCTGACCTCAGCTGAAACAGCAGCCCACTGAGCCTGCTGTATATTGTACCTTAAATATCTACTGAGTTGTTGAGGAAAAAAAAAAAAAGATAAATAACTTTCTTTTTCAAAGAACAAGAATCAAAATAGAGAAAGGGGACAATAAAAGTAGGAGGGAAAATTCTGTCAGGAGGTGATGGGAGAGAAATTGGTTATGCTGGTTCCAGACTCCTTTCCTCATACAGATGTGCAAGCACACAAATGCACACACTTGTACAGAAGAGCCCTGCTGTACCTAGGAGAACTGTCGGTACACAGTAGGGCTTCTTCAAACATGACTCAGTAATTGTGCAAAAGGAACTAGCTGTAAACTTAAATATTACCTGTGGATAGCCCATTAAGGGGTCTAGGCTCAGCTTCAGGAACAAAGAAAGCATATGATTCTCTCTAGGAAACTAGTAAGATTAGCAACTCCTTTAACTAGAAATTTTGGTGCTTGCTTCTGTAAGAGTTCAACCTCTTGCCTTGAATGATTTCAAGAGCAGTCATGAGCCTTATTACCCTACAGCAACATGTAACTGAAAAGGGGAATTGGTTATAGACCTCCTGTCCCACCTGCTCTGGTGGGGGAACCCTGGACTCAGTGTCAGTGGAGCTGCACTGATCCTGGTTCTGCCACTGGCCTCTCAGGACAATTTGCCACTGTGTCTCAGGCTCTCCATACCTGTAAATAGAGATATATATCTGTCCTCTGTGACATGCTTGGACTTGCACATGTAAAATTCAAGAGTTAAATATTATCATGGCTGAACCCCACAGAATCTTAGTTGAAAAGTGAAATAACTATCAATGCTGTAACTATCCCATACTGTGCTCAGATAAACATACAAGTAAAAAAAAATTTCCTGTTCCTAAACTGACAAGCAGACCTCGGTGAATCCTTCTCTCCAGACCACCACAGTGAAAAAGATTCAAAACCATGAAGGCCAGAAATGAGAAAGGAAAGGTGTATGCAAAGATCACACTACTCCTCCCCTCCCCTGCTTTCCTCCCAAGAGCCATTAACAGCCAGCAGTAATCATCTGCCAGCAGTGTAGCTGTATTTGCCATGCTAAACATTCTGAATACAAAAGGCTGGATGAGAGTTGCCTGGTAAAGCTGTAAGTGTGCCAAAGGAGTTCTCCATATGTTGGTTTAGAAAAAAAAAAAAAAAAAAGGATGAGCTGCACAAGCAATCCCACATAAATCTGAGGAGCAAATGCTGGTGTTCGCTTTGGAAGGGACCTTCAAAGTCATCCAGTCCAATGCCCCTGCAATCAGCAGGGACATCTTCAATTAGATTAGGATGCTCAGGGCTCCATCCAGCCTGGCCTTGAATATTTCCAGGGATGGGGCATCTACCACCTCTCTGGACAAAATGTTCCACCCTCATTGTAAAACGTTACTTCCTCATGTCTAGCCCAAATTTTCCCTTTTAGTTCAAAACCACTACCCCTTGTCCTATCATAACATGCCCTGCTAAGAAGTCTTTCCACATCTTTCTTATAGGCCCCTTTTAAGCACTGAAAGGTGGCAATAACGTCTCCCTGGAGCCTTCTCGAGGCTGAACAACCCTGACTCTCTGAGCATTTTAACTCACAGCACAGCTGTGCCATCACTCTGGTCATCTGAGGGCTCCAGAGCTGGACACAAGACTCCAGGTGGGGTCTCACCAGAGCAGAGCAGAGGGGCAGAATCACCTCCCTCGACCTGCTGGACACGCTCTTTTGATGCAGCCCAGGATACCCATTTACATCACAAGAGCCACATAGCAAGACTGGCAGTCCTGCAATTCAGGTAGATCAATAACAAGTCAGTACTGAAAACGCTGACAGCAAGTTGACATGTTTCAGGAATGAGTGGGGACATCTTGGTCTCATTTCTAAACAGCTGTCCAGCTTTTACCAGCTCACTGTGTGTTACTGAATAGACCAGAAAGTTTATGTACAGCCAGCAATTCAGAGTGAAAATCCACTGTGTCCTTAACAGGCTCTGTTCAAATCCCATTTGTTAATGATTGTGTTTCCCTGGGATTTTTTTCCTCCCTTTCTTAACCCATGATCAGCTCCTAAGTTTATGCAGTAAATTTATTTTAACTACTTCTGAGCACTTACATGCCTTGCCCCTATTGTAGTTCTAAGGAATTCATACTCAAGTTTTCTCGACACATCAAAGTGAACATAGGAACTGACAAGAAGAACCTGGTCTCTTGATATCTTGACATCAATAACCTACTGATCACACAACTTAGTCCGCATCTCTGCTTCTGTTTCAGTAAAATTTCATACCCCTTTGTCACTTTACCATTTAACTAAGGCAGTCCAGGAGTGCAACACTGAAATATTGCTATTACATTTTCAACACCTCTGAAAGCTCAGAGGATCTACAAAGACCACAAAGCATGCCTGCATACAGCAGTATTGTTCATCAACTCACATCTGAACTCAAGTTTCCTCTGAACTGGTTCCTTAAGTCTGAAGTTCCCTGTCTTGAACACTTCCCACTGTCTCCAAGTTTCTGGAAAGGCAAAAAGCCTACTAGTGGTTTTACCTCCCATCCAGCTAAGGCTCCATTTACACCTCCAGCCTGCAGAGGTAAAGAACAGCTGCAAGCAAAAATTACAGATTTTTGTACTTGACTGTCATTAGATAATGAAGATGATAATATCAGCACCAAGTAGTACGCGTTGCAGAATGCTCTTCAAAGAAAAGACCTTCTATGCCATTGCATAAAATCTACCCCTAACTTCTGCTGTTTTACTCTTCTAGCCTTCCAGACAAAACTTTGTGCATTGCAAATGCCTCCCACTTTGCTCAAACTCAGCAATGGTATCCAAAATTTAGTACAACAACATTGTACTGACTTCTAAGTCCCATAATTCCATTAAATACCCCAATACATTTTCCCTCCCAAATGTAAAAAGATTACATTTGCTTTACAATTAAATAAATTCCAGGATAAAGACCAAACCAGAAAAGGGAAGATTATCAGATCTTTTTCAAATCTTGAGCTATGCTTACTTTCTTAAACGTACTACTTATCACTAAGCACAAAACGGAACACTGCCATTTTCTTCTTTATATATGAGCATAAAGAGTCCTGGATTTTATTTCTGCGCAGGCTAAGAAGCCCCACTATTCTTACACACCTTCTCTCACCACAAACATTAAGAGACATCTGAAGAAATCAGAGCGACTCCACTGCACATATTAGCAGCAGACGACAGCATGCATCTGCAGTACACAAAAACAGTCATAAAGAGGGAAGACAACACTGCTTGGCAGCCTCTTTGCATGTTATGTCCCACCAACAACCAAATTCTACTTGCCGCTCTGAGCTTAACTCCTAAATCAAGTCACAACTTGGAGATTTAAGTTGCCCACACTTTCTTCCCTTTGCCTGTCCCGGCTAACAGCACTGCCTGAAGACAACCAATATCCATAACAACTCCCCGCCTTTCAGAAAAAAATCCAATACTTCCCCTAACACACAGGCTACATAGTAAGAGGTTTGACAAGAACCATTCTTTTTCCTGATTAACAAGTTTGAGCACACAAATGTAAACATTACAGTACACACTCCCATTTTTCTTGTCATCTAGAGAAGCTCAAGAAGTGGGCCCATGTGAACCTCGTGAGGTTCAGCAAGGCCAAGTGCAAGGTCCTGCACATGGATTGGGGCAACCCCCGGTATCAACACAGGCTGGGGGATGAAGGGATTGAGAGCAGCTCTGTGGAGCAGAACTTGAGGGCACTACTGGATTAAAGTTTGGACATGAACCAGCAATGTGCACTTGGAGCCCAGAAGGCCAGTTGTATCCTGGGCTGCATCAAAAGCAGCGTGGCCAGCAGGTCAAGGGAGGTGATTCTGCCCCTCTGCTCTGGTGAGACCCCAACTGGAGTCCTGTGTCCAGCTCTGGAGCCCTCAGTACAGGAAAGACATGGACCTGTTGGAGAGGGCCAGAGGAGGTCACAAAAATGATCAGAGGGCTGGAACAGCTCTGCTGGGAGGACAGGCTGAGAGAGCTGGGGTTGTTGCCTGGAGAAGAGAAGACTCCAGGAGAACTTATTGTGGGCTTTCAGTACTGAAAAGGGGCTTATAAGAAAGACTGAGACAGACCTTTTAGCAGAGCCTGTTATGGTAAGATAAGAGGTGATGGTTTTGAACTGAGGGGAGATTCAGGCTAGATATAAGGAATAAATTATTTACCATTGTGAAGGGCGGTGAAACACTGGCACAGGTTGCCCAGAGAAGTGGCAGATGCCCCATCCCTGGAGATATTCAAGGCCGGGCTGGATGAGACTGAGCAACCTGATCTAGCTGAAGATGTCCCTGCTCACTGCAGGGAGGGGGCTCGGACTAGCTGACCTTTGAAGGTCTCTTCCAACCCAAACTGTTGTATGATTCTATGAAAAATACCAGCCCCTTACTAAGCACATCTGCCTGAAATGAAGTCAAGCTTCATCGTGTGCTTGTGTGTTTTAAGGACATGATTCCTGCCAGTTTCCAGTGTGTGGGAAACCAGGTCAAGCTTGGTTTTGTTTGTTGACTGAGCTGGATGCGAAGCAACAAGAGACAAGATTCTCAAACAGAAAACTCTTAATTTTCCAGAGGTGTTCTGGTGTCACCTAAACCAGAAACACAAAATCAGAAATCGGGGGTTGATTTATCTTCAGTCCCAGAAGCATAGAACTTGTACCTTACAAGCAAAAAATTATATCCCTATACAACTCTGTGTTACTGCCCACAATTATTTGATCTTGCTTTAATGTAAAGGGACTTTGAACTTTCAGTGTCATTTGCCTTCTTCAGGGATCAATATTTCAAATCTCTGCAAATCTCAAGGGCAGCCTTTCATATACAGTTAATCACTTATGACAGGCAGGAAGAAAAAAACAAATTAGAATTACGAATAAAAGAAAAGAGGATCAGAAGGGTTTGGACTCATTTTGTTGAAACAGTTGGAAAACTCCTTTTCAGACAGGAAATCCTTTCATTCCCTAGAAAACTAATTTCAGCATCAAGTACAGGATAGAAACAATCCATGGCTGAAATCAACTGACTTATAAGGAAGGGGGGAAAAAAAAAAAAAAAAGAAATACGGAACACCAGAAATTTTTCTTGAATGTCTTTAAGATTCTGGTACATTTCTATCAAATTCCCAAGCATTTCCTGGGCTAGCAGTGCCTCGTAATTCATATCTTATAGATATGAAATTTCAACACATTCCAGTTTCTCCATGTATTATGTAACTTCTTTGTATCCTCCTTTTCCGTATAGAATCTCCCAAAAAGTCTTTAGTTGTCTAGTACCAGGTTTATCCTCTGTTGCTTTTACAGACACCAAATTTTTCGGTGCCAAGCCGGAGTCTCCTTTGGAAGTCGTAATGGGAAATGCAAATACTTCAGATTCAGATCCATGACCTGTAAGCACTGTGTGGCTTGTAAGTCAAAATAGCCTAAACAAACCTGCAAAACCACAAGGAAGGAAAAAGGAGGTTACTTTTGTTGTCTCTGCTGGTGCAGTGGAACACCCCATACAAAAATCTGACAGCTGGTGAAACCAAACTGCCATAAGATCCATTATCCCTTCTCTGACATCAGCCAAAAATGGATGTCAGGAGAAAACCATAACAACAAGGAAGCATACAGTCAGGCTACACACATACATTGTTTCAATCTGAAATCAAGCATCACCAAAAATTACTATGAAATTTAAAAAGTAAAAATTTGAGCATTTAATCATTTATCATAAAGAGTAACTACTACACTATAACCCCTTTCCTGACACCAACTTCCATTACCACTTTCAGAAAATGAGCAATCTTGTGACATTCATAGCATACTGCAGCCATCAGTTTCACAGTACAGCTCTTGACAGGGTGTGAATCAGAAAGACAGCTTTGAATTGTATGCATCGTTTTTATGCAAACATCAGGCCTCCATCTACATCTCCTGCTACTCCATAGAATCACAGAACACTCAAGGTTGGTAAGCACTTCTGGGTTCCCTTGTTCATCCTGAATTCTTGTAGCTTCCATATCCCTTCTCCTCACCACCTCTGCCCCAAACAGAGCAGGTTTCTCAAGGACTTGGGCAGCTGAGCTTTGAGTATCCCAAATGATGGAGACTCAAACTGTCTGAGAAACCTAGTCCGGCACTGGACCATCTGCACAGTTCAGAAAGAAAAAAGGTTTCCTCCATTCAGAGGGAATTTTCTATATTTCAGTGTGTGCCTATTGCCTTTTGTTCTGTCAGTGCGCACTACTGAGTAAAGCTTGGTTCCATCTGCCTTGCACCTGTTTGTTACCTAAGGTAAGAAAATGAGAAAACTCATCAAAACTCAGTGCTGATCCTACCATTAAAGTAAGAAGCTATTCCCAAATATTTCCCTGTGTTAAACATGTGTTACACTTTTTGTAATTAAATTCAAAATACATTGAGTGTTGGTTGTTAAGTTACAATACATACACTGGTAGGTCAACAACTTTGTTTTAAATATGTTAAGCTAATGTCAACACGTTCAGCCATCAAGACCATAAGCTAAAGCTTAACATACAGATATCTCAACTTTCCACACAGTTACCTCCCATGAGGTCCAGTTATTTGGTAGATTTATAAAAACATATCCATGACATAGCGCACATGGATTTTTTTCTTTGTGTTACAATATGATAATGGCAAAGCCTCCATGAATAATATCAGTATTTCATGGTAATTAAATGTCTGGTTTTGGAAAAAACATGAACAAATGGACTGTGGCAGGAACTAAATCAACATTGTAAACTCTAAATATTTCAGTAATAAAAAAAATACATTTATATCATAATCATCCCAAAACAACTTCCTGAGGTTGCCTGTTACATACAAAAGGAAATGTGACAGAATTTCTATGAAAATTTCACAATAATAAATAACTTTTCTCCTGTTAACATCAGACTATGGGAGGAAGAGGGGAAGAAAGAGAATAATCCCCCAAAAAACAGATCTCAGAAAGAGGTTAAAAGGATTTTTTATGGTAATG
The DNA here is from genome assembly GCF_964273445.1 of Streptopelia decaocto. Lineage (NCBI taxonomy): Eukaryota > Metazoa > Chordata > Aves > Columbiformes > Columbidae > Streptopelia > Streptopelia decaocto. The sequence continues at coordinate 17,328,937 of NC_138657.1, read as the reverse complement.
GAAAGGGTCTAAGAAGGAAAGCTAAACTATTTCTAAGTATTATATTAAGAACAAACTGCTTTAAATCACAGTAACCAACACCATGTTACATATTTTACAGAAATTAAACAATACAGTAAATTTCCAAAGAGAGTATCGTGAGAAGAAAGTTAAGTGGTAGAATCTCTTTTCTAAGAAAAGGGAAGGGGAAAAGAGAGAATGACAGAACTTCTAAAACAAAGGCTTTAGGCCTGCAAACACTTAACCAAGTATGCGGCTTCATGCATGTGCCTTGGAGGGTTTTACTGCTATGTTTAAGAATTTGTAATTTCGGGTCCTAAGGTGTTAGGATTTTGTTGGTGTTAAGTTAAAAGAAACCTGATGTTTTGAAGTGAACTATGTAAATAAAGACACAAATTTTTGATAAGCTAATAATCTTTCAAAAAATTAATATATTTTTGCCAATTTTCTCAAAACAAGTAAAAAATAAAAGGCTAATACAGTGAGCTTGTAGGATTGCTGAGGGGGCAGGGGCAGTGGGGCAGAGGGGAAGAGGAGGCTGCTAATTTTTCAAAATAACATCCAGGTGTTAAAGTACAACTCTCATTGAACTCAAACTGCTGTCCACAAGAGCTCATAACCTCAGTAAAGGCAACCCAGACTCCCATTTTACAAAAGCTTAAGTATCAGAAAGCAGGATTAGTCATATACACACCATGAATAACTTGCTTGCTGATTTTATGGACAAGACAGTGTTTTCACATCACACAGAGACAGCTAACAGTTTGGATCTTTTCCAAAGCAGATTTAAAAAAAAAAAAACAGACACACAACACACACCACACACACAAGTATGAAAAGAAAATCTGAAGTTACAATAGAAAAAGGTAGGTGAAAGAAGAATCTGACTGAATTACAACAAAAAGTGACAAACAAAATCCTGTTCAAAATATTTTTCTGCAAGAGGATTTCTTCATGACATTTATCTCAAAACTGGTGAAGAAGAATGAATTTCCACCACTTGATTTTACTGTGGAATAGTTTTCCCCCCTTAGTCCTAGGAACAGGTTCTCTCAGTGTTAAATCAGGTATTTTTTACAGCAGGTAAAGGTATGGATTAAGTATACAAGTAGTTGGATCTAATAAAGGAAATCTCCATTCTAGCTTCTCAGTTGTCACCTTTTATAATCTCCTCCTCTTCAGAGTTTCAAATTTCTAAAATTTTGCAGAAACTTCTCTCTTCCCAACAAAATGGAATGTTACAGGAGAACCAAGTTCACAACCATGGCAATGCTTGTAGACAGCCACGGTACTTTCTGTTTCTCACAAGAGGGTTAATACAGAGCTGCATCTGCAGAAATGTAAGTCAAAAGACACTCATTAGTCCTGAAACAATGACTTCAGTAAGACTGCTTCACTTAACACAGAAGAAGGAAAAATGCTAAGCCTAAAGCTCAGGGTCTCCCTGCTCTACTACTGCGTCTGTGCTCACCACTTTTCCCCCACACACTTCCCCTGACATTCAGCTCTTGACAAAAGCCCACAGAACACATTCCCTCCAGAGAGCGAAGTGGGAAATACAGAGGGCTCACGCATTTACTATACACGCTCCCATAAAAACGGCCATCACTTCCCTCATCTTATCTAAGCCAATTCTAAGAGCCAGCAAATGTCTGCAAACAGCATTTAAAATTCAAAAACTGGAAGATCAACATGAGCTAACCACTGCAGACAACCAAGACCTTCTTCTACCTTTGTTTGCTTGCACTCTTCTGGATTCCAGGGCCATGCCTTCTCAAGTTGACCTGTTCTAGAGCTTGGGAAGGGGGTTCAGTTGGACTGACATACCATGTATTTCATTTTTGAACAGTTCAATAGCAGATATCTGGAAACAAATCTATGCTGAAAAGCAGTAACTGCAATTCTGCCATACAGGGTCAGATACAGTTTTAAGCTTTTTGGTGAAATGCCTTATGGACAGGTGGATCCTAAGGGCTTGTATGATGGAAGTTTAAAACTTCTAATTACTTTGCTGTAACCTGAGAGGGATTCCATGCAGCATAACACCATTGAGTTCAATTGTTCTCCGAATAAAATCACTTTAAATAGGTCTTTTGAAAAATTGTCAGAAAAATTGTGCACGTAGCCCCGTTCCCCTCACTATGGATGCGAATTAAGCAAATTGACCATTCGGACAGAGAAATTTTAGACATGAGATTTAAAAAGCTTTCTCCTCCATCTTGCTTAAATGAAAGACCTCTGCATTCCATATTTGCACATTAACCCCATCCTTCTGTCACCAGAAATCTCCATTGCTCACACATTATTGTCTTTTAAACAGTGATAGCCTGGGAGAAAACAAAAGGAGAAGGCAGACTATTATACCTGTTCAAACATTTATTGAAAGTAACACTTGTCCTTACTAAACATAAACCAGTTCCAGTACGTGTGCCTACCCTCAGAACAGATTTTTCTGCTGTTGTTAGTGAAGCAGAAAGATCACAGCAACTAAGAAAACACCACCACTTTTATACAAGCGTCAGGTCATGCTTTCTGAGGCAGAGAGAAACATCGGAGAAGTGTCTGGACTGTTAGGCACAGAAGGAAATGTAGCAACCAGTTGCTGTTCTGCAATTTTGCAAGAGTATTTAGTTTTTGCCAAGCAATTGGCATGAGTCTTCAGCTTTACGTGAAGCAACAGCATTTATAGTACTCTGGCCCATCCAAGTCCTACCATTGCCAGAAACACGAAAGACGCTCCATGATTTCTAACAACACTGCTCCTTGGCTACAATGCTGTGGAAGGGTCATTAGATGTCTATGACATGGTGTAACAAGTACCAAGAGCAGCAATAGAAGCACTACAACTTTATCTCCCATAGATTCGGGACCAATAAATGTGTTTTACTTTCTTGGATCTGGAATACACTCCTCTGCAGTAGAAGAAATCAAGTCTGTTTTTTTTTTTTGTAAGACTTAACAGCAACTAAGAACCTCTCAACTTTAGATTTTCACCAAACTCAGGCTGATTGTATGACTTAAGAAGTGATAAGTTAATGATAAATATACTCTCTATTCAGAATAAAAAGGTTTGCATGGCTTTTATGAAGCTAGGACTGCTTCCAAGTTAGGAATTTCTGTAATAAAATGAACAGATGTTTTGGCTTCAGTATGGATCAGTTCTCTGTAGAGAGTGGTAAAGTAGTAGTTTTGGTATACAACTGTCAAAACCATGAGAAGCAGCCTGTGTCAGTGCTGGTCTCTTCTGTTTATCCTTAGAGACCAACATTTAAAGAAAAATTTAACAGTTTGCATCCAGTTAAATCTATCACAGACATAGCAAATCAAGAGTGCTGTCACATTTTAATTACATGTCCACCTTCAGCTAAAACATGGTAGGCTTACTGAGTTACAAGCCTGTAGTAGAGACAATTCTTGGGAGCTCAGCTCCTGCATCCCTGACAGATTGCAGTGTACTCTCTATCACTAGTCAGCCATTCAGTCAACGAGCACTTAGCATTGTGCCACTATGCCAAGTGGAAGCCCTTAGAGCAGGGCCCCAAAGTAAGCAGTGGATCTTCAAGTATCATTGCAGTAATCTTCAACTCTGGCATCAGAGAGCTTTGTCTCTGAAGACAGAGAGAAAAACGCTTACTCATTTTGCTCAAATACTGTAGAAAAATAAAAAAGCACTATTGTCAGGTCATTTCACCTTATCCCCTGCAAATACCAAACCCAAGAAGTAATATGATTAATTTATTTGGGGGTTAAGATTACCAGTCAAGAAATCAGACAATTTGAATGCCCGTATCCAAAAACAAACACTAAAAATTCAAGGATGTACTTAGAAGATAAAAAGCAAGAACAGTTGAATGGATATCACAGATACATGAAGAAGCAGGCCTAGCTTTGGCATGAGCCCTGTAAATGGTTTCTCTTTACAACTCTCTCTTAGCTGGACAGTGAAGTTCCCTGGAGTACTACTGCATGCCTTGCATACTGGTAACCTTGTGAGCATTTAAACAAAGAGGGAATTCACTGCTCTTCAGAACTGTACAAACCCTAGAAATACAAGACAGACCGGTGTTCCTTATCATAGGCCACTTCAAGGAAAACAAAATGTATTACTGGAGAAAAAGGGGAAAAAAAGGGCAGCTTTTTAAAATATTACATTTTTCTCTTTAAGTGAAAAGCAGAGCCTCTGTTATCCTTTTCTTATTACAGTTCTGTATGGTTCCTAGTTGGTAGATAAACTTTTGTCAGCTTTTCTCCAAGCTCTGCAATTTCCTTTAGATCTCAGAAAATTAATACTGCAGTGCCCTGTACCTCCCAAACATGCTGCAAAATCCACAGCACTTACAAACAAATGAAATTCACTAATAGTACAGTTCTACAGCAAGTTAAAGATTCTTGTACAAACGCACAAGTGTCAGAGTCAAGATCACAATATATCAGCAGCAGTGTCAAAGAAATACTTCTGTATTAAAAAAAATCTGAGGATGTGTCTGGTTTGTTTTAATACAGCATCTCATCTTATGTGACTGCAAGATAGAGTCTTCTGCCACTCTTAGCCACGCATTCCCACATCTCCTGCTTGCACTGGATGACCCTGTAGCTCTAGAGTGAGTCAGTTCAGCTGAGGGATCCAACAAAAAATGAACTCCTCAGAGTTCAGAGTTAGAAATGGTAGAAGAGGCTTGGAAGTTTTTTCTGTTGTATCAGGGTACTAGTCCAGCTCTCACCAACATCACAGGGGGAAATGGGGCAGCCCACAGACAGGAGAGATGAACATTTTGGCAGCAGGCTGCAGCCAGATCTATAAAGGCACACCACGTAACTGCATTCTAGTAAATTGTTTGATGTCTGTATAAATCTAATTGTATTCACCAGAGCTCTGAAAATAAAAATAGTTACCTAGCAACTGGGAAAGCAGTCCTTGAGAAAGAGGAAGAGGAGAACAAACTACTGAAGTGAGGTGCTGAGCAACTCCAGAAGAGCTTACCTTCAAGCCTTCACTAGGGCACAATAAGATTAGCCACACAGGAGTTCAGCTTGGTAGATAAACTCACAAGATGTAAATCCACTTGCTGCAGCTATACATCTTGTTTTATGGATGTTTAAAAGGGATCATGTTCCTTTTTGCTATAAACTTTACACAGGAAATAGTAACATAGCAGCAGCATCTTAAAAAGAGTGTTACAAAGAAGACCTCTTGTAAGGATCCATTACCATTTGTGTTGGTTTAACCCCAGCTGGCAACTAAGCCCCACGCAACCACTCACCCACTCCCCCCTCCATGGGGTGGGGGAGAGAAAAATCAGAAAAGTGAGAAAACCCATGGGCTGAGATAAAAATAGTTTAACAGGTAAAGCAAAAGCTGCACACACAAGCAAAGCAAAACAAGGAATTCATTTGCTGCTTCCCATCAGCAGGCAGGTGTTCAGCCACCTCCAGGACAGCAAAGCTCCTGCTTACTTTTGAAAGACAAAAGCCCCAGCTCCAAACATCCTCTCCCCTTCCTTCTTCTCCCAGCTTCATATGATGAGCATGACATCATATGGCATGGATTTGACAACCACTGGTAAGACAAGGGGTAATGGGTTCAAACTGGAACACAAGATGTTCCACTCAAATATGAGAAGAAACTTCTTCTCAGTGAGAGTGACAGACACTGGAACAGGCTGCCCAGGGAGGTTGTGGAGTCTCCTCTGGAGACATTCAAACCTGCCTGGACACATTCCTGTGTAACCTCATCTAGGTGTTCCTGCTCCAGCAGGGGGATTGGACAGATGATCCTTTGTGGTCCCTTCCAGTCTCTAACATTCTGTGATTCTGTGATTATCTCTTTGGTCAGTTGGGGTCAGCTGTCCCAGCTGTGTCCATTCCCAACGTCCATGCACCTCCAGCCCACTCACTGGTGGGGTGACATAAGAAGCAGAAAAGGTCTTGACTGTGTGTAAACACTGCTCAGCACTAACTAAAACAGCCCTAGATTATCAACACTTTTTTTCAGCATAAATCCAAAACACTGACCTGTGTTAGCTATAACACTACAAAGAAAATCAACTCTATCCCAGCCAAAACCAGCAGACCATTTAAAACTTCTCAGGCCCTCTTAGATCTCACAATAAAAATGGATGCACTTCAGATTCTTCCCCAAAAGCTACACTGTCTGTGCAACTGCAAGATAACACATACTAACAAATGGAATATAAACTCCTCTGTGTGCCTCAACTAGTGCAGACACACCAAATAAACAGAAACACCACATTCTTGCTAGTTTTAGAAGCTGAGAATGGGGACAGTATGGAATGGAAAATTCACAAAGGCACTTCACCTACCACACGCTGCATATAGCTTCTTGGTCACTCTTTACACAAAGAACAAAAAGGGGAAGACTGCAACCACATGAGACCACATGAGCACACAGAGAAGAAGAGGATCTGATTTGTGACCACCTAAGGAATCTGAACATATGTAAGTCCATGGGACCTGATGATATGCATTCCAGAGTCCTGAGGGAACTGACTGATGTAGCTGCCAAGCCACTCTCCATGACATTTGAGAAGTCATGGCAGTCAGCTTAAGTCCCCAGTGACTGGAAAAAAAGAAACATCGCACCCATTTTTAAAAAGGGTTGGGAGGAGGATGTCAGGAACTACCAAACTGTCAAACTCAACTCCGCCTTTGAGGGCCCCTTGCAACCCAAACTATGCCATGATTCTAAAGCATTGTAGCAGATGCATCTCCTTTTCTCCAGTGGACTTACTACAGACCAGAGATGGTCAAAATCACAATGAACTACATCAGCTTTTAATTGAATTATATTTTAGTACATGACCCATATGAGATCTCAAACGCATTTATTACTAGGAACTTGTTGAAAGTCAAATGTCATAGCCATGCTGTTAGAATAGACACCTGCAGAGTTCCCACTCATATGATTTTAGTGTGTCACAAATCTGAAAGCTTCTTGAGATACATCCAAAACCTCCACTCTTCCATTGCTCCACAGCTGACACTATTATCAATTTAGAATGCAAATGAGATAAGAAACAAAAACAACTTTAGCCACACTATTCTCAAATGATCAATCTCATTGCCAAGTTGTACCCAAGTTACTTCAAGTGATAACCCTCTGAAGACACAGTTTGAATGGCAATCACGTTACAACTCAAGCTACATGGTAAGTTTTGCAATTGCTCACATCTCATTGCATAGAAGTCACCGGCTATTTGGCCCTCATCTTGATTCAACTGTATGTTTTCAATTTCTGGCAAAGCTTTTCCAAAAGGAAGTGGGCTAAACATTTAATGCCATATGAAGTTCACAGAATCCAAATGCTCAACAGCTTCTTTTGAATAATCCCATCCCAGCAAGGACATCATTAGCTCAGTGAGAAGCCCAAGAATTGAAACTCAAACACTGCTTTATTAGAGGGAAGAAATTTACAAGCCAGACGAAATCAGACAGCTCAAGTCAGGAGCTAACAGTCAAACAAATATCATAAACTGAGAAGAAATAGCTATGTCTTCAAAACAAGATTTAGGTATTGAAAAAACCACAATCTCTATGACAAGCTCAACAACAAATCTTAAAGTGTTTCTTCCAAATTTAACATTTAACACATGAACATGAAAGCTGGAAACCAACTAATGGTATAACCAGACAATCTAAAGCTATTGAGAGCAAGCAGCTGTAAATCAACAGATCTAGAAGAAATGAATTTAAGAAAAATCCCACAGCTTATTAAAAAGTTCAATCATCTCCAGATAACAAAAGACAAAGATAGCTGACATTTTAATAAAGAAACCAATATTTTTAGTGACAGGAGCGACACTAGTAGCAGGAAGAATGGCACTAATTCTTGAGATAAATATCTCCTTTCTCAGAGTAAGGGCTAGCAGGAATACCACGAGATTTGCATAGGGCAGCCCAGTATTGGAGGTGCCAAACCTCATTCACACATTAAGTGAAGTTTCATTGCTTGTTAGGCAATATTAATATTGCCTAACAGACATCCATGCTCTCAAGAACCAGAAAGAGATCAGGGACAAAGAAATCAGGCTTACCTAATCTATAAAAATAGCTTGGGCACCAGCAGGCTCACCTAGATCAGCAAAAGGAAGAGTGCTGGAGCAGAACTGCTAGCTTCTGCTACGTTGAGCGTGGTGCACTGTATCACTCATTCCTCTGGGCCTCAAATTGCCATTTTTAAGTTGGAGCACTTCTTCCTTTGACCACCTTGAACACACTGGAGTTTCAGGTCTGCACACTTAAATGTTCAGTCATGAATGGTACCTGGACAAATCACTTGAAGTTAAGACTTCCAGAAGACAGCAAGGGCATCACGCTTATACTTACAACAGAAAAATAAACTACTTCCAATTTTCCAGAAGTGAGGTCACTTGGACTACTTACTCATGCTGCTGCGTAAGTTTGCATGAATTTTTGTTCTGACTTATTAGTAAGTCCTTTTTAATCTGCACATTTTGGACAACACAATCTTGTACTAAAGGACAAACAAATGCGTGGTTTCACAGTGCAAGTAGGGTATTAGATATCTTTAAAGAAGACAGGGTCTGTGTTAGCTTTGCTTCAATAAAAAGCTTCCTAAACCCTGTTTCCTTTTTGTTCCTTTGAGAAAACAAAGCAGCACTTTGTATTTACAGCTTAGTTCCTGCCTCCAAAATACCTCTTTAACTTTTTTATTATTTTTATGGTGGATATAAATGGCACCAAATTGTCAAATCACAGCTATTTTCTATGCTACCTATACAAATAGGTCTGATTTCTGGCAAGCCATAAAACAATTACGGCTGAATTCCTGTAGCCCTTTGATATCCCAGCTTGTCTGCAGTTCTTCAAAGCCATCTTAAGGCAATGCTAAAAATCCAGTTTCCAGAAGACAGATGGAAAAGAAAGCATTTCAGTTCCCACACATTTAAACATGAACACACAAAAATCTTCACACAGGGATGATTATGTTTGAAAGGAAAGTGACTTAGAACAAATGCCAACAGATAAGATACAGCAACAGTTTAAATCAATGCTGCCTCACAGAAGGCAGAAGACAGACAACTTGACAAAACAGAGCAGGGAGCATACAACACCTGCCCCGGGGTCCCCAATACTAATTGCAAGTTGGAAAGCACATTTTCCTGCGTCAGCATTCAGCTCCCACCTTTCTTGTGTGGACACCAAACAAAGCAATGGAAAATAATCATAAATAAAGGGAAATTGTGAAACTGCCTAAGCACGCAGAGGAAGCAAATATATTATCTCTCCTTTTATGGTACTGATATTGCCGGTAACAAATTACAAATACATAGAGTATCAACTATCACAGGTACCTCAGGACATCTTTGTGTTATTATTTCTATTTCTAAAGGGTTCTTCCCTCATGTAAGCAGGGGGAGGTAGTTCTTCCTGTACCAATACAGTTTCTGACATCCATGAAACATCTTATAGAGGCAAGGCAACAACACGATAACTCCTTTAAATAACACCAGTAATGCTTTTTCCTCTTAAGTGACCTGGAATTTTAAAAAAATTAAACTAAACAAATTGAAGACAGATGACTGTATTTCTTTACATGAGAGAAACTTCTACATTGTCCAAGGAAAACACTATCAGAGTAATACAATTCACATTGGTTGAAAGACACAGAAAAAATTCAAAATACCTTTAAATTCTTTGCTTATTTTAAGTAGCTCCTGGTTTTTCATGGAAGGGTAAAAAAAACCAACATTGGTAGTAATTCCTACAGTGAGCATGCACACACAAATATACATGTACACAGTCATTATACTATAAATTACAATTATGGACTCTCTATTCTAGAGTTATGATTTGTATAAATGAGGTGCATGCCCATATGTCAGATTTTTCATCCTCACAGAATAAATTCTAGGCTCTAGAGGTGCCGCACAAAATTATCATCCTAAAAACAAAATTCCATAATTTTGTTTTAAATCCTTCCTTTGAAAAATAGGCATCAACTTAGTGATCTCAACAATAAAAAGCATCAGCCAATGAAGTGAAAAATCAAAAAAAGATGACTAGCCTTTATTCCATGCCTTTTCCCGATTCCCATCCTCACCCCATTCTTTCCTGGCACTTTTGAAGAAACACACTTCTCGTGATCTTTCGGAATTTTGCATAATTTTTATGAAGTCTGCTATTCTTAATTTTAGCAAGGAAAAGTTGCAAAACCCCTTTTAATCCCATACCTGCCCACAGCTGGAAGCATTTTGTACTTACTGGATCCCTATTATAATTTGCAGTTAAACCATAGGGCCCCCACACCAGTTTTGTGACAACTATAATAGAAATGGTTTGGAAACCATTTATATCTATGTACAGTACAATGGGCTGCAAAAAAATTTATGATGGAAAACCATTTACGGAGAGCAGGAGGAAGAGGAGGAAAAAGCCTTATCTTCGGTACCTGATTCCATGTCAGTCAGCCACCCTTAATTTGCTTCAGTGTTTTCCATACAAAGATAGAGGTGCCAGTTATCTTTTATTGAAGAGTTATATTTTCAAACAAAGAATGTTCCAGAAATTTTCTGAGTTTAGATTAAGTAACTGAAGTCTCAAGGCAAACACACAGATCTGATCACTTATTGTTAAAGTAAAAAAAAAAAGTACAATACATATAAACACATTTACAGCCTTACACACCAGCAAAAACATATAGCTTAATATTTACATGTAAAATACATAATAAAAAATGCATTCAAAAACCAAATGTTAGTTTATATTTTAATCAAGGAATTACAATTATCTAGACTTCAGGACAGACCATGAAGGAAGAAACTGAAACCAAAATGTAAAATCTTCCATTGTCTAGACACACAAATTGACAACTTCCCAGATTTAAGCTACTCAAACACAAAAAAGAAACCAAAACCATTTAAATATTCTGCCTCAAACGCAGACAGATAATTTTGACTGTACACTTAAAATGTCCATCTACAAGTAGTTTATTATTATTTCAACTCCTGTAAAATTACAGCTTAGGCATTAAAACAGAAATGTAAGGAAATATCCCTGCAGACTAAGATTAGTGGACTTAATGAAACTAAACTTTCATTACAAAACCTTAAAGATCTCCAGTGTTGCTTAACTTTGCCTTTATTGTATTAAAATATATATATATATATTTATATATCTATATCTATATATATCTCAAGGAAGTAACCTAATGTAGATCTGCTTCATAGAAACCAGTTTGTTTCCATTTAGTTTCCAGGCAATAGAAAGGATAATGAAAACAAAAATCATCCACAGTTGGACAATCTTACTTTTGTCAAATATTAACTTTTATTCTCATGTACACTCAATGGAGACATTTTGTTTGGAAACTATTTTGCAGGTGAAAAACAAAATATCCAGTGTGACATGACTCAACATTTAACAATAAAGCTTTAAGCAAATACTAAAACAGTTGATGACTACCATTTTAAGAACAGGCTTTGATTAAGTGCAACAACCAAGAGATACTTTCTGTTTCCTAAGGCAGAGGTATTCAAAAACAGTAGGTCCAGCACACCATCTCAACTAAAAACATTGGACGGCTACAGAATCTGCACAAGTACAGTGCAGGTCTATGAAACACTCAATATTAGCAAAAGGTGGGTGTGAGTGTGTTTGTGCACTTGTGGTTTTGTATGTGGTGGGTTTCTGAACTTCACTCTCTCATTATAATCACTTGTTCTTCGCTCCTATGAGCGCTGAGCTAGAGCCATGCTGTACCTGGATTCACACAGAACAACCTGCCCACCTGAAGACCACAGGTCACTGGTGCTCCCCTCAAGCTACCCCCAGCGCACCCCAGCAGTGAAGCAGCTTCTACTTCAGGGCATTGCTTCACAGGAGAGACTTGTCACTGTCATCTCTCCACTGCACCGAGGACTGATGGAACAACTGGCAGTGTTCCCAGCTGGTGCCTGCAGAGGCAAACCCAAGTGGTTTACTATTGCTGGGCCAACTTACTTGGTTTAGGTCTAAGGGCTGGTCTTGGCTTCTCTGCACAACACTGACGAAGGCACCCAAAGAACTCAGATGGAGTTGCTTCACAGTAATTTACACACAAATACCTTACAGAAAGGATCCAGGGAAGCATCACGGAAAGGCTAGCACTAAAGAATAATACACGTAGGAGATAAAAGAGGCTAAGACTACAAGATAAAGAATACATTTATGTGTTGTAGTTTCCTTCTTATTAAGCAAGGGAGTGCACTGGTTCTTACAATAAGACTAATGTCAAAAAAAAATTCTGAGAAGCGAAACTTCCTGATGTATCCTTATTCTTCAGAAAATAAGGATGTGCAACTGTATTAAAATATTGCTACATTAACTAACCTGTTATGAATTACTGAGTAGACTATATGTTATGGGTAAGGTATTTTTTTCCTCAGAAAACAACACAGCAGTATCCTGCAGAATTAGGCTAAAACCTGGCTCAACTCAAAGGGGCAAAGAAAGCCTCACCAAAACTAAGAAGTTGGACTTTCTGTTGTGGAATATTTGCTAGATGCAAATGGAAGCATTTACAATATTCAGACTCACAGAAATCACACACTTACTTAAAAGACACTTTAGACAAATCAGTGACAGCCAGGCAACTATCAACTCCAGTGTCAAAAACCTTTGAAGTCGTAAGAGTACAGGAATTATATCACAGATGAGAGCAGACCTTTGTGGCTTTAAGAGGCATAATCTTAACAGCAGCATCACAACAGATAATGAATCTTTACACATGAAAGAGGAATTCACAAGAATAACATTTTCTGACTGCTGTGTAGCATACAGACAAATTTATTTCAAGATTGTATTTTAAATTAAAAGCTATACAAAACAGTATGTTTACAAAACACATCTTTTGGGTTTTTTTCCTCTCAAAACATATGTATATGCTTTCTAGATACTACTCTCACAATTAGGTTCTTTCCGATTATTTTTTGAGATAACTAAAATTCACCTCTTGGTGTTTTCTTTGTCTTGTACATAGCCAGTTAACTACACTAGTAAAACCATACTTCTCTCCTCTGGTCAGCTACATCTAGAGAACTATTTGCATAAACATTCTTGGTGTTCAGTCTTCAATGCACCAAAACCGCTCCACAGTGAAGCAAACCTCCCAGCCCTAGGAGAGCACAAACCGCTGGACCTGAGCTCCACTGTCATGTGCTCCCCTAAAGAAAGTCAACAACTGGATGCTGTCTGGAAAAGGGTGGGCATTGGATCTGGCTAAAAAGAACAAATCTGTGCTTATTACCATGCACTTATTTCCTCAAGTTGAAGTTTACCTTTTTACAGCGGCAAAACACCACAACAGTGGCTAAAAAAAAAATATTGCAAAGACGTGCTGTTTGTTTAAATGTGAAAGCTCTTCATTTTTATACATTTATGGGGTATTTAAAGAAATACTTTGGAATAGTTCTAATAAAGCCATTTTCATTAAGATCTTCTTATTGAAACAGATTTGAGACTGATTTCTGTTCCACTAATATGACCATACATATTTCAATATACTTTACTCTTTTATGCAGTTTTGTCTCTCCTTGCAGTAATATTAAAACACCTTGAGTCTCCAAGCAAGTCCCGAAAGACAGTGTTGCCCCATGTTGGGTAAAAGGATTCAAGTTCAGTCCACCTCTCTTCTGCTTTTCAATAAAGCATTAGGTTAGTGCTGCAGTGACTTAAAAACAGCTGTTGTGTGAACAGTTTTATCAAATGATTCAATAAAATATTCACTTGGAATTTACATTACTCAAGATGAAATGTATAAATATGTTTTTCTGCTAATTATAGAGACTAGTACTTGATCACCAGAGGAATTCAAATGCTATTTACCGATTTAATACTTATCAAACAAAATTCCTCAAGAAAACTTCTGCCCTCCCCTACCAGAAAGACTGCTCTGAGTAACAGCAAACATTTTTGGACCAAATCTTTTTGCCCATACACAATGCAAAACACCACAGTTCCCGGCCTCCAGCCCACAATATCAAGCATTTCTGTCTCAAGTGAACCTCAGCATTATTCCTCTCTGGATCATTTGCCCTTTAAAGTTAGCACATTAAAGGTAAAATAATGTACACAAAGAAAGTACTTGCTTTCCCTTGCAAGCTTACAAATGCAGAACACTTTGTCTGTCAACCCTTGTTTCAAGGTATGTTATGTTCACCTTACTTCTGTCTAGAAAAGCAACACAATGAGTGTCTCAGTGAGTGTGGTGTTTTCCTGTACTAGCTTTAGAACATCAGGCACAAATAGTAAATTTAGACTTGTTGCAAACCACTCAGCATGTTAACAGTAATCAGCAAAATCAATCCACCTCACATTTCTTGTCCAGCTCTGCTTTTTTTTGTTGTTACATATAATAATGCAGTTTGCACTATAATCTCTGCCATCATAACCATCTGAAAATAGAAATACCTGTCTTAGTATTTACCCACATACATAAGATTACATACGAAGAAACCACATCCTACTGCATAGGTATATGCTTTTTTACATAGAATTACAGACAAGTTACTGAAGCCATACAAAGGCAATTCATATGCCTCAGCTAATGAGAATAGGTCTGAACTGTATTTAAAATAAATTACGTTTGACCTGTCGTTTACATGACATTACAGCTATTGAGACCTCTGTCCCTATAGCATGACACAGATTTTTAAAGTAAAACTCATCCAGTGAGCTCAAAGAAACAAACCTGGACTCCAAGAGAGCCAGAGCAGGAGCTCAGCGCAGGATTAGTGGCAGCTGGCAGGCAAGGGAGAGTTGAGCATTGATGCCTTGCCGAGGAGCACCATCACAGGGTACTAATGAGATAACCTCTGGCGACTGACTGGTAGTAAAAGGCTCTCATCCACTAATACTGATTAAATGAATGGCACCTCAGAAAGAATTTAACTATTTTCATTTTTTAAAGATGTATTGAACAACAGGTTTTACCCAGGAGTGTCTTAAAATTATTTTCTACATTGTAAAAATTGGTATTTTAGCTGTATCCTTTAATAGCACACAGTATAATACATTTAGTTTTAAAATAAGTTCCCGCACAGAGATTTAAGTAAGCATACAAATATTCTAAATTCCAGCCTGTTCTTCCTCCCATTTAGGTACTAGAAAGCACATTAAAAGGCCAACAGTCATACAAAAAGCAAACAACATTTCCGTGCACAGACATAGAAATGCTAGAATTTGACTGCTTTTTTGTTTTCATATATGTCTATCAATCGCTACCAGGAAGGGAAGAAACAGAATGATCACATATGAACTAAATTGTGCTGGTTT
The DNA here is from genome assembly GCF_964273445.1 of Streptopelia decaocto. Taxonomy (NCBI): domain Eukaryota; kingdom Metazoa; phylum Chordata; class Aves; order Columbiformes; family Columbidae; genus Streptopelia; species Streptopelia decaocto. The sequence goes on along the minus strand of NC_138657.1, from coordinate 17,313,646 downwards.
AAAGTTCAGATACCCATCATAAGAATCTCTAAAATCTAATACAGTCAAACTGCAGCAGCCTACTGACTTAATTCTGGATCAAAACTTCATAAACTAATCTGTGCTTTTCCCACCTATCACGAGCATTATCAACAGGCTTTACAGGTTGCAAATACAAAGTAGTCAGTCTTTTCCATTGATTCTATCAGAACAAAGAACAGAATGACTTTCTACAACATTTCTCCCCAAAACCTGAATATATTAAAAAAAAAGAAACACCAAACCCTAAACATACTGCACAGATTTGTTACAAGAACAATCTTCATACCTTGAACAGAACCACAATAAATGACACAAATCAAATTTCCAAGATTTTACAGCTTACTAATACAGTACTGAAAAATCTTAATGGGTATAATTATACCTGAAGTTCAGATTGTCTAAACTGCAATAGTAAATATGTGGTTTCAAGATTTCTTACATATCTGTTTTTCTAAGGATAAAAACTGCACAGACATAAACAGAGTAACAACAATTAACAGCAAAAAAACACAGCTGTTCTCATTTTTTCAAATAAATGGTAACAAATTTAACCGCCTACCGATTTAAATATTTTGAAATATCTTCCCCCTCATCTTACTAAAGCAGTATATCACAGATCTTACACTCAACGATCTGCTTTTCTGTACTTCAAGTATTATTCTACAGCTACATAAAACTCTTGTGTACAATAGGGCTGAAGCTACAGTTTGTTTCCTACCATCTAAAATTGAGAATACTTACAATCATAGAGTATTAATAGGGTAGTTTTAGAAAGATGTAACCATACAGTTACTCTAGTTTTAAGAAGCTATTAGCAATTAAATGTTGTTCAAAGTTAATGTGAAATAAACAATGACTTAAGAAATCAGACTCAGAACTGGCATGCAGTTCTGACATCACAGAATCACAGAATCACAGAATCAACTGGGTTGGAAAAGACCTCAGAGATCATCGAGTCCAACCCTTGGTCCAACTCTAGTCTGTTTATTAGATCATGGCACTAAGTGCCATGTCCAATCTCAGTTTAAAAACCTCCAGGGACAGCGAGTCCACCACCTCCCTGGGCAGGCCATTCCAATGCCTGACCACTCTCTCTGTAAGGAATTTCTTTCTAATATCCATAAATCAGCATTTACCCTTGCAGAAACATGCTGGCAAGGGGAGGAAATCCGGCCAAAACCAGGCATACACACACACAAAAAAAACCCAAATGTTCAAGTAAGCTTTAAAAACTGTAAGTTTGTAACACTGGGGAATGTGGCAGCCTTGTTATTCAGGCCTTGTCACACTGATACATAGTCACTGAGCAAGTCTAAGGGCCCATTGCCACCCTTTGGTCTGCATTTAACTCAGTTTCAGCTGAATGCAACGCGAGTGTTTACACACACCAAATAACTTCTGATGGAAAGGTATCATCAGATTTGTATACTCAAAATAGATGTCTACTGCCCAATCTGGGAATCAAGTCCTTATTACACTGTATACTTCTAAATAAAGCATAAGCATTAACATGGCATGTGATCATTTTTAGAGATATATCAGGGAGGAGAAATTACTTATTAGAAACATGTTTTCTTATGCATGGAGTGTCTTACCAAAGCCACCAAATTTTTACTGATGGCACTCATACAAAGATGAAAATTTATGGCTTCCTTACATTCAAACTCTTTTCACCCTGTTTGAAACAGAAAACCAAAATGCTCTTGTGATTTGCATCCGCCTGAATTAGAAAGTGCACTTGGAAACACATATGTACCCTCAGATCTACTCAGTCTCTTATTAAAGTAGTAGCAACATTAAGTCTCACAAATTTCCTGTTAAATATCCGAAATTCTTCACTAAACGTTAGAAATTTCATTTGGTCGCAGCTGAATATCATTGATGAGCAAACTGATGCCCAAGAACACAACCTTTTTGCAACTAGAATAGCAACATCTGCCCCAAAAGATGCAGTGTCAAACCTGTATCAGTAAGACTGATGGAAAAAGAAATTCCCACATGCCTATCATACCTAGAGATTTAGGCTCAAGCAAAATTTAAGAGGGGTCAGGGGAGGAAACAACCGCACTAAATCCAAACAGATCTACAATTAACCTAAATTCTTACACATGTAGCTAAATATCCTACTAAAATATCCGGCAGAAAATTGATGGCCTGCTTATTGATTTTGACCATCTGCCTACACTAGTAGTAGTGGTATAAACGTAAACTAGTGGTATAAACTAGTGGTATAAACGTAAAACTCAAAACTGAAGTCAGACAGTAAGAATCTGCTTGTGGATCCCTACCTTCACACCACTCTATTTTAAAAGGAGCATGAAGAGACCTTTTTTTTTTTTTCAAACACACAGTGTAAAAATCAGCAGAAGAAAAAAATAATTAAGCAAGAACAGTGAGTGAGATAATATTGTTTGTCAATGCTCTCCAAGACAACATGCAAGTTACTAAAAGCAGCAGCATTTGCATTGTGCTCAACACATTCATAAAATTGGGCTAGGAAAGGAAGGGAAGATTACTGATCTTCTTTCCTCTTCCCTTCCAATGTTCCTCCTAACATACCAAAATATTTGAAAAGCAAATTTAAAAAATAAAAATTGGGGAGAACTGCATCATTTTTCCTAATCAAAGTTCTTTATAAGACATGTCATTGATATTCTTCACCAGCATATTATCAATAAATACTTTTAGGGAGCTTCATGAAGCATTTTTACAGCCAAAACATAGATCACTAGAGACCGCTTTAAAATGTATCATGAGATGTGTTTTCACAAGAGGATTAAGTTGTCACTGTAAAAAATTTTGCCTAAATTTAAACATTCCTTTAAAGCAGCAGACCAAAACATCTCCATGGAGGAGCCTTTTTACATCTTGATACTGCACCAATCTGTCCGTCACAAGTTAAACAACTGATGCAGTCAACTTAATTCAATTTTTGCACAGTGAATCCAAATACACAGAAGCAGAATTTGATTGGCTTTTTTTCAACGCATGGTAGTGCACAGTGCACAAAAAAGCCGAGGTGTTTTTTTTTTTAATAAAAAAATAAAATTCTGCATACTATATTAGGGTTTATGTACAAATAGATTTTCCCAGGAAGAGCTTACAAACTAACTGAAGGATGCTCTTAATGCGCCTTGCACTCTGTAGCTGCACTGCTGCACACTGAGGGTGGAAGAGACAGAACCACATGCCGCTCACACAGTGTGTATGTCAGCACATGTTATGCCAACACATTGGAACCAAAGTCAGCTCATGGGTCTGTGTGGGCTTGCAGGGCAACCCCTTCCACTCCACACTGGCCCTGACCTTCACACCACGCTAACTGTCCCAAAAGATTCTTACCTCACTGTGGCCCAAAATACCGTGCCCTCTGGGACAAAGTTATCTTAAAAAACAAACAATACAAAAAGTGTCAGAGATAATAAAGACTGCATCATTTAGAGTTTCTTCCTCCTTGCTGGACTCCTACAACACAATGGATTCAGAAGAGATTTTGTAACGTTTCTAAGCAACACTATTCAGAAAAATCATCTAGTTGAAATGCAGGACTAAAACTGGAAAACCTTTCATAAGAGAGGAGAAGCAATGTGTTTACCAGGAAGAAACCACCAGCACCTTTTACAGTACCTAAGTCTATTTAGAAAATCTTAGGGTCCACTAAAGTTTCATTCTACATTAACGGACAACTTAATGAGAACAATCAATACCGGAAATGTAGACCTTCTAGAAAAATGTTACCATTTATTCCATCCTGTAGGAGGATCACAAGCAGCTCCACTTCCATCACTTTGTGATAGCATTGTATAACTTCTTGAACTACAAGATGCAGTAAGCACTGTTCCCCTCAGCTCCACAGAGGAAAGCAACACCTCCCACTTTTTAAGTTACAACATTCTGGTGTCCAAAACGTCATTTTCATATTGACTAAGTTATTAGCATAGACATATTAGATCACCTGTTCTTTTATAAAAGAATGCCCAATGTCAAAATGCACCACTGATTAATAGCAACTTAACCACTCAGGCCACATGAATACCAATGTAGTTTTTTACGTGTGCTTATAGTGAGTCATTGAAATACAAGAGATGTGTTTCCTTCTCCAACTGAAATACCGTAAGACAAATAAGTCAGACTGCTGTTGCAGGGCACCAGCGTTCATTAAGCAAGAAAATATTTCTATATTGCTTAGCATACAAAGAAATAAGAAATACACTACCAGACAAGAGTAACAGCTCGTCTTCTGAAGGCAGTATCTCAACTTACTGAAACTAACAATAACCTGGTAATAAATGTTGTTCCACATACATGCTTTAAAATACTACACCTCTACACACAGAATAAAGCTATAATCTTAGCAATTGTCCATGTCTTAGCCAATTTACTTCAGCATCATGAAAGAGAAAAGATTTGAAAACAGCAGTATTTGTGATTGCATTATGCTTTTAGAGAGCTTTTGTCTGGCAAACTCAAAACAGAGCCTGGGCATGAGCCTACTTTCCGAAACGTGACAAGTAGTCCTGTAGCCACCTCCCATTGAACCACCCACAGAAGTCAGATGGCAGGAGCAGGCCATTAAATGGGAGGACATTTGCAACCAGTCACTGTGAATGCCTTTATGCTCCACCGTGCAAAGAAAACTGAAGCATTCAGTCACCATAAGGCAAACACAAAACAATAAAATCCATGCCAAGCTCAAGTTTTTAAGGTGAGACACTGGGAAAATGAAGAAGACTATTTTAGTAGGTCACTCTAGCTTATCCCCACTCTGTTCCCTGTTAGTCACCTCCACCTTCCCATCCTATCTACGCACACAAACTCAACCCCCCTGTGCTCCAAGGACTGAACGCTGTTCTCAGCTATGTTGCCACCTTAAAACTGATGCAACTTCAGGACACAGGACCCTGCTTGCTCTGTAGCAGCTATTAGTAGAACAAACACTTGGACACACCTTTGTAAACTCACCACCAACCTCTAGTTATTTCCAAAAATCCCTAGTACAGTCAGACAGATTAGCAAAGCCAGAGTCGTAGCTGGCAAACTGACAGTTTACCCAGCTATTCTCATAAACATGCAAAGCAAACACACTGAAAATAATTCATCTCCCTTGCTCCCCTTAATGTTTGTAACAATGCCCCTCAAAGTGACTGAGCAACAGAAACAAATAATGAGCTACTAATGCCTATGATAGCCTATTCATTTATTTTTTTCAAATTGATCTGTGAGCTCTACAGATGGACTTAATGAATTCAAACTTTTCCTAGCAAGCACACATGCTACAGCAGCCATTCACGGCATGAATCCACAGACAGAAAGATCACTTACCAGAGAACTAAGTGTTATTATGGGTTGTCAGTATACTATTACTTGCTTTTGATCAATACTGTACACCTACTTCAGCTTCCAAAACCCATGGTTTAGGATTAGTTTGAGAACTTACCAAGTATCTCCAACTGGTAACTTATTTTATACTAAAATAATAAAGTATATAACTTGAGAGGAAGTGGTGGAAAACAGGTAGTTTGATTAACACTATAAGCAAGCATATCATTCCTATCAAATATGCAATGCTTAAGATACCACCCTGAAGGCCACCCGAGGTCAAATCAAACTAACCACACTGATTTACAAATCCAATAAAGCCTATAATACTTTTGTCAAACATTTCAACTGTATTTGTAAATTAGACAAACAAAATGCTCCCATTTACAAGGCACATATCACCACCACTCTCTGGAACACCTTTGAACACCAGTAAACATTCTAGATAATTCATACACAGATTGATCTCAGCAGCACAATGCTCCTCTTTCCTGCTGTGATGTTAAGTGACTCAAATTTCTTCAGCATCTATTTTTTTGGCTCATTGATGTAGTTTTAGGAGGATAAGCAAAGCCCAGAAGTGAATGGAGTGTTTTCCATATGAGCTTAAACTCTGCTGGATGGGAGCGGCTGTGGTGTTCTCCTACAATCCAAGTCATGTGCAATCACAGTAGGACAAGTCCCCTCCCAGGCTACGTAAACTGGCATCTTTCCCAGCAGTTGCCACATCATGAAAATGATGCATACAAATAAAATCCCAAAATAAACACTTTAAAACAATGGCTTAAATGACTGCATAACTAAACTCAGCAGCTGGAGACACAAAGCAGTCCCAGCGGCAAACCATGCACCTTTCACTTGCAAAAGTGCTAAAAGATATTCTTATCAGCAAGCTCCACATCACACCTAGCAACCAACCCCCAAGTCTGGGTTGCAGAGTCATGTTCCCTGAGGCTGGACAACAAATAAACAAAACATGGATAATAAAAGCAGAGAGCATCAGGAACACCCTCTATGCAGAGAGAGCTTCAAAGTATTATATGTACTTTCTACACATGATGATTTCAACACATCATCTAATTCACTGAGTGTGGATCATGCTGTCTCACCTATTTAGACTACTCAGACCCATTCTCAGGAGTGTCTTTGCCAAACGATTTAGACTGACTTGAAGTCATAGTTTTCTGTACAAAAAATAGAATAAAACAGTAGGAAGACTCCACAGTGCAATCTGTGTCTTCATTAATCAGAAATTGTATTACATATGATCTACTGAAAACTCTTTGTGCAGTACTGCACTGGTTTACAACAGATTTTAAAATTCATCTACTCCATGATAATTAAAGAGAATTAATAGGTTATACTTCAGAAAATAATCTCAGCAGTCAAAATAACTGCAATACTTACACTCCATTACTTAAGGGAAGGAAAATATTCTAGAACAAACACAATTTTTGTGAAAAAAAAGGCCACAGCTTTGTATCTTCAAACTGGAAAACACTTAATCAAAATCCCTGCTTTTACCTTACCACAAAAAAAAAGAAAACCCAACCCTTTTTAACTCAGCCCTGAAAAATTTCCTGTCTTTTGCTCCCCGAACATTCAATTTTTTTCCACCTAGACCTAAGCAGACAGGATTTATGATGATGTTGTTCTAAGGAACTGCAGGAGTTCCAGATGCCAATAAAGATTACAGACCAAATGAAAGATAACTACTAACCATTGTGCCTGCATAGATAAATAAATCTGGTCAGTTCTTTTATTTGTTCTGTTACATCCACTAATCCAACCACAATAATCAGGACAGTAAGGGCTCATGAAACAGATTTGAAAACAAAAGGCTTCCTATACCTTTCCCAGCCCAACTTATGTGGGTACATATGCACAACACACACACACACCTTTTGAGAAGTTTTCATGTACTTAGGAAAGAGTGAGGCCCTTACAATGAACCAGAGAACTAAGCAGAAAATGAAGTGTTGAGGAAGTCCAAACGCAAGTACCAAGATCAGAGCAGGAAAACATTTCCAGTCATCCCTGTCCCAGAGAGTCATTTGGTACATCGGGAGAAAGTAACCCTGGCCAGAAGAAAGCAACACGTGGGCAAAAACCTCCGGTGCAGACCGACCCCGAGGCAGAAACCAGCCCCGTGTCACCGACAAGTGAGAGACCAGGAGGTGCCAGGACCCAGACCCACAGCTGGGCCGGGAGACGGGACCGCGGGCAGCCGTGCGGGGACCCCCGCGACACCAAGAGCGGGAGACGAGCAGGGGCAGAAAGGACCCCCCCATTCCGACCCCGGGCCGCCCCAAGCGGGGTGGGAGAAGGGCCACCGGCAGCCCACCACCGCACTGACGGCAGCTTTTGTTCTTCCACGAAGACCGCCACAGAACCATCAGCTGCTCCCGCTCCGAGATGGCTGGGAAACGCTCGTCTGGGGGGAGACACCGCTACGGGCGCCTCTGGTAGAAAGCTGGTCCCGTCGGGGCGGCCCGCGGCGGGCCCTACCTACCTCTTTTCGGCCTGGGGAAGCTCTCATGTAGGTGAAAAACGACTTTCTCCACAAAGTGCTGAATGTTGCTGTGCTCGGGCCCTCTGACAAACACCATCCAGTCGTGGGTGAAGCCCTCCACGGTGGGTTTCTTCCTGACCTGGGCTCGGTGCCCCAGCTCCAGCTTCACCTGGACGGCGCACTGCGGGGGGAGAGGCGCGGAGCGGCCGGTGAGCGCCCGCGGAAGCGGGGCTGGGGTGACGACCGAGGGGCAACCGGCCCCATCGCAGGCGGAGGGGGGCGAGGGGCACACAGACAAAACAGTAGCATATACACAGCAAGAGAAAAAAAAAAAATAGAAAGGCATCACCGTAACCCTGCAACAAAAAAACGGCCCCACAGGCGAGGGCGTAAAAGAGCTCTCGCTGCCACTGGGAGGACGCAGGGAGGTGCGGCCGCTGGCCCGCGGTGCCGTCCTGCAGGAGCGGGCAGCCGGGGGCCGCTGTCAGGGACGCGCTGTCCCTCTTCCCGGCGCCTCCGCGTCCGGTGACCCCGGTGCGGCAGCGGGAACATGGCTGAGGCGACACCCGCCGCCCCCCTCGGGGTGCGTGCGTGCCCAGTGCCGGGAGCGGCGAGAGGCACGGAAAGCCGCACGCAAAGAGAAATTCCCCGTCACGCCGACCCCTTCCCGGCGACGAGCACGCGGCAGCGCGGGCAGAGGCGCGGGCGGCGGACCCGCGGTACTCACCGAGCTGGCCATGCCTAGGGCGCCGGTTCCGCTGGGGCGCTCGCTCCTGTCCCCCGCCCCCACCCCGCAGCGCTAGTTCATGAAGACGTGGACGCGACGGCGGGCGCGCAGAGGAGCGGCCGGCGGGCGGGCAGCGGACATCCTCTGCCTCGCCGCTACCGCTGTCTGCCTCCGCCTTCTCCCCTCCCTCGCACCACACCGAGCCCGCGGCAACCCCGGCCTCCGCGCTCCGCCCGGCCCCGCCGGCTGGATGAGCGCCCGCCGCGCATGCGCACCGCCCGCGGACCTGACACCGAGACAGAGACATAACAGTGTGCGGAGGGAGGCGGGGCCGGGCGGTGCAGGCAGCCAATGGCGTGCGGCGGCGCGGCCGCGAGTCGCTCCGCCCGACCCCGCCCCGCCCTGCTGGCCCTTAAAGTGACAGGTTGTGGGGACGGGACGTGTGCCCGGCCGTGCCGTGCCGTGCCGTGCCGTGCCGTGCCGTGCCGTGCCGTGCCGTGCCGTGCCGTGCCGTGCCTCGCCTCCGACACACCCGAACCGGGGGGCGAGGCGAGGCTGGGCGGGGACAGACGGCGCCGCACCGGAGCGGGAAGGGGAGCTGAGCGAGAACGGCTACGAACAAAAGATAAACGCGGTAGCGGTTTCCTCGGCCGAGCGGGCAGAGCGCGGGCAAGCGGCGGCAGAGCTGCCGCCCTCCCCTCCGGTCCCCTCCTCACGCCAGCGGACGGGATCCCCAGCTGTCAGCGACAGCCTGGATCGCGGTGGTTTGGATCCGCCCGTGCCAACGGCGAGTAACTCCTCACGGCCGGGAAACGGCAGCACCGCCCGCCCGCCGCCGCCCGCTGCCAGGACCTGCCGGCCTCGGCCTGGGGGAGGTCTCCGGCCAAAATCAAGTAAAAGGACTCCCTGTGCCACAGGGCGCCAAAAGACGCACCTTCCTCCCCAAACCTCAGCCTCTGCCTCGTGTAACCTCACAAACAAACGTTTCTGAAAAGTCCTCAATATATTCTCTCGCAAAACCAAGGGGAGGAAGGGGGAAGGGAATGCCCTGACTGCACAGGTACGAGAGACAGGAAACCACACTCGGATTATTTACGACATATTGGTAGCACTGTTATTTCTACCAGTAACGGGATGATAACTCTTAAAACAACAGTTAGCTCCTCAGCAATGTCTATATCCCTTCCGCACTGTATAGCGTGCTGATTCACGGAACAGGAACGTGCTGGTGAGGGTCTGGAAGTGACCTGCTGCGAATGTCCGAATCACGGTACTGACGCTCCTGAGATGAGTATATTCTGACAGCCACAAAATTGTCCAAAATTTTCTGTAGCAACTTTCGCCACACTGAAAACTATTTCCGTCTGTCCGATAATTCTTTTTTTGATAACGTTTCTGGTTACAATTAGAAGTCAATGGTTCGACAATCATCACAGCAATCCTTTCCAACAGAAGTACTAATAGACACGAATGAAAACACCCGCCCTGGACGTTCCAGATTTCACCAAGAGATGGCGCACGGAGTCCTTTCGCTAATGTCCTTATTTGACCTCTGCAGAAGTCTCAACTATTCATGGCTCCTATATTCTCTCTTTTCACTTCGGAATTCTGTCTAAATTCTAGCATAACTTAATAATTCCTTCAAAACTACTGAGATATGTCTGACTTTTCTTACAGACGTTGTAAGCCTTAATTAATAAAATTAGTACTAACAGCTCAAAAGAATTAATACAATTTGTAAAAATTCAAAAAGCTGCAATGTGACTTGAAATTTATTAATGCTAATCCCTCAAGTATATGAACATCCATGCTTTAAAATTGCAATGTGCAGATATGATAGTTCACATATCTTTTATTAACCTTCTGTTGGGCTAGCCAGTGAGGCAGCATGGGTAAGCACTGCTGAGTCCATAAACCCATCAAAGCTAATTCTGGTAACTTTAAAACTTCATACATGCAAGATAAATAAAAATAAATTTTTTAAAAAAAAATTAAAAAAAAAAAAGAAAAAAAAGACAGAAAAAAATAACCTCACACCAAAAAAACAAACCCACAAACTTATGCTACTTACTAGAGTAAGGATTATGCACATGAGCACTGACAGCCAGACTGGACCGCTACCGCACTCAATGCAGTGGGCTTCCAGGTGTCGGGACCCATCTGAACAGAGGATCTGCAGGCAGAGAATTCTCCTAGAAACGTTCCATTTGTGCTGTAGCTGAGCTGCTCTTCTCAAGTGTTCAATTGTCTAAGGGACTTGTAAGGACTGAGAATAGACTGCCAAGAGCATTTAGCTGCCTAGATCCTTTTGGTTTCATTGGAAATCAGACTCTTCGGCATTTTTTAGTCAGTGAGGAGTTTTGCTATTCAGAATACACTGATTTTTTGGTGCTTCATCACAACTTACTCTTTCACATTAGTGCAGAGTTGAGTATGTAACACATTCCCAATAATAACAATAAAATATACACTAAAATTTTGCATTTTATTATTGACACAGATTTACTTTGAAAACATATGTGACCTTTTGTTATAGAGTAATGCAACTCCTGGAAATAGTGTTTGATTCTTACTTGAACAATAAATTTGAAGTACTGATGATTTTACAATAATGACTGGGCATGACTGTTTAAAGCATTAACAAACCACCCCTCTTTCTTCAACCCCATCACCCACATTCCAACTTCATGTTACACTGCCAATCCAAGCAGGAAGTTCACAGTGAACAAATGGAAGATGTGCTTCTCTGCTGTCCAAACAGTGCTACCACTCCATTATTAGGGTGGCAGATACCTATGTTTTACGACAATTACAATGCATATTTCTGCTTTGTTATTATTGCCTTTAAAAATTGGACAAATGTACTTAAATTAGTACTTAATTGTACTTAAATGTACTTAAATTATTAATAGGCAAACCTTACTTTAGTCCACAAAGATTATATGATTTTTAAACATAGGCAGACAAAAATATTTATCTCAGTGGGTATTTGAGCCTGTACGTATATAGTTTCACAGATAATTTGAATGCATTGAACATATCTTACTGACAGCAATTACACAGAAAGCAGAAAAATGGTCTGTGACACAGATTCACTACTGAAACAGGTCTATGGAATTATTTCCATACTCAGTGACTGCAGTATCAGCCTTAAAGTCTTTTTTTTAGTCTGTATATCCACAACTTTTAAGACTTCAGGGGTACAGAATACTGTCCTGAAGTATTCAGGTACAGGCATTATTTTATTAAGGAAATGTATATTGGAATCACTTGTTTGAAATGCTATTATGTATAAATTCTTGTATTCGATACATTTTGCTACCTAGAAACTAAATTCTTTAATACTATCTCTCTACATTTCTGGAGAACTCTTTGAAGATCTTGACTGCCCGTTTGTGTTTTCCTTCCTTATTTGCATAATAGTTTGACATCATGAAGAATAGATTTGTTTCCTGTTCTGGGGCAGAAGTCAGAGACACTATCTTTATGTGTAATAAATTATGTTCTGTTATGGGGGTTCTATGTAAGGATACAACTTTTTTTTCAATTCAGATGAAAAAAATAGTATGGACAATTTTTATGTACGGGTTATCTCATAGGTTTTTTTGGCTCAGTAGGAAAAAGGCAGACAATCAAAGCAGCCAAATACAAAAATAAAAGCATCACTCTAAGCTGGGATATTTCTGCTTCTTGTCCACCTCCTTTCGGCTTTTCTTCTTGTACAAAGATTTTAATGAGTCTTCCCAAGTTTGTTCTGGAAATCGTCATTACTTGATATAATTATAACCTTTCTGCTATTTAAATTTATTTCTCCCTTTGTATAAAAACATAAATGATCCATAGCTATAGCTGGGGAGAAGTCACAGTGAGCCTGATCCTGAATGCATATTCACTTGCCAGGACACACAGCATGTGCTTCCATCCTAAAAGTCTGCAAAGATTACTACTTTATTGTAAGCTAAGAGCAGTGATGAGGTATTTTTATACAAGATATACACAGATTTATTTGCCCTGCTTTTCTTAGAAGGTTGTAAAGATAGGGTTTGGTTTCTTTCCTCCTGATACACTACTTTCTGAGAAAGGAATGGTCCTTTTAGGCCTGGCAGCATCAAGTATACATACTGTTGTACATTCTCTTTTAGAGAAGAAATCGTATGAGTAACAGAATTGTCTTTAGTTGCCACAAAGTTTGTTTCTCTGTGTTCCTTCTAGCTTTCATGCCAAATACAAGAAACCAAAATCACTTTTGAATTTTTGGGGTTTTTTGAAAGCCACAAAACTACAATAACTTTAGTGGTTGTGTAGTTACTCTGTGGTATCTTTGGTATTTTTGTTTTACCAGAATTAGAGTATAGATGAGCAGAACAAATTTTATACTCAGGCTAGGTCAGAAGAGAACTTTTGGCAGCAGTGTAGCAGTGTAGGCAAACAGAGTAGCTATTAGGTTTTTAATAGTAGCTCTAATACAGGTGGGGATATCTGAACCTGCTTAGCAGGAAAGAAGGTGTCCAAGAAGTAAACAGTCCGTGCTACTCTATATGATTGGGGTGGCTGGATTTTTAATTTTCATCTGTAGAAGAAACAGGAAAGAAGATTAATAAAAAAAAAAAAAAAAAATCCACTGAAAGGAGATGTTTTTTCTTCAATAGTTCTAGCTTGTGTCACAGTTGAGAATAAGATGAAATAAGGTTGTCCGTAATAAAAAAAATCATTTATTCATAACAGGTACCAATGAGACAATTCTGTTTTCCAGAATCCCTTAAATGGGCAGTTTTCTGGCACAGACTCATATTTCATATTCATCTCCCTGACGGAGGATTTTACAAGAAGGAATGGAGCTGGATAATTCTCCAGAGTCCTTCTATGGAGATTTTTATTTCTCATGTATTCAGAGAAAAATATTTTCCCCTTGACTTAGAACAGGCCTCAATCAATACAAGCTCTTTCCCTATATTGTGCATCAGTGTAGGAGTTGAAATGCTTCTATTACCTAACATTATTCATCCTATTAGTCTTTTTAACTACTTAACAGAGGCCACTCAGTGAAGTAATGATTACTTAGAAACATCTGCAGATTCAGGCTCAGATTTGGAAAAAAAAAGGGAGTTGTTTAGTGTGTGTCACTTGTGAAGCAATGTAGAATTTTAAACCCCTCAAAAATTTAAAAATAGCATTTGTATTCAAGCTGAAGGGGTTGTGATGTAATGAGAGCCATTTAAAAATCTATCAATTTCACAAACTCCAAATATAATCTTCAGCTGACAGGAGCAAAATCAAAGAATAATTTTGACCTGGTTAAAGGACAACCTGGTGCAACTATTTTCTTCATTTTGGATTAACAGTTAAAATAAACATTCTTTGATCTCATTACAGCAGATGGATGCAATTACATGTATATGGAAGTGCAAAGACCCTGTTTCAATGAACTACAGAGTTATAAAGGTGAAGGTAATTTTCTAGTAGTACTATCCAGTACTGTTAAAACAGGATTTACCACAGAATAATTACACATCCGCTGGAAAATGAGAGACATTTGGATCACATTCTTAAAAGTATTTAATAACCTAAAGGTTAATGTAATCAGCTAATGCAATGCTAAAAATGCTTGCACATTTTGTGTCTGCTGAAACAACTGCTGTAGCTATAGAGTTCCCAGTTCAGACACCTTCAGACACACCTGCATAGAATCATAGAATAATTTGGATTGGATCTTTAAAGATCATCTAGTCCAACCCCTCGCAGTGAGCAGGGACATCTTCAACTGGATCAGGTTGCTCAGAGCCCCATCCAGCCTGGCCTTGAATGTCTTCAGGGATGAGGCATCTACCACCTGTGAACAGTGAGGCACAGATCCCAGATCCCTGGATTAGATGGAACATGAGTCAACCTTTCCACTCAATAGACAGCTAACTCTGGAAGAAGCATCACTCTGCTGCTGCAGCATTGCACCTGATCTAACACTAGCTATACTGTTGGTGATTAGACACACAGCTGAAAGGTATTGCTGCCTTTCTGTATTATTTTCTTATGCAAAGCAGATACGTCTTATGTCACAAAAGAAGGAGACCATTTCCCAGCTCACCTAGACACACTGAATTGTTTTCAGAGTTTCAAACACAGCTGTATTAAACTTCCACTTGAAGTTCAAATTTTGAGAGCCAAATATATGGACTGACTTTTTCATGGGCCTTGTTTTCAAATGTTTAAAAAAGGAAAGTAGCCAAAACAGCTAATATTACTGGCTACAAAGGAAACCACAGTGCCTTTTAAATATATCATGTAATAATTACTCTATATATGAGACCTTTTAATTTCTTTATGCAGACAATATACAAAATCATAGCGCATTCCTGATTCAAGCCAGATATTTTGATTACGATGTTAAGATGCTGGTCTGAACCGCAGCCAAAACTTAAAATGAGACTACAGCTGATCTTACATCTACAGCAAGGAATATGTATAAGTTGCTTTGTAATGCCACTCTGGCTGCCATGAACTAATGGCAAAATACTCTCTCTGATTGGCTTTTTTTTTTCAGTTAGCTACGTAGGCAGAACAAATGCCAAGCATCCTGTGCCAAGTGTGCTCCTGTTTTGAGGCTTTACTGGCTTACCTATGTCTAATCACAAATCAAATAGAAAATAAGCACTTTAGTTGGTAACATATTAAACCCTTAGTCAGCGAAAAGATCTTCGAGAGCAAGGGCTGCATGTTTAGAAAACAATATAGTTTATAACTCACCACCAACCACCTCAAAGGGGCGTAGTAATAACAAAAGATAAATGCAAAATTGAGTTTTGGCTATGTACAATATTACAGTATAGAAGGTTAAAAAAGTGTTTAAAGATCTCTAGGGACACATAAGGAAACCTGTTCAGGGTGAAAAGTCTTATTGAGAGACCTGCAAGGGAGTACTTAGGTTTTTTATTTCTGTACAGTGCTGTACAGAAATCTCCTAGAGGAGAAAGACAAAGAAACACAGTCAAATTCTGTACTCAGTTTAGGCCTGTGTGATGACCAAGGTCAGAGAACCTGTTCTGGATTTCCACAACCATAGGCAGGACAGAGTCTGATCGTGCATGCACAGGAGCTATTAAGGAGTAACTTCACTGAAATCAGTGCTCTTGGTTCTTGGCCTGATGGGAGATCTACCCACTGGAAATCAGTCACAGAATGTAAAGCAATTATGTGACTGTCCTCACTCTGCATCTGGTTCTTGTGCTAGCCATTGTATTACTTATTTAAGTTGACCATCATGCAAGATAAGAGTTTATGAATAAGATGACCAGTATGTCTTGGTCATAGACTTGTCTTATTCTATGGCTTGGTTACAGGAGTATCTATAAGGCTGAGTACACTTCCTTCACACTTCTTGTTGCAAGAACCATGAGCCAGACAAACCTTCTTTATTCCCAGTATCACTAGAAAATTAATGAAAAGCTGGAATGGCTTAGCATTACCATGGTGAAAAACTCATGGGGAAAAGCAGAATTCTTCATCAGTGACAATTACTCACATAGCCATAGGGTTTTAGTAATCTTCAACTTTAATTAACTCATGATTACACCCTCACTGTGACTCAGAAAGTAGCTTTAGCCTGACTTTATGGATGGGCAACTGAAACAAAAAGAGTTTAAATGACTGGAACAAAACCAACAAAATAAGGCATGAAGTGGGGCAACCAGTTGAACCCAGTGAGAAAAAAGCTTGGCTCTGAAAAAAAAAATGCAAAAACCAAATAAATAGGAAAAAAAAAAAAAAGTGTAAACAAAGGTAGTGTGGGAGAACAGAGAGACTGAAATTCAGAGCTTGCTCAAAAAATAATAAGAAATTCTTCGATAAATATGGAATTTGAAAGAACATTGCAAAGTTTGAGGAATATATTACGTATGTATTTGCAGATGGCTGGGCTTAGGGAGTAGATAGGTGTATTTCAGAAATCTAAACAGAAATCATATGAATGAGAAATAGCTACTTTTACACATGAGAAAGTTGTAAAGCAAGACTGCTCAACATATGGATGTTTGGGAACCAGCTAATATTACAGCATTGAAAGGAAGCTGGAGGTAATTTTTCATGACGGCACAGAGGGGAGCAAAGCAGAATTAATACGGGTGGAAAAGCTTTGCCAGCTGCTGGAGCAGGACAGTGGAGCTGCAGCCTGTATGTTCTGACTTGCCATGCAGATTTCAGAAGGCTTTGCATATATGTTCTGTGTGGTCCACTGAATTCAATAGGTTTTAATAGCAGAGCAGCTGCAGTCCATTTACACTACTCCTAATGGTAGGCATCCCTCAATGCACAATGAATTTCCTATCAGAATATTTTCCAACACCATATGACATTAATTCCAGATACTTTTCCGTACATTTACAATGTCAAATAAACTTCCAAGCTCTCCAAAAGCTAGAAATGCAAAAAACATTGTGCGCTGATCTACTGCAATATCCACTTCGCAATACTCTGCTGCCTCTCTTTTACCCACTCCCCATTTATCTATTTTCCCATACAGCAAATTTCTAACTGACGAAAACTATCAGTTTCATCTGCTTCAAATAGCAAGTATATAAAAATATATGTGTGTGAGAAACATATGTACTATATATAAAAAGATTAAGAGTGCAAAAATTTCCCAGTGCATAATTTATCTGTGTTCTGCACTTGCACCCCTATCTCAAGGAAATCCTTCAGAGACTAGGGCAAAAAGGGGCACCACTTCCTACATAAATTGATGCCAGGAGGCCTGCAAGTCTTTTGGGAGAGTACCTGAATCATAACTAATTTGCTTTCAGAGTTCAGGTCTTGAGCCAAAGGGGTTGAAATCTACTTGTTCCAAAAGCCACTCTTCAGCAGGAATTTCACAGACACTTCGTAGGGCCAACAAAAGATGGAAAGTTTGGGTCAATGAAGTGTTTAAACTTCTATAATTGATCTTACTGCAAACACTGGAAATTGCTTCAATACAAGTGATTGCATTAATAATGAAATCAAAATCTCAAGGGTTCCAGAATGCAGTGTCAAATGGAATCAAAGGAAATTTAACTCCGGTAACACCAGGAAACACAGATCTAAAAGATCCCTGAGGAAAGTAACTGGTGGTAAAAATAATATCAGATGGAAAGACAGCAAAAAGAAAAAAATAAATTACCAAGCATAAGACAGAAATGCAAACGCACCTTAAGCAGTAAGAAAAAATAGTTTGCTTCACTGAACATTTTTTCAACAGTGATTTCACTCATGTCATTAGTTCTCCCTCATACTGCTAGTCCCTTTCACATTGCTTATGTGAAAAGAAGTATAAATACTTGGAGAACTTGCCAAAAAAGGCTCAAACCAACTTTGAGTTTTAATTTCTGTACTGATGGTCCAGGTGTAATCCAATGGACTTCAGTGAGGACATTAAAATTAAAGCCTTGTCTTGCAAACACACACGGGGTAAATCAAAACAAACAAGTAGTCTTATTAACCTGAATGGTAATTATTAGAATGCTTTTCTGGTTTTAATTACTCCTGAGCAGTTTCCTCACAGGTTTATGACATTAACTAATGTCCTTTTAGATAGAGTCCAACAGGTTTGTGTTTCTGACCAAAAAGTTAAAATAATAATAAAAAACAAACAAACAAACAAAACCAAAAACCAGCAACAAAGTCCTAAATAGAAAGTTAGTCTGTCAGCAAGTATTAGTTAGCTGGAAGGACTAAGGAGACCTTAATCACTGCCATTGATCCATGTTTCCCTGTGCCCCATAAGAATCACCCACATTCTCGTCTTCACTATGGTTTCTTGACTCTGACTTCACAAAAGAAGAAAACTGGTGGCACAGCACCCAGGAAGTCTGCATTTAAAGATCTATGTCACTTTTCTGCCTTTGGTATAAGACCTGAGCCAGGGGCTTATCCTCATCATAGAAACTCCAAGTATTGTTTTTTACCCCATGTTGGAAGCTACCCACAAAACTAATCCAGCTAACAAAGCTTTTCAAACACATAGCAACAAAAGCCATTCTTCACATGTTTTGTAAAATCAGCTTTTTTTTCCCCTAATACTCAAATATCACTTAACCCTTCGCCACAGAAACCAATTAGATTGTGCTTCTCTTGGAAAACAATCACAGATCATGATTCCAATAATGGAAACGCATACTCTGTCGTGGTTGAAATGGACAAACGACATAGACTAAATTCTTAAGTACAAACAACAGTCTCCATTTATTGCCACAGTGCATTTTTATACATTTTTACCAATTCATGTGTTTCTTCACAATTGGTTACAAGTTACAGCAGTAACATCTCACTTTGCAATACTCTGCTGCCTCTCTCTTACCCATTCCCCATTTATCTATTTTCCCATACAGCAAATTTCTAACTGATGAAAACTATTGATTTCATCTGCTTCAAATGGCAAGTATATAAAAATATATGTGTGTGAGAGACATATATACCATATATGCTATCATCAATGTTACTTTTCTCTTCCCTTCTCTCTCATGGGTACATCCCTTCTTTCCCATGGGTACACCTTAACATCTCCAGATACTCCTTTACTCCCATCTCTCTCATGGGTAACCCGTAATATCTTCAATGCTGATCTCTGTTCCCATACCTTCAATCAGGGAATGCACGGACCCACCATAGTTTCCCACAATTCCCCCTTTTTGTATTTGTGCTAAAAAAATTGCCTTCATTGTCCACTGCAGGGCCCTTTGCAGCAGAGAAATCATGCACGGCAACATTAGTAACACAACCACAACAATCATCAGAACAATCAGTCTCATTTTCACTACTGATCACAACAATCCTGAAAGCCCCCAGCCACTAAACAATTTATGTAATGAATCCCATCAAAATCTTCATACCCATGTGCTTGAGCTAATAACAAAAAGTCTATTGCGGCTCTATTCTGCAGTGTAGCATGTCTTACAGAATCTACATCTAACAAGAGTCTACTTAAAGCCTTAGGAGTTCTGTTAGTTTGCTCAGCTAACCAGCATCCTAATTTTTCTAAAGTATTTAAAGCTTTAGCTGTGCCAACACCAGGTACAAGAGATCCTAAAACGCTTAATCCCGATCCCCAAAAATCTACATTATCATCACATTTTGACTCATATACATGCAAAAAGTGTTCTTCCTGTCTTGCTCTTCTGTGATCTATCATCATAGGTTCATTGGGTGTTAAGAGAATTAATCGTCCGAAACTACGTGGTCCTCCAACAGCATTAGGAGGAATTCCTGGCCAGGCTCTATCTCTGCAGATCAAGAATACACCATACGGGAGTTTTTGGGGTCACTGTCCCACAAGGGCAACCCCTTGGATCCTTCTGCGAGGCATTGCACCAATGTGTTTCATTTCTGTAGTCATCAAGGGTAACATTAACATTTTGCAGTTTTATCCATCCATGCTTTAGCATATTGTCCTGACACTTTTCACAAACCAGCTGGATACAAGCATCCATAGGCACAGATCACATCAATTCCAGTTCCTGTGGTTAAATATCTATTTCTGGGAGTGTTGGTATTATTACAGTTTGTTGCAATACCTTTGCACTGACCACTGTTTTGAAACAGTTGTGTGATGCTGCTGTAGTCATCCAGGGGGATGCCAACCAAGCATGTGTGGAATGGTTTTCCTGGAGACGCCATAGCTAGGCATATGGAGTCCTGGTCATGTTGGCTAAAGTAATCCACATGTTAGTCTTTGTCTGTGCAGGCATCCAAAACACAGCAGCTGCAGCAATCATTGTCAGGAAGATAACACAGGTTTCATATTTTGTGCCGGCAACCATTGTGGCCCTTGATCTGTGAAGAGACAAGTGTAGCCTCTCTCCCAGGTTAACAACTGATGTGGCCTTTTCCATTGACCATTAGCTAGTGATTTGACCATAACTAATGTAGGTTCTTTCTGAATTAGCATGTTTTTGGGTCATACTTGCAAAGTGTTTCATCACAGAATGAATTTGGTCTGCATCACTTAGATATAAGTGATTCACCACATACAATGCTTTTGACAATTGGTTTTGTGGTGTTTCCCCTACTTCTCCCCCTTTTTTTTTTTTTAAAAAAAATCAGAATCAGATGCGTGTGTTGGACCTTGACTACATACTCAGAATCACAAACCAAATTTAGAGGTTCCTCCTTAAAAAGCTCTAAGTAATGTAAAGCTGCGCCAAGTTCTGCTAATTGGGTTGAACCTTCAATAATTTTTACAGAATGATGCCAATTGTTATCTGCAGGCCAAACCTCTACATCTTTATGAGACTTCCCAGAACCATCAACAAAACTGTGCAAGTATGTAGGATCAGACCACATACAAGTACGGCCTGTGAGGTTGTCATAAATTTGTTCATCAAAGTCTCTAAGTCCCTTTTGGCTGTCCTATTTATTGGGTATTGTTTTCCCTTACCGGATCGAAGTCCTGTTTCAGTTCTATCAGTGTAGTGTTTGCTTTAATGAAACATAGGCTGTTAATACTAGTGGAAATACAGCATTCGAAATTTCCTTGGAGATTTCTCACTTGCAGCAAGCAGACCTGCACCATCCAAGCAGCTTCTTGTGGGACATGCAACTAAACAGAATTCTCAGAAAATGTTACTTGAGCTTACAATTTACTTAACAAATCTTGACCCAAGAGAGGTATAGGGCTTTCTGGCAAATACAAGAATTCATATGGTAAAACGTTGTTCCAAATTGGGCATTCCTTTGGTCTCAAAAAACAGCCTTCCTTTCATTCTCTCCCATGACCTCAAAAGCTAGCACGGTGAATTTACTACAAAGTCTCTTACAATTAGTTACCACAGAACAAGTCTATTAAAATTTTTTTTTTGTTTAATTTCCCATCTTCATTAGAACTATGGATCCACTGGCGATGCCTTTAAATTTCACCCTCAGGCTCCTTCATGCAGTATTTCAGTTCTCTAGCAGTAACATTGCTGTGGGGGAGGCGGGTGGGAATAAAACCTCCCTCTCGCCCCCATCTGGGATGGCAAGATCCCCAGCCCATCGTGAAAACAAATCAGTTCAAACTCCACATCAAACCAACCTGACTCCACTTCACACCCAAATCAGCACCACTCTGACCCAGAGAAGCACTGAGCACTCAGATCCCCCAAAGCTGACCCGTGTGAAAAGACTGATCTCAGCAAGGAGGTAAAATGATGAGCTCTTTCCCTAGATGTGCCACAACCTAGGAAACAAGACAGGAGCAAAAAGAAACATCACTGGCAACCCCTGATTCAAAGCAGAGAAGCAACACAGTGCCACAAGGATGGACAACAACACTTTAGGAAAAAAAAGACTGAGCGGGGGCAATAAAGCCCCCCTTTCTCCGCTGAGCAGTGGGCAACCAGGTTTTTCCATAATTTCTTTTCTTTCTCTTCTTGCTGCAGTTTAGACATAACCAAGGCCACACAGGTGGCGTAATCGCTGTTGCTAAGGAGGAATTGGCCCTGGCAGACTCCTTAATTACAATGAGCTAAATTTATCTTGCAGCTGGACACAGGTCTGAAATTTATATTCAAGTTGTACAGCACAAGCCTGGGATATTTTTTGGTTTTTTGTTTTCCCATTTCATTCCCACTATAATACACTTTATATGCAATTTCAATTAGCTCAGCAATAGCTACATTCCTTAGCTCCATTTACCTTTTACAATTTACAGATGTCAAAATATCAGCATATTAAACATCAATCCATTATTCCATTTTCCTTGATCCAAATCAGTTCATATTCTAGCAGCTTTTAAATACAACCTCATACAATACCAAGTTCACATCCATCATAGCATTTAGTGGTTTGTTTGTTTGTTTGTTTTTTAAAACGAATCAAAGTTTAACAAGTTAAATTATCTTTTGGTCTCAAAATTATATCACAATAAGAGCAAATTAACTTACAGTACCGTACTTCATCCATTTTTTTCTGAAGTTCTGCAGAACAACATTAACTGCAGTACAGCACTAAAACCCAGAATTCCACATCTAAGCCACAATTGAGTACAGTATTGTTTCAAGTTTTCTTTTATCAGAATATTTCCCCAAAAGTTACTCTAATGTGTAAGGATGCATCCTAAGAGGGAGCAAGGTGGTATTTTAGCAGCGGAACTGGTTCCCATTTTGTAATTATCTATTATCTCCCCAAACAAAATTATTTTGGTACCAAATATATATATATATGCAAACTAAAATACTGAGCTCAGATACGAAAACCAAATACCAAGTTCAAATATGCAGATGGATCACAGTTACACTAATTCAAGACAATATCTTGATTTTTGCATCGCATCTTTGTACCGATTACCGCTCAGCTGGGTGGAGGCACTGCTGGGTCTCCCTTACAAAACAGGTCAGTGTGCGCTGGAGCCCCATCGGCACCTGCCCCCTCGCTGCCATGGCAAGCTGGACTGGGCAAGGCTTTTATTAGTGTCTCATCTGGTGCGCTACGACTCTTTTCCCCAAAACAGGATTCTTTACCCAGTGTGCATACAAAAGAGCCAAGTTTAGTACACCAAGATGAGACACAGCCTGTCACGGAGTTGCACAAGTCTGAATGCTGGAATAAAGCTAGCATGCTAGAAAGAAAAATAACAGCTACTACACACAAAATTTTACCATCACATTCACACAGTAAAGAACAAAATTACTCATGATCTTCTGTATTATTACAAAACACACATTTTGAGTCCATGGATTCTCATTAACAGTCTGCAAACTCACCGTACCACATAACAGCCAAAAGACCTACTAAAACTGCAACATATTTAAACAGATACCCACAAAGAAAACAGGCTAGCAAGGAAGACATCTATGATTGCTGTGTTATACTTAAAGATACTTCAAGGTTCTATTCTCCGGCCAGTTTTCCCAATCATTTAACTTATACAGTAGCCACCACTGATTGAAATATTTCACAAGATTGTCTGTCCTCATATTTTCAAGTGCTTTCCTATGTTCTAAAACACCTCCCAATACCGATTTCTTAGGAACACAACTGAAAAAGTCATTCCCGACACCATCTTGTAAGCAAAAACCATGAGAAGAAGGAGGGAAGTGGGGGAAGCACAGGGCTGCTTGCAGCATGAGTGGGAAAAGTGGGGAGAAGGTTTACAGCACACTCACACAATCAATACCACAAAAAAGCCTGTAACAACAACCAGTAAAACAATTAACTCACATTCCTGACAAGCTGCTTGATTTTCAGAGAGGCAATACACAGAAGCACGTAATATGTACTGTAAAACTCGCAGATAACATGTTGATAGCAAACATTAGCATTCTCTACTGCTAATTTCAACATTTAGTGCTTCCTCAGCTTCTAAGTTTTCAATATGCTTATTGATGGCCTCTTGAAGATGGTCAATAAATTGCATGTGATTCTTATTAGGACCCTGATTAATAGTTGTAAATGATGTGGCTGCTTTGTCGGTTTCAGGCGGCTTTATCATAGCTTGATATGCAAGGTCTACTGACTGCCTCAGGATTTCAGAAACTAATTGTGCCTGTAATTATGGTGTGCCAATTAGTGTCTCTTCCAAGAGCTGGGGGATACCTGCCCCTTTCAACGAATCCCCATCGTTCTGTCCTAAATGATCTATAGCTGTTACACTGTGTAGGTCTAATTTTGCTTGAGTCTTTCATCGTTTTTATCTGACCTTGGGGCAACACGTACACGTACTCCTTTTTCTTTTAACTTTTCAAGAAAGTGCTGCAGATCCTCATCCTCATCCAAGTAATCAGATAAGGCGGACTTGAACGGTGCTGGAGAATCATTAGTAACAGAGGGATTTGGAACGGTGCACATTTTTGGGTTTTTTTTGTTGTTGTTTTTCCAAATCTAGTCCAGGGAAGCCACCCCTCACTCCCTCACACCCCCTACACACCCCGCTGTCTCTGTCTGTTCCCATTGCTCTTTTAATCCTCTCAAAGTCTCTAGCAATAAGTGCCATGTTGTTAACAGTTCAGTTGTTTCTTTGGATCTTTCAGTAGTGCTTTGCCCCATACTAACATCCTTCATAAAGTCAGTTCCAGAACGCTAATACTCTGCTTCTTCACAAGCAACTTCCATTTAGATAATATAACACCCTCTTCTTTAGATATGTTCCCCCATCCCATTCCTGGTAACTCACCAACTCTTGGCGTGGTGTCTTTTCAAGGATCCGGATCTTTGGCAGCTCCCCCCTGCTGCTCTATCAGCTGTACTGGGCTCCATCTCCACAGTTCGTCTTCGGCTGTCACAGCTTCACTGCTGTCTCTTCTTCATGCGGCATCCTTCTTCATGCAGGATCATGTTGGGGTCACCATATGTCGTGGTTGAGACGGACAAACGACATAGACCGAGTTCTTAAGTACAAACAACAGTCTCCATTTATTATCACAAGTGCATTTTTATACAGTTTTACCAATTCATGTGTTTTTTTACTATTGGTTACAAGTTACAGCACTAACTTATCATTGGCTAATTTTGCTATCATTAATGTTACTCTTCTACTCCCTTCTCTCTCACGGGTACACCTTAACATCTCCAGATACTCCTTTACTCTCATCTTTCTCAGGGGTAAACCTTAACATCTTCAAGGGTGATCTCTGTTCCCATACCTTCTGTCAGGGAATGCATGGACCCACCGTAGTTTCCCGCATTACTCTTGCAAACAAAATACAGTCTTCCTCTCTGACACGCCTACACAGTTGCAATTGGCAGAATTGTACAGGCATATTGCTCTGAGATGAGCTATCCAAGAACTGAAGGTTATTGGGTAACTACTAGGCATTCAGGCAAGTGGGTCGTGAAGACAGTAATTTTAATCTCATGTAGCCTGAAATGTGCTAAAGTTGAATATTCTTTTTTCTAAATAGAGACTTTTATGTTTTGAAAGTGGAGCTGAGGTATAAAATACTCTAAATCACATTCTCAATTTCATTCCTTGAATCCTCCTCAAGTTTTTCTGTGCTGCATTGTGTAAATGAAAGTAGAATGCAGTTTGTTGCTTTGAACTCACTCATATCCCAGTCTCATGGCTTGCTTTGCTGCACCTCGTAATTTTTATCTTGGATGCAGAATCTAGATCGTTACTGATTAAGGTGGTGCCATAATATGAAATATAATTTCAAAATAACAGCTTTGGGGGACTTCATGAACTGATAAGAATATAAAAATAGACAGTGAGATGACCTCAGGGATTTGCAGAAATATATTCAAAACACTTGACAGTTTAAAGCTGTAGTATGTTTTTGAAAGTCACTTATCAAGTTTGAATTTCACACCTGGATTCTGATGTTCAAATAAAGACTTTTTATAATTATTAATCATCTCAGAGAAAAATTAGTATCTGGAAGACACGTAATCTTGTTACTTTGGGATTTTAACTTTATCTTTGAGTAAGTATACATATGAAACATCTATTTACTTCGAAGTAGAATTCTTGCTTTCTAGAAAGATATTAAATATTGTTTCTAAAAATCTGATCCAATAAATCATCTTTGAGACTGTAACTGAGGTTATCTGAATCACTCTTGAAGACATTAGGCAGTACTGACCTTAGTGCGAGCCCCTGGTGTACACCACTAGTAGTGCCTGGTCTGCAGCTAGGCATTGTGCTGCAGATCACCAGCCTTCAAGCCTGGCAGTGCAATGCAATGGCTATCAGTTTCTTACACATTCGTATATGCACAGGGTGTTCATATCTATAAATTAAACCTATGTTAATGTAATATAGTCTAGGAAATACTAAGTGGAGTTGGAAATCATGTGTGTATTTTGGAATATTTTGAATATCCTTTCAACCTCAAAATTCTTATTGTCAATTGGAATCACTCAGTCAGTGCTCTCCTTTTGTGAAAATG
The DNA here is from genome assembly GCF_964273445.1 of Streptopelia decaocto. Taxonomy (NCBI): domain Eukaryota; kingdom Metazoa; phylum Chordata; class Aves; order Columbiformes; family Columbidae; genus Streptopelia; species Streptopelia decaocto. Next base: position 17,287,239 of record NC_138657.1, on the reverse strand, counting down.
TACTAGGAACTCTTAGTATAGTTGCAAGTCTGCCCACTCCATCTTAGTCACACATCCATTGGAGCAAAGCCAATTTTTTGGTGTTGAATGTGAATTTCAGATAAATTTATACATATTAAGTCCTGGTTAAAAATACACACATTTCTTCACCCTCTCCACACCTAAATATCCCAAAACAACTGAACACAACTGAAAACAGTCATTTCTGACACCATCTTGTAAGCAAAGACCAAAAATACTGTTAATCATAGTGGGACAGAGCCTCAAGACGTCATCCAATACAACCCTCTGCACACAGGCAGGATCAAACTTATGTGGAACTAACCGAGGACTCTGACCTTCACTTTATCTTGCTTTAGTTTCATTGTGAAGCTATGGACAAATCTTTTTATCGCCTTTCTTTGAATTTCCTGCTTGTGAATGAGATAAAAGTATTGGAAGTAGTATCTGAACAGTGCTCTGAAATATAGCATTAAATATTACTTCCCCATCTTAGTTATGAACTATAACCATGTTTTTAATCTCACATATTGGAGGGATTCAATATAAACAGAATATAACACATGGGAAGAGTCCAGCTATTTTCTGTCAGATCATAGATAATAGTTCTCATGACATGATACACAAATGCATTTCTAAGATTACAGAGAAAGATACAGATTTTCCACATACTTCAGGAGTATCTTTATTTGCAGTAGCTGAAAATTATTTTGACAGCTTTATGCAATCATTAATGAGCAAGTTTGAGCAACTACTTAAAGACATTTATTGAAATTAACAGCAGAATGACCTATGCAAGTTTGGTTCAAAAAGCAATTCAGTATTGGGATATTTGAAATATGGCCTACAAGGTGACAAATACATTGCATTGGGACCAAACTCTTCACAGATGCAACTGTGTGCTTCTGAAGCCAATAAGAGCTTTACAGACAGGAAAAACAGAAGCAAATGAGACTTCTTCAAGAACAGAGGACCTTAAGATGCAGAAAGGAAATATTCACAGTGAACTTGCACAGCATTAAAAGCTTCCTAGGATCCCTTTATTTTAACTACATTCACACCTCAACAATCCAAACCTGTTTGCGTTTTTCATTTTTACATGTTTAAAACCAAAATCAGACTACCAAATCAGCAAAGGTATTATATAAACAACAAGAAATTGCTCAAACAGATAAATGACTTAACAATGCCCAGGCACACTCAAATCTAAGGGCAAATTACAAGAATAAAGGAGTAGACATGCATGTAGAACAAGCCCCTACCCAGGGGTTAGACTGTTTGCAAGCCCCACTACGGGGTCCAACTGGTGGGACCAAGCTGTGTGAGAAAAGGCCTCAGTAGGGGCCTCACCACTTTGCTCAGGAGCTGCATTTAAGCCCAGTCCTCACCCAGGGCCTTCCTGAGCTAGAGTGCAGCCAGGCCTGTGCCTGGTCTTGCTAGTCCAGAACCTGACCCACCGGCTCAACTTCCTGGCTGGGTCATATGTAAAGCCTTCTTTCAAGTGATTTAGCTGTTCCCTCTGAACCACAAAATACCCTCAGCTCCATCCAGGTAACGGTGCTCAGGATCTCAGGGTCAGGTTCTAGGGGGTTTTAATTTTTTTCTGTTGCTGTAAACCTAGTCACAGACACACTTCTGGTCTTCTAGCAAAGAGAAACTATTTAATGTTGGATATCTGAATATCCATTTCAGTTTGCCTGTAAGAATTCCAAAAGGGTTTTATCTGATTGATCAATTGATTGTATTTAAATCAGTCTATGCAAAATAGAAGCTTTTTTCTTCTGTTGTTAACTAAAGCAGCTGCAGTTGTGGGAGACCCTTAACTGCAATAAGAAGTGTGTGGGTCTGCATGCAGCATGTGACACAGAACTGTGTTGTACAGAACATCTCAGCATCTAGTAAATGCAGACAGGGTGCAGTGGCAAGACAGGATGGGTGAGTGCATGACTGAGCCACTAGACACCCCACAACTGGGGAAGGCTGGACAACTCAAGGTAAACATGTTGCTGCCTCCCACCGCTTCCCATCTGGCCACTTGTGTCCATGAGCCAAAATGTCACATAAAACAAATCTGAAGCCATTTTACTCTGCATGCAAAGTATCTGCATTTGGAGGCCAGTTTCCCTATCTTGTCATTCTGTCTGGATGTACAATCCTGGAACTCTCTGCTCAACATTTAGCGCTTCATCCTCCATGTAAAATAATCGTTATCTTAACATAGGACACAGCTACTTAACTACTGTTACTGAAATCTACACAGAAATGTACCCGGTCTGAATTTTGCCCCAGATTTGCTTCAATAATGGTCTGAAGTCCACCAGCAAGAAGTACTCTGCTGGCTCTAGCTCTACTTGACCAGTCAAGCCCTTTGGCAATTCAGCAGCACCTTACAGCCACCCTTAACAAAACCAGAAGGAAGACAGTACCTCATCCAGGAATGCAGGAGACACGTTTGGAAATGTAGCAAGCTCAACATAAAATGTGCCAGTGGTCCTAAGCAGCCTCCACTTGTAGTTCGTCCAGTTATTTTGTTTCAGTTACAGAAAACTGATCTTTAATATAGTGAATACTGGGAAAACTCTGTATTAGTAGTTCAGTTGTAGATGGTGATTTTCAGTCATCTCCCAAGTAAGATTAAATAATGAGTGGACAGATGAAAAAAAGTGCTGGTAAGCATGAAGGGGGACTTCAAAATGAAGAAATACCACTTCTTTGCCCACAAGACCGTGAAACATGCTCCTACACATAATTAACTGGAGGTTTTATTAGATTTTGTTGGAGAAACTAACCAAAAGGAATGCACGAAATGTCATTTGGCATTCACTTCATAGACATGTCCAAACCAAAAATAAAAATCATAAATGCATGTATTTTGCTCCATAATGGTTAAACCAAGAGAGGAAAATCGGGTAAAATAACCAAGAATAAAAGGCGCCTTTTTTTAAGAAAAAAAAAAAAAAAAAAGACATATTTAGGGTTTCATACCTCAGTGGCTTGGACCTCTCTGCCACTCACTACAATCAGTGGGAAACTGAAATGCTCCAACAGTGATAGCAATGAGTCCTTGCCAGGGATATGTCTCAAACTTTCTACATTACCCTTCAGCAGAGCAAGTGCTGTACGGTCACATGCAGCCTGGCTATTCTGTGGGCCCTGCTGACACTAATGCAAAGGACGTTTTTATCTTTGAACTGCTGCAGGATAAGGTTCAGTAAGGCATTTCCAGTCTTATCTTGTGAGCTGCAGCGCACACCCTGGCAAGTGTTAAGCATCCTCAGCTCCCGTTAATCTCAACAGGCTTTGAGGATACAAATTAGGGAGGTTTTGCTCAATTCCACTCTCATGCTGAATTTCTATTGAAGTCCATTGAATTTCTGTATGGAGCGATGGCCCTCCACCCCTGACTACTGTTTGCAGTAAAAGGAGCTGCATCTAAAAGTTTAATGCATTTTAAATAAGCCTTAATCTTAGTACAAAAGGCTAAAGACATAGATGACTAGGCCTTCTGGCTAAACCTATATTTTATTATCAGGCGTAAGAGATTTTAAATAAATAAAATTTAATAGTGGCAGGCTTTGCTGCTATTTATTTCTGCAATATATCAGAAACATTGACTTTCCTTATTCCTTTCTTTCATTTTTAAAGCTAGAATTGCTTTCTGGCTTGGGTAAAACTCCATATAAGAAATGAAACGTGCAGATTAGGCTATTATCAGTGCTGTTACTGTATGATTTTCATTTGGATAATAACCTTCACTGGGAGACCTCATAGCACATTACAAAAACTGCCAAGAGAACCTTCTGGCATTTTTTGGAGACCACTAGAAGCGCATCACCCCTCATGGGATGACAGTCCTCTGATAAAACAATTCCAAATGTCCTGGAAGAAAGTGTGACTGGATTCAAGGACTCCTGTCTAGTTTCTCTCCTGGAAGAGAATTCACAGGCCAGTAAACAGGGCCATTTTAATGGATTTGCTGACCTTTGCAAAAACTCTTGTCACAGAAACTGGAGGGTGGTAAAGCCTATTTGGCAACCCAATCCAAGCTAACTGAATTCTATTTTTATTGTTTTCTGTACAAGAGACAGGCCACATTAAGACTAGCAGGAAATTATGTGGGAGATACCTCTCACAGGTGTCAAATTTCTTTTGAATTTGACTAGTGAAAGCAGATTTTGCAGCATAATCTGCAGCTGGTATGAACTGCTTCGAATAAAACCCATTTATGATTTTGGCATTGATGCTGCCTTTGTAACTCCCAAGCATTTATTCTGCTTTAGTGGAAGAGCTTGGAAGCTCGGGACACCGCTTTGGGGAACTACAGTTTCACACTCAGGCTCTAGAAGACCTGCAAGTTGAAAGGCAATCAAAAGCAATATCTGTGAATTTAAGCATGTCCATTAAGAGGTATCTAATGTGTTTTACCTGCTTCCAATATCTGGGTATTAAAAAAAAAAAAAAAATATATATATATATAAAAATATAAATAAAAGGTATGAAAACATAGCGAGACCACAGGACAGTAAATGATTTCATACAGATGAGATAGTTTCCTTTGGTCTCAAGTCAGGACTGAGTCTCTGGACTTTGTGAGAGTGTTTGAGTTATGTACACCTAACGTTCTCCTACGTCAATGTCCTTAGATGACCTGCATGAAAGTCAGGTTTTTGAAACACTGCTGGGAATTAGGCACCTGAGTCAGTTAATCCAGAGAATGGAGGTGATATCCCTGATATCCCAATGTCAAGCATGAAGCCACTCTGATGGAGTGCTTCTCAAAGTAAGGTGTTCCACAGTATAAGCAGGATCACAACTGTCAGCATCAAAATATTTCAAAGTCTATATGCTTCTTTCCCCTCAAGAGATCTCATTGCCATTTTCAACTAATGGAAAACCTTTTGGCTAATGCTCATTTGGGCAACAGCAGACTTAGCACTGTACTCAGAAACTAGAGGGTGTGACATGGAGCTGACACTCTCTTGGGTGTGACTTGGAGCTGACACTTGGCTAGAGAAGTTTCCTTGGTTAACTACTACTGAAACACACTTCATGTGTCTACGCAAGCTCTGCAACATGACAGCTTCACAAAGAAAAAGCTGGTCGGCTGTGGAGGGGTCTTGATAGATAAAGATCTGTTGCTAAATTAGTCAGGCTCAAAGGAATCTCAAGGCCGCTTCGGGAGGCTGAGGGCAAAGTCTGCTGTGAGAAAGAGGGGCGTTCCACAATCACCGGGGTCCTGGCATGGCGTGAATCATCGAACGTATCATCAGTGAGACTCCAGAGCACGGACAGCCCACGATACTCATTTAGCAAATCCATGCTTGGAGCGTGGACGCGTGATTAGAATATAGTTACATATATAAGGAGACTTGTTTCTGTAATAAATGGCTTAGCGTGATTCACATTGAATCAACTGGGTTTGCTGAGTCCTTATCTTGCTCCTACAGTCGGCTAAAAGGCTATGTGGCAAGAAACAAAAATAGTCTCTGTCAAGGTGGAGGAAAAAAGGGAAAAGGAACAGGAAGGAAGCATGTCAAATGCATGCGCACTCTCCATGTCCACCTACTGCAAGACTGGATGCGGTGGCAGTTGCTTCTGACTCACTTTCTGCCCCAGCAGCATGTGAGGCAGGGACTGGACAAGCTGTATTGCGAGTCTTGTGGAAGATTGTATGCCAGGAGTCAGGGAACTTGAACAGACCATGTCTGTTCTATTGGGGCTTACATTTTGGGCCAGAGAAGCCCATATGTTACGAACGTAATCTCTAATATTTACTATCTTTGGGAAAGGTAACGTGTATGTGGATCAAGGGGTGGAATGTACTGATCCTGACCAGGACACCACTGTACATTGAGAAGTCAGAGACCCACATCACAGCTGCCCTGAGCAGGTGCAGGACTCTGCTGTGCTGCGTGTCCAGCGTGGCCTTCAGGCCTGTGTTATGCTGCACGGGTCTAATGGCAAAAGGGCATTGTAACTGAGGAGCCTGCAGGCAGCTCCCACTCGCTACCGGCAATTACACTACTTGTGTGGCCTTGCCATAGTATAGTAGCTCAACCAACCAGAAAGGAGGAACTTCTTTCTACATATGGGATCTGTGTGGTGTGCTATAGGAAATGGGTCTCTTTAGCTTGGAGAAGAGGAGACTGAGGGGTGACCTCATTAATGTTTATTAATGTGTAAAGGGTGAGTGTCACGAGGATGGAGCCAGGCTCTTCTCGGTGACAACCAATGATAGGACAAGGGGCAATGGGTACAAACTGGAACACAAGATGTTCCACTCAAATATGAGAAGAAACTTCTTCTCAGTGAGGGTGACAGAACACTGGAACAGGCTGCCCAGGGAGGTTGTGGAGTCTCCTATTCTGGAGACATTGAAAACCTGCCAGGACACATTCCTGTGTAACCTCATCTAAGTGTTCCTGCTCCGGCAGGGGGATTGGACTGGATGACCTTTCGAGGTCCCTTCCAATCCCTAACATTCTGTGATTCTGTGAAAATCCATCTGGGGTCCATTTAATGCTGCATGAATGCAGCACTGTCTGAAGAGACACAAGATTTATTTGCTATCTACATTTCTTTTTCTGTTCTACTAACTATTTTATTAAGCCATTTGCTGCCCAGCATTTCTTACTGAGATCCCGGCCCCGCACCACTTCTCTCTGCCATCTCTCCCTGCACTCCCTGGTACAGAAGGTGGGCACCCCACTCTCACCCTCCACTACCAGGTAAATGCTCAGCCGTGCAACTCTTCCAAGACAAACTTACTGTGATGGGGGAAACCCACACTAAAATGCCCACAACAAATGCCCTGTCTTCCCTTAATCTGGTCAGCATGTAAGTCCACTAAAACTCTTCTTTTTCTGTTTCCAAGTAAAACTAGCAATGGTCAAAATTATTACTTGGTTTACTGCACAGACTTTTGCCTCTCCATTCAGCTTTTATTTCTCTAGCCTGAGTGAACAATAAATTATAAAGAGTTCCTAACTATTCAGATGTATAGCCGTCTTACTTATTTATAAGACATCAGAAAATATTACTAAACAGATTTAAGATTCAGTGATTTCATAGACCAATTCAGCAGGTTTTGGGTCTAGTTGTTACTTAGGTTACTGACAGAACAGGGTACCAAGCATCATAAATCAGCCACTTCACACAGCAGTGTGTATCCTACTGTGTCTCAAGAACTAAATGAAGAATATGAGGACCAAAGTATCCTACAGCATGGCAATGACAAACCAACCAATAGTGAGATGTTCTTAGACAAAGCAGAAAGGATGGAATGGGAAGAGGAGACTGAACACAGTGTTTCAATTTGTGTCGTTGCCTACGGTCACCTAGACACAGACTGAAATACATCAGTGCGAAAGTCCTCCGGGTGCTTTTAGCTGATCTTGGGATACTGCAGCTCTAGCAGCAAGTGGGCTTGTGAGCCCATCTTGGGCTCAGTGTACTGACCGCATAGCCACATCACAAATACTTGTTTGTGCTGTTTGCTAAAAGTTACTGCGAAGAAGTCATGTGGAGAAAACAAGCAGTGTACATGATCTGTGGAATCTTACTGGTCTTCACTTTGCAATGGCTTAACAAGACTCTGGTATAAAAGATCAAGGCCTCCTTCCTCATAAAGTAGTTCATAGTCCTACTGTGGTGAGACCTTGGTTTGTCAAGACTTCTAAAGACTGACACTTAGGAAAACCATGTGTCTTTTTCTGGCCAACTACTTTCCTGTTTTGCTTTGCTATCATGTAATTTTGAAACATTCAGAACTTCTTTTTTTTAATGCTTTTCATGAATGCTTACATTTTAAAAGTAAAAACACTAGAAGCTGACAGGATGTTACTTGGGAATATATATATTTGTTCTGTGAATAACACATTATTTGGTATTGTTAACAGCAGGAACTTTTTTTGCTCTTTGAACAATCAACTTAGGAGAAGCAGTAACTTTTAGCAAGTCAACTTACATTAAATATCCTCAGCATGTACACTTGTAGGCAGCTCAAGATAATATAATTCTGTTATCTGAGTCACCCTCAGGCTGCTTTTGGTTCTTGAAGTGACAGTATGTGCTTTACCACCAAATCAGTAGAAGAAGGAGCAGAACTCTTTGAACGCTGTAAACTGTGGCATTAGTTGGTGAATCTGGAAGCATATACTAAGATACTAAACAATTTCCTAAGTGTTTCACTGCTTTCAGCTCAAATCAACTCACAGTATACACCTTTGAGTTACATTACAGGTTAACATAGCCCTGTTCAAACAAATCCCTTTCAAAATATTTCTGACTTTCTCTGAAGATATTTTTAGTGAGACCTGTTCCAATGTTATACATGCCTTATACAAGTTGCCTGTTGCTTCTGTGTTCAGGAACAGAAGTGCTGCTTTGTGTTAAGATAACAATCTTAATTGAGAATACAATCTCTTAGCCCCTGCTGTGTGGAGCTTTCAAGCTGTTGGTAACACAGTGGTCATCAAAACACATTAGAGCTGATCTTAAGCAGTTCTTCTGCCTTTGAGAAAGCTGCACAACGTGCAGCACAGTGTGTCATCCGTTCTTCATGCCCAGAGTCTTCCTGATGTGCCTTCAGCTTGCTGATCACTGCCTGTCAAAATATTCACAAGACTGAGGAGACACACTCTGCAGTAATTTAGAAGCTGATAAAGATTTGGGTTTTTCAAGTTTGTGGAATATATAACTAAGTAGCATACTTGCTTCAACATGATGTGTTGCTTCTGTTTAAGTCTTCAAATTTAAGTCTGCATTGCAGTTTGGATGTAAGGAAGTATCCACACCTGGAAAACACAGCGCATCGCGGAGCAGCAGCACCCCGCTGGCTCAGGCCCGTCTCGCTATGACTGCACCGTTTAAAAAACCCGCCGGATTTACGTGATCGCGGACAGCGCCGGGCAGCGACAAGGGCCGGGCAGCGACAGCCCGGGCACAGACAGCCCCGGGCAGAGACAGCCCCGGACAGAGACAGCCCCGGGCAGAGACAGCGCCGGGCAGTGGCAGCCCCGGGCAGAGGCAGCCCCGGGCAGTGGCAGCCCCGGGCAGTGGCAGCCCCGGGCAGTGGCAGCCCCGGGCAGTGGCAGCCCCGGGCAGAGGCAGCGCCGGGCAGTGGCAGCCCGGGGCAGTGGCAGCCCCGGGCAGTAACAGCCCCGGGCAGTAACAGCCCCGGGCAGTAACAGCCCCGGGCAGAGACAGCCCCGGGCAGTGGCAGCCCGGGGCAGTGGCAGCCCCGGGCAGTGGCAGCCCGGGGCAGTGGCAGCCCGGGGCAGTGGCAGCCCCGGGCAGTAACAGCCCCGGGCAGAGACAGCGCCGGGCAGTGGCAGCCCGGGGCAGTGGCAGCCCCGGGCAGTGCCAGCGCCTCTAACCCCGCAGCCGCCCGGCAGCCCGTGCGCATGCGTCATTCGCCATCTGCTGCGCAGGCGCCTTGGCCCATGGGGCTGGCTGAGGCTGGTGGCGGTGGACGTGTCTGTTTGCTACCGGGGAGCGCCTGGCACGCTCGGCGAGGCGAGGTGAGGGGCGCGGAGCGGAGCGGCGGGAGGCGGCTGTGCTGGCCGCGCTGGCGGGCCGGGGAGCCGCTAGGGCAAAGGCGCAGGGCTGCGGGGTGGGCTCTGGGCTCTCGCGGCGCCGGGGTGGGCGCGGGAAGCGAGCGACGGCTGGGTGGTGGCGGGAGCGCCCCGGCACAGCTCCTCGGGGGCTGCCGGCGTCTGGCCCTGCTGGGCCGGGACGCGCCGTGCGCGCAGCGGGGCGGGCGGCCCAGGGCGAGGCCCGGCCCGCGGGGATGTCAGCGCGGCGGGGGCTCAGCACGGCGACAGGCCGGCAGCCACACTGCAACGGCTCTTGCCGTTACTCACTTGTAAGGCTTTTGGTTTAGTTTAATTTAAGCCTGGTTGTTTTGAGGAGCTGTGAAGTGCTGCACATGTGACACACAAGCGGCGGGAGAGTTTGCAGGTATTCTCACTCTGCTGCTTTGGTAGGAACACTGGTTTGAGTCAAGAGTCCTTTAAAACGAGCAAAAGGCAATAAATGTAGGAAGTGTGATCTCAGTGCTCTCAGCGAACATTTTCTGTTATTTAACTTAGTTTGCCTTGTTGTAATTACTTCTGGTAAACTGGTATGGACTAGATCTATGATTCTATGTGATCTGAAGGTGTAAAGCTACAACAACCCCTCTCTGCTTCAGCTGTCTTAGCTTGTCTTTCTTAACATTAGGATGCTGTACTGGCACTGGGTTTATGTGGCAAGGTTTTGGTAGTGTGGGGGCAATCAAGGGGGCTTCTGTGAGAAGATACCAGAAGCTTCCCCCACGTTGGATGGAGCCAGTGCCAGCTGGCTTCAGGATGGACCTGCCCACCGGTCAAGGCTGAGCCCATCAATGATGATGGTAGCCCCTCTCAGATAATGTATTTAAGCAGAAACTGCAACACCAGCAACTGGTGACAGGAATATGTGAGCCAAACAGTTGTGCAGGCACCAAGGTAAGTGGAGAAGGAGGGGACAAGGTGCTCCAGGCACCAGAGGAGAGATTCCCCTGCAGCCCATGGTGCAGCCCATGGTGAGGCCAGCTGTCCTCTGCAGGCCATAGAGGACCCCACACCAGAGCAGGTCGATGTGCCCAAAGGAGTCTGTGACCCTGTGGAGAGCCCGTGCTGGAGCAGGCTCCTGGCAGGACCTGTGGAGGACCCACACTGGAGCAGTCTGTTCCTGAAGGACTCTTCCCTGTAGAAAGGACCCAGGCTGGAGCAGTTCGTGAAGAACTTCGGCCTGTGGGAAAGACTCATGTTGGAAAAGTTCATGAAGGACTGTTGCCCATGGGAGGGACCCCATGTTGGAACAGGGGAAGAGTGTGACTGCAACTCTTGTTCCCTGTCCCCCTGCTCCACTTGAGGGAAAGAGGTAGCCAAGTTGAGACTGAGTAAAGTTAACCCCAGGAGGAAGATAGAGGTGGGGGGAAGGTGTTTTTAGCTTTGTTCCTAATTCTTATTATCCTACTCTGACTTGATTGGTAATAAGTTAAATTAATTTCCCTGTTTGTTTTGCCTGTGATGGTAACTGGTGAGTGATCTCCCTGTCCTTATCTTGACCCACAACTATTCTGTTATATTTTCTCCCCTTGCCTAGTTGAGGAGGGTCAGTGATACAGCAGCTTTGGTGGGCACCTGGCAGCTAGCTAAAGTCAACCCACCACAGATGCTTACCATTCACGTTAATTATACTGTAAAACACAAAATGGACCCTTGCTTATACCTTATGAGTTGTTTGTTTGTTTTTTCCTCTCGTTTGCATTACAGAATTGTTTAGGGTGGGGGTTGTCTGTATGGTTGATGGTGTAGAGTACCTCTTCAGCAATGAGAATAGGAAAAATACAGTTAAGGATAAACAAACAAAAAAGGTGTCAGGAGAAGTGAGATGTAATTAGTTACAGCTTAACAAGGTAGCCTGCTGATGCTGTATATGGGGTACATTTGGGGATGTTTAGTAGCCAGTGTATGCCTGCTGAGACTGGCTATTTTGGCAGTGATCTTTGCAATGTGTTAGGAGAGGACTACAGTAAGAATCTGCAGGATAATTATTCCCTTTCATAGTATTCCTGTATTATTTTTTATTTCTCGAGTTGGGGAAATGGAAAAGAACTGCTCCTGTAGAGCTTGTTTTAGATATGGATGGATTAGTTTCATGGTAATGCTGCTTCCTTTGCAAGAATTGTATTCTGTAGAACACTAGTGTCTGTCAGCTTCAATGAGGAAATAAATTACACAGTGCTCTAAGTTGTTAATGTTTAAGAAGATTCTGCTAAACGTTTTGGATGGTGTTTTTTTTATGTGTGAGTTGTTCGTTGTTTTTGGTTTCGTTTTTGGTTCTTTTGGTGACAGAGTGCTGGGGTAAAGCTTGTCAGTAGTTTTCAAGGCTGCTGTTGATAGGCTGCAGGAGGCTCTCAGGAGCCTGGCCCTTCTTCTTTTCACGGTGAAAGACAGTCAAAAACAGTTCTGCTATTGCTTTTCCAGTTCTTGGGATTAGTGTGTGGAAATTGTGCCATTCCTGGGAAAGAAACAAGGGTCTGTTAGAAATACTGATGCATATACCTATTTATAGAAGGGGATTGGCATACTGGCAGAGGGGGCGGTAACCATGCTTCCTAAAGGTGAAAAAGCAGATACTCTGAATTATTTTTTTTATTAAATTAGTAGAAAGCGGTCTCCAAATTAAAGTAGCTCCCAAAACTGAAGAAGGGGAAAATGCCCTCACCTTTTAATTTCCTTCTTTTCAAGTAAGTCTTGACCTAATCTTCAGAGCTTTCATGTCTTCAGTGCCAAAAAGGAAGATACAGGGTTAAGAAAAGGATTTATGGTTTTGCTTGGGTGTGGTGTGTTTTGTTGTTGTTGGTTTTGTTTGGGGTTTTTTTGTTTTGGATTCTTTAGTTTAGTTTGGGTTTTGGGGGGAGGGGTGTGTGTGGTGTTTTTTGCTTGTTTGTTTTTTTGTTTTTTACTACTTCCAGGTTTAGGTGGTGCTGATATTCCTTTTTATAAATCATACCTGGAATTTTCTGCAATTATTTATTATCTTTTGGCTCTGCAGTTACTGCCAACAACAGCTGTGCTTCTCCTAAACGTTTTCTCGTTACAGTCTTTGTCTCATTATATCGTTGCCCTCAGAGTGGACAAATGATTGTATGATGTTTCCATAGATGTTATTTGCTATTGGTAAGACTGGAAACGATTCTTTGAGAAGGGAGATATGAATGAATAAGTAGCATCATGGAGAGACGTGCTCAGCTCAAGAATGCATTTAGCATTTTATGATTGAGGTCTTGAACTGCAAAGTTTGGTTGACCTCCAGACTCCAACATGAATGTTAAGTGAAAACGTCTCTCTTCAAAGCTTTAAAAGAACCTTAACCACCACCTTTTGACTGGGTACTACTTCCTTAAAGTTTTCCTTTTGGGTATTTTTAGATTTGCTAAATGTTGTATGTGAACTTTTTACCTCTTCTGAGAAGTAAAAACTGTTAATGGTGCTCTGACAACACTGCCTGTAATCACCTTCTATTATCTATTTGTTTTCGAGTGCAAAGTCAGTAGAGACAAAGTGTTCCAAATAATATATAGTGAGAAGAAAGACTTATTTTTGCACAGATGAATAACTGTGAAATCGTATGCATAAACTGGGAGAATCATAAAATATCACTTAATGTTTGTGTTTTACTAGTGTGAACTAATAGCATTCAACAGCTTAGTTATGAAGATATATTGTATTAGTTATATATTTGAGATAAAAAACTTTCTGCTCTTTGCACATGTACAAAATTCCTGTGGGAAACTTACAATAAAACAATGTATTAAAAGTAAGCTGTGCTCTCTTTTTCTTTTCACAGTACTAAATGTTTTCACCTACGTATATTTGATAGCTTCTAATTTTTTAATGTAATTTCTAAAGAAAGAGAACCCTTGATTAGTATTAAGCATGTAGGCAACTAGATGCTCATTCAGCAGACTCCTTTATTATGGGCAAAAGTGCTTTGTTGAATGATGCTTGGAAGTTCCTTTTGTAGTTAAGGGTGACAGAATTGGATTTCTAGCTTGTCAAGTTTCCAGTACTATGTGTTTTTACCATGCTCTTTAAAAATGCAACTAGAGTTGGCTGCAATGGATTCCTGCATTTTTCACGATGTTTTGCAATTGCATTGCTATCTAGGCCTTGCAGGAATATGCAGGGTGGCATCCTTATTTTTGATTCATCTCGTTCCCAATTCTAAGGTTCAGATCAGAAACTATGCAAGTGCCTGTTCAACTGAGTATTCTACAGTGAATACAGACCCTGAACGTCAGGGGAGCAGATTTTGATGTATTCAGGAGACACTTTGGTAGGACCCTATGAGAAGTAGCTTTGAAGGGTGAAGGAGCTTAGGAGAGCTGGCAGAGCTATAAGCACAGCATGAAGTGCAAGAAAAGACCATCCTACTACTGAGGAAACTTTAAGGCTTTAATGCTAGTATCTGCTGTTAAGCTTAACATAAATCTTGTATTTCTTTCCTAAATACATTTTTCATCTCTCTTGCAGAGTGATCATATCACAGAGCCAAAATGTTGGATGACATCAAGAAGCGGTTTGAATTTCCTAATGCACTTATTCAGTCACAGGTAATTTTTTAAAAATTGATTTGTCTGTGGAAATTGTTGTCCCAAGGCCTGCTGCCTGACAGTAAAAAAGGCGATAAGGAGCACTCTTTGGTTGATTTTTGCTCCAAAGGCAGAAAACCATAGAAGTAGAGTATTCTTAAGTTGAAAACAAATGCTAATAGCACTCTCTGTGTAATCCAAACGTTGGAAATAATTGCTGATCACTCTGAAGTCTCTGCAGGAAAACAGGGAGCTTTCCAGGACTAGAAGGTTTATGTGGGGCCAAATGTTTTTTAGTGACCCTGTGATCTCGAGGGATTCTGGGAGTTACCAGACATCATGTATGGGGTCAAAATACTTTACAATGCATTGTAGAACTGCCTTTAGGACTGATCTGTTCCTGTGTGATGAGAGCTGATTGAACTACTGCAGTCTTGTCTGTCATCAAAGAATAACTGTATACAGCTCCGCTGTCGTCAGCAGACCAGATCCCTTCATTTTCAGATCCATGTGTTTGTTCCTGATCACGATCACCTGAAACTTTCTCATGTGCATAAAGTGTTTATCATAGTATTCTTAGTACTATGAGAGGAAGGAAGAAAATAATAGACTCTTTTTTAAAAATAACACTCTTTACTTGCTTTGGACATTGCTCATTTCAGTATTAGAAATGTGTCTCTTCAGCTGTAAGATCATTGCTAACTTTCCTGTTTTGAATTCAGGATTAAATACGTAGCCATTTGTTTGATGGAATAAGTTGATATGAATGCAGTCTGTGCAACCTGCTTTCTCTGTTGCTTTTTCAGTTTAGCTCAGTCTGCATTGGTTTACAATAATTTAGTTTGAAAGACACACAGAAGTCTTCTTGTGATCATCCTGGTGTTTAGCAGTGGCAGTCATGTTCCTGAAAGCTGAAGTTCATCGGAAGTCTAGCAGTGTCATGTACTGCAAATGAGTTCACATTATTACCAGCCTTGATGAGTAGGACTCGGCATCTTTGAACCAGGTCATTTTTCTTCAGTGCAGAAGAATGTCCCCATATTACAAGTATTGTTGAAATGTCTTGGTTCATCACTACAGCTGCATATTGTTAAGGGCTACCGGTGTGCTTTGGTTGATTTTGTGCTGTGCTTGGTTGTTTTGCTTGTTTCCACTTAAATTCTGTGACCCCTGTGTCGCAGGAGAGTAATTTAAGGTTCTGCTTTCTGCAGAACCATTTCTGAAAGAGAAGCACGACTTAAAAGAGTTCAATGGCGGCTTTATTATTTACTGCATAAGGGAGATATATCAAGCCAAATGCTGCTTGCCTTCTTTCCAGGCATGTGTATCTGTTCATGAAGCAAACCTTCGGGCATCTTCCCTCCCTGATAACTGTTAGCTTCAGGGGCTGTGTCTTGGAGCTCTGGAGGCAAACTCTCAGGCGAGGCCTGTATTTGTCGTGGTGAAAACTTTCAGGATTTTTCTCTCCCTGATAACCGTTTGCTCTAGAAGTCTGTATTTAGAGCTCTGAAGGCAAACTTTCAGGGGAGGTCTGTAACCGTTCACAAAAGCAAACTTTCAGGCATTCCCTCCCTGATAGCCATTTTCTCTGGAGCCTATATTTAAAGCTGCAGTGGCAAACTTTCAGGCAAGGCCCGTGACTGTAAGCCAAGGAGATTTTCAGGAGACAAAATTCTCAGAAAATAAAAAACTTAATGGAGTAGAATAGCAGAAGGGCTGGCTCAACCTGGGTACCTGTACAGAGGTCACCTCATGCATAGAAAACTACAAACTTTTATATCTTTACAGGCCATTCACACCCTGATTCAGTCCAACAGCAAAATTTCACCACCAGGTCCTTTGTTCCCCATTGGACCTCTTTTCTCTGATTCCACGTTGGCCTTTGTTTTGTTCAGTTGTAGACATTGTTTTTGGTCCATAGCCTTGCAGGTGCCGTTTTGTCTGGATAAATCCTTTCTTCTCAGGGAAGTGAAAAATAGGTGCTGCTTTGCAGATGTCTGTAATGTCTCCACGTTAGCCTTGGATTGTTGTTTTCCCAGTGAGTTCCATCATTCCCAGCAAAATGCAAGCTAGACTTTATCTTGCAAGCGTTTAGTGGAGTCTGCAGTTGCCCTTGGTAAATATGAGCAGGACTTTACAGCTTAAAATTTTAGCAAATTTAGTCTACCAAGTAACGTGAATCAAAGAGTATATTAAAAATCATACAACCTTATGTCTCTAAATAATCCATTACATTTGGTGTGCATCTGCTTAAGCTAAATGATTAATATTGAACTTGAATTGGGCTCATCCACTGACCTGTGAGTAGTAAAACCATTGCCATACAGCTCACTTATTTAGCAGGGAGAGCTCAAAGTGGGCTCGTTCAGGCTGCCATATTTATAGAATGAAGTGGTTGACTCGTAGTCAAATTGCATATAGTAGGAAAAGTATACACGAGACTCCTTGCACCCGCAAGTTACCGGCATTCAGTGTGCCATTCTGCTTCCCATGGGTCTTCTGGAAGGGTTTCTTGGTCTGGCTGTGGCCCAGGCCCTTCCCTACTCTGCAGCCTGGACCAAGCTGCTGTTTGTTTGGCTGGGGCGGGGCGGGGAGCGGGTCGAATGCATCCACCACACCCTGAAAAGTGGTCTGCAATTTTCCATGTCATGAGGCCAGGATTCAACTTCGTGACAGGTGTCTTCTTTGTCAGACCAACAAAGATGTCAGCTCTGCAGAGCATGTAACCTACACAGACAAGGATCAGAGAAGTGAGGAAGTTGAGCATAATTTTCTACGTCAAAAAGTTTTACGGGTAAATCGAGTTCTTGGAATGCAATGGGCTAGTCTGCATTTTGACTTCCTTGTATAGTTCACTGCAAAAGCCACTTTCTATTGATAAGCCCCTTTTCCATTGCAATGAAAGTGTTTTAAGGATGTGGGTGTGAATTGATTTCTGAAGTTCCTTAGAAGCGGGAAATAGGAAAAATAGAAGATTAACTTGGTAAGTCCAAGAAGAAAGATTTAACCTGCCTAGGGAGCATGTTGTTGCTCTTGCAGTGGGATAGCTGCTGAGCAGCGTAGATAAATATTTGACTTTGTTCCATTTTTCTCATTCTTTTTTCACAAGAGTAAGATTCCTAGGTAATAAACTGTTTTTTAAAAAGTGTTAGACTACGTATACAAACCTTTGAAGGGCATCATCTGTGTCATCTAGAAAAGTATAGTCTTTCCTGGAAGTGTGAACTGTTACCTCACAGTGCTACTGTTTGTCATGTCAGGCTAGCAACTAGTATCTAAATGAAGTGTAAATAAATCCTGAAAGAAGGAACCTGCAAACATTTTAAATAATCTGTTCCTGTCTTTTTATACACTAACAAAACAGAAATCTTACTCTTGGTTGTTTTGTTTTGTTTTTTTTTTTTTCTTGCTGGCTTCCTCATTTACTTTTGCCAAAAGTAAGGATCTGTCCATACCATAGAAGAGTCGATGCAGCAGCTGTTCTGGTTACAATGATAATCTGAATCATTTTTGTGTGAAAACGTGTCATTCTGTCTCCCATGGAAAGGGTTTTCTGTGTATCAGAGTCCAGAGCTATGAAAGAAGACAGAGTAAGGCACTAGAGCTGAAACAGAAAACAAAAGCCTGTATCCAAACACCTTGAAGCCTCTGAGGGTTATTTCAGTCCACATTTGGATTTTTAAAAGCAGTTTGAGGAAATAAAACATTCCTTCTACTAAAATAGAACAAGATGCTCAATTTTAAAGGTCAAATGAACAAATATATGCTGTTCTTCAGAACAGAAGCATTTTTTGGAGGACCTTGAAAATTTTAATCGTCTTCATCATCGCTACTGCAGAAGAGCTTTATGAAAAATACTGTTAACTTCAAATGCTTTGTTTAAAATAAATGAAACGATTCTGGCAGTGAGTATGCTACGTAAAGTGCTTAAGGTATCATAATATATTTGTTATCAGTGTTTAACAAAACTTGTGATGCACAAATTTGGGCAAGTTGCTTAGATCTGCTGTGTTCTACTACTTCTCTTGCTTCCACTGCCCTATATAGTGAATAATTTAATAATTACCAGTGCTTTTCAGTACACTACTATCTGTACAGCAGTGGAGCTGTAAATGTCTACTAGAGCTGATGCATTTAAAATATCTGCAATTCCTGAGTATATACCTGATTCTAATCTTGTAAGTGATTCTGTTTGAAGAGACCCTTGGGTCTGTGTGGAGCCCTGTGGAAGATTTTTTTTTTTTTTCTGGCTCAGGATAGCAGTAAAAAGTAGTATACTGGCATTTTGGAGATTTTTGGCCCCAAAACATATTTTAGCTTTCATACCAGTGTCTGATACTTCAAAGAACCATAAAATGATTGTATGCAACTGCAATGTAAATTCTTCCTAATGGAGAACTGAAAAATAACACCTGATCTGCATGTGTTTTTTCTTTTTCTCTTTTAGGCAGTGGGCCATCTGATTGCTGCAGTTCTGAAAGAAAAAGTTTCTTCGGAGAAGATTAAACAGTCGTCTGACCAGGTCTGTGGCACTCTTTCCTTTTTGTCTCCTCTCCTGTCCACATGTGCTTATGTCTTTTTGTGGTTTCTCATTCCACATTGTGTAATTTCAATAAATCTTAGAAGTAAGGGTAGTTAGCAATATGTGTCTGGGTGTGCAGACAGAAATGGTACATCTCTGGGATCAGAAGAGCAGTTTTACTTCCATGAGAAGTCTTAATGGCAAAAGTCTTAATTCTGCAGTATACTAACATGTAGCTGTGCTCAGTTTGAGAGAGTTTTACTTGAGTTTATGTACGTTACTGTAAGTGAAGTGCCATATGGTGACATTGTCACTTGAGTAGGGAAGGCTTTTTACATCACTATAAGAATTTCATAAGTATTGCATTTTGCATACCTGTATTGCTGTTAAATTTCATATTAGCTAAGTAGAGGTTATATTTCTCTAAGAGAGAGTGTAGTGCAAGGGCATACTTTCCCTTTTAGTTGAGGGAAGCTCACTTAAGTTCAGGTCTGTCTCATTAACTGAGAGGCATATAAATGCTGGCATTTGCAAAGTGTCACAGCAACATAGGAGAGGCATTAGTTAGGATTTGTGCCATTGTTTTTCCTCCCCAAAAGCTAACTTGTACAGAAATGGGTAGAAAATAATTTGTGAATTTTTCTTCTGAGCATAAAGTCTTAAAAAAAACCAAACCAACCAATAAATAAAAAAAAACCCCAAAACCAAAAACCAACTTCCACAAACCCAAGCTAACAAACCCACACCTGAAAAGTGTTGAGTGCGGGAATGCTGGAGGTTTGTAGTTTTTCTAACAGTAGCTCCTCCAACAGTCCTGATCATAATCATGTTACTGAATGACCACCTGTGTTGAGCTACAAGCTGACTCTTCCCATTTGCTGCCTCACAAAGGTATTAAACTGAAATACAGCAACACTTTCTAAAATGCTAAGAAGCAGAAGATTGTGCTACTTAGACATTACAGGCTCTCTTTTTACTCGAGCACTTTTCAGTGTTCAGTTTTTTTTAAATGTTCCTTGTTTTGCCATTTGGAAGCTATAGAGTCAGCACACTAACTATTTAATGTGAAAACAAGCAGCAGTTTTGATGGGTATTGCCAAATCTTTGTGCTTGCTAGCAAATGGAGAGAACTGAGGACTTTGTATGGTGAGTAAAGACAGCTTACCTCTGGATAGCCCTTTGTATGCCTGCCGCTAGCTGGCTGCACTGTACCTTGCCGTAGGCACCACTTGACATAGCAGTTCCTAAGTTATCCCAATTACATGTTGATCTTTTTAAGGAAAGAGGAATTGATGATAGCCTACCTGCATAGGCACAGCTGAAAAATTAATCAGCTTTACCCTTTTCCTAGAGACTCCTGTCCCTGCTGAGGGCATAGGTGGTAAGGAAAGTGGGAGCTATCCTGGGAGAGGCCTTTCTGAGGTTTGGAGTCTGTAGGCCAGCTTCCTCTCTTGCACTCTACAAGATTTGAGGAGAAGCTTTTGAGGAGGTTTTTATTTAGAAGTGTGTTTGTGAAGGATGAAGAGAAATCATTGTTGGCTTTCTCATTGCTTGTCTCTCATGCTTTGACTTCAGACTCCTGCTCTGAACTTGCTTTGGGAGAAGTGCTGCAGTGAGAATGTTGCCTTGCGGACAGCCTGTTCTGAGGGGTTGGTGGCACTTGTTGCGGAGAAACATGCTGAGCTTGACTATGTTCTTCATGGAGCTCTGAACCTAATTCCCTCAGCAAGGTAGGTTGGGTTGTCTGAATTTGTGTCTTTTGTCAACCAAGGTTCTGTAAAGACAGTATCTTCAAATAAGCTCTGGTGTTAAGGACTGATATGGCTCTGCCAATCTGCTAAAGGCTGTTCATCTTAGCAGTGTGACACTAGGGGTCTGACTTAAAGAACTCACAGAATATCCTATGTGTGTAAGCTGAAATTGTTTGCAATTCAGACTAACGCTCTGAATTTTGAACTGTGGAATCTCAGAAGCGAATGCATTGGCTAGTTTGTTTGCCTCTGTCATGGAGAAGTGGGAAGAAAATGGCAGCAACTTCCATTATGGCAACCAGAAATAACATCCTAATCAAAATAACTAGTTGCTCAGATAGAATCACCACAAGACTGTAGGTGGGGTTTAGGAATGCTGGGTTATGTTTCCTTGTCTGCCAAGGAAGAAATAATTTTACTTAACTCTGCAGCTACTTCCTCTTAGAAAATTCTGCAGATATAATGCCTACATCTCATAATGGTGTTTTGAGCTAGACTGCCTGTGCAACGTACTGAGAGAATGCAGTTGTGGGGAACAAAGGCACTGTGCACAAAATTTATAAATGGGAAGTCAAATGATGATTGGGAAGATGTTTCCATTCAAACATACCCATATGTGTTATCTTTATCGCTTCTGATTTTTGGCAGCTGACTGGCTTTCTGTACTATGCCATATTATTCTCTCCCTAGAGCAGGAGCGTCAAACTCATTTTCACCGGGGGCCACATCAGCCTCGCGATTGCCTTCTAAGGGCCCAATGTAATTTTAAGACTGTATTAATGTAACTACTCCTACATGTATACAGTCCTAAAATTACATTGGGCCCTTGGAGGGCAACCGCGAGGCTGATGTGGCCCCCAGTGAAAATCGGTTTGACACCCCTGCCCTAGAGAGTGCTAGAGTTGTTTTCAGCTGAGCCAGCTATTCGATACTACAACTGTTATGTATTATGCTGGTGGGCTCAGCGTAGAGGTTGTGAGAAGCATGCTGTTCGGGATGTGCTTTTCACCCTTTCAAACCTTCACATAATCAGTTTCAGGCTGAGACTTCTTGTGGTCAGTGTGAGCCAAAGGTGAGTTTGAGTGGAATGCTTAAGAAATCAGATGTTTTTAAAAATACTTTCCTTGCCACTTGCTTGTTTATAGCTGGGATCTTGCTGTGATGATGTGAATTCTATGCTGAATTTACAATAGATGGTTATAGATCTCTAGGAAAGGTTTTGCAAATACAGGGTGTTTCAAAAATATGGACCTGATTTCAAAGCAGTATATTTCACAATGGCAACATGTTACAATTAGTTGGCCTGGGTGGTAATCATTTGAAACTCTATGACCCACACGTTCAAGTGGTAAGAGTTTCACTCATTGGTGGCTTGTGGTTGCAGATATGTAGTGATTTCGTATTTGGTCTGTCTTTGAAATTTGGTCCATCTTTTTGAAATACTGTATATTTTTATAATATGAATAATTTCTGGTAACTGCTGTCCTCCAAATGACAAAATTTTACTAGTTCACTTTGGGGTTAAGGGAAGAATCTGCATTGTTAATAAGGAAGCAGATGCACACGTGCTTAGACTATGGGAACCTGTGTCCTGTGAGGTAGGGTGGAGAGAAAGTTTCATTAGCTCTGGCTTGCAGACTAAGAAATGTGAAATTCCTATTCAGCTAAGGGTTACAGTATCTGCGGTTTATAAGGAAATGACATGTTAATACAGTTTTCTACTTGAGAAAATAAAAAGTGTAAAATGGGATATTTAGGGTTGAGTTAATCTTAAATCCAGAATCAGAATTATATATTGAAAGGTCTTGGATCTGCCCCATTTGTGCACCGTTCTTAGATTTTTCTTTGTGTGAAACTAGCACACAAGTGATTGCTATAGGAAGTGCTGGCGAATTCCCAAGTAACCTTTTATGTATTTTTGGTTTCTTCCCCCCTTGCCCTGCCCCAGGCTGCCTCAATTCAAACCATATCCACTATGGATTGCAAAGCAGGGTTTATATGGCCTAACCACAGAAGTCTGCATTTAAAATGTCTGTAGCCTCCAGAGCTGATTAAATTTATAATTCAGATTGGTTCATTTCAGTACTGATACTTCTTTCTTCTTGACTCTTTTTAAAATTGTAGTTTTCTGCTCATCATCCTGTTCCCTGCCAAGTTTTCACCCAGGTTTGCTCTGTGGCTGTGCATTGCTGTGTGCACAGTGTCTCTAAATATGAAATTAGCAGCCAGCAGAAAGGTACTTGCAACTGCAGAGCACCTTTCAGTGCTGAAAGGAGTTAGGTGAATCTTCTCTTGGCAAAGACTACCTGTGTTCTGTTTTTGCTTCATTTCCTTCTCCTATGATGAATTTATCAGGGGCTTTGTGCACCTGGTGTTTTTTTTTCAGGTGTATCAAATTCTGAATGCTAGGGAAGACATTTTGCTTTATCAGAGGTGAACATCCAGTGCTTATCTGAGTTGACTTGTTAAGCAGTTCATGCAATCTGCTCATTATACAAATGGGAATTTATTTTAACCTCTCTGGTCTATTGTTGTACCATAACTGTCAGTTAAACTCAGTGTTTAGCTTGCTCTGATGCCCCAAGAGTTTAAACTTCATTGAAGATCTTATTTGTGTGTGTGCTTGTGTGTGTATGCATGTATACAAAACATGTATACATATGTAAATACACACATGCACATTTTTACATGTTTTTAATGTTGGTCTCCAGCTTTCTGCGTAGAAGATAATGGGAATACTCTGTGGCCTGTTGTTGTGGCTTAACCCGAGCTAGCAATACAAGCACAATAACCGCTTCCTGCTCTAGCGGGGGGATTGGACTAGATGATCTTTCGAGATCCCTTCCAATCCCTAACATTCTTTGATTCTGTGAACCAGCACACCTGTATTCAATAATGAATGAGCATAAATAATCTCATCAGTCTATTAAAAGCCTGTGGAACAATGGGTTGTTGTTATATTTGAGAAATTGTCAGAAGGATTTCTGTGTGTATGTAAGTTTTCAGAATGTTTTTAACACCTGAGAATCTGTGCCTGTAGGAGGTGGGGAAATCTTTGCACTATGCCATGCTGTTGTGCTGCTTGTGTTTAGGAGCTGAGTGCAAAGCATGAAGCAGCCATTCTTCTCTACCTCTTGCCTGGGAATGAGGAACAGCAATACAGGAGTTTCAGAACAGGGAAGCCTCTTTTCTTAGTGAGTGTTTTATGGTTTGTTTTTACCCTCAGTGCATAGTTACCCAACTGAAGCTGGGGAATGTGCTAGCAAATTCCCATTTAATTGCCTCTCACTAGCTGCAAAGTATATAAAAGATTGTTCTCTCTCCCCCACCCTGTACCAAAACAAAAGGTTCTCCTTCTTCTCCTTCCTCTGTATGTTACATTGACTGTGTCGGGATTTGGAAACCTGCTGTATGCCTTCCTGTTGGTTGCTTTGCAGCAGAGTTCTGTCAAGCCTCATGTTTTCTTGTATAGTCAGATTTCAATGTTTGGAGAGCCACATGTCAGGACAGGCAGCCATTTTAAAGATTGCAGGCACATCTTATATATAACTGGTCCATTTTTGGAAGAAAGGAAGAAAGAAAACAGAAGCATGTTCTGTCAGTTTTTATATTGGTCAGTGTTTTCCAATCCTGTTGGCAAAAGTGTGAAAGTCATGGAAGACAGAATATACTACTCTGCCTGTATCTGGAATATGAATCTAAGCATTTATTGGTGGAGAGATGCACTGTGGGTATCTGTGTACCATACCAGTTTGTGGAAAAGAGTCTTTCTGTAATTGGTGGTAAGTATGCTAGAGGTCTGGCAGTTAAGAGTGGTATTTGCCGGTTTGTCCCTGCTTTCTTTTATGAATGGCAAGAGGGTTTTTTAGCTTATGATTCTGTGATCATATGATTGCTTTCGCAATTTTTGAATGTTCAGTGAAGAGTTTGTAAATATCAAGTCCTGGTATTTCTTTGTGATTACATGTTGTTACCACACATTGTTGTGCTGGTATTGCTTCAGCCTGTGTGTGTAAACATCTGTCTTCTAACACTGTTCACATAAAGTCTCTCTATTCTTTGATAAAAATTGGTTAAATTTCTTCAGACTTTTTGTTCTAGCTTAAGTCTAAATTTATGTATATCCATTAACAGTTTAGGAAGATGTTTGTGGAGCATACTGCACACAGTTAATATTACTGTATCTCAGTTTGCTCAAGTATTAAATGAAGATGGTGGTTTGTTTGTCCCATGAGAGGGTTACATAAATTCTGCATAATTTCTTGTTTCCAGCTCACCCTCTGAAGATCTCCTTCAGTTTTCCGTTGACTAATGGAGAAGTGGAATTAAAGATAAAATAGATTTATCAGATTTTTTTTCCTGCTAGGAAGGAGGGAAGGGGGAACAGTAAGAGAAAAACACCAAAAATCCCCAGCATCCAATTCTGTTTTTCGTCCCTTATCTTGCCCTGTATGACAGAAGTAACTTTTTGTCAGGTGATAGTCCCTTATAATTGTGTATTTTGTTAGTTCTTCTTGTTCATTATGTAAATAAAGAGTAATTGTAGTTTAATAATGTGAGTAGTAAACTATCTCTAAAAGATTATTAGGAGTTAATGATGCAATTATACAGCATGTTCTAGATAAAATGTCAAAGAATCAACCGTGATTTTTTTTTTGTTTGTTTTTGCTCTGCTTCTACATTTTCACCTTGTGAAAGAATGCTTAATTATAGAATCCAGCCTATTTTTTTGAGAAGGGATTGGGTTGGATCTGGTATGGTCTAGTTGAAAAGGTGTGGAAAGGTTGGAAAGGCATAGAAAGCACTAAATTATGAAGAGGAAAAACAAATATTGAAAGTTATCCTTAAAGGTTAGCCAAGCAGTAACAAACTCTGTACTTTTTGAGCTCTACTGCATGGTCATGGGGCTTTTTTTCCCCACCTTAATTTCCCCACGGGGCTTTTTTTCCCCACCTTAATTTCATTAATGTCTCTCCAGGAGAATATATGAAATCTTATAAAAATTCCAGAAATACTGTTATTTCATTATTCTTAATGGTAAATTAAACAACATAGGGAGAGAGAGATAGAATAGCTGTATGTATCTGTTTTATGTAGTTGTTGGCTCCTGAAATCAAAAGTCAGCACAAACTAGATGTCTCAAGTGCCTTTTCTGACAATGTGGTTTCTCTTGCTAGACAGTGACGTGGTTGAAATTTGTGTACCATGCTGGACATTCACCTATACACTTGCATTCAGAGAAGAGCTAATTTTCTGGTTTTGACATATTAAAAGCATCGGTTTCAGTTAAGCTGGGGACAGCAAATGTAAGAGATGGTACAAGCGAACAAATAACAGTTTTAATTGAAGCATTAATTACTCTCTCTGCTGTTTTGCTTATTATGTGAAAAAGAAAACAAAGACACATGGATGCACAACTTGCCCAAAATTGTGTAGGCAGATTTGAGACAGTCCGTAAGGAGAACTCAAGGCTTCCTGAGTGTCAGTTTTGTTCCTGGGTTCCTTGTCTTATGGAAAAATCAGCTAACATAACTACATATCTGACAGTAATGTATTTCTTTTTGAAAACAGAAATGTGCATGGTTTAGTAAAGACTGTTCGGAAATTGCTACGAATTCAAGCTATTCAACTGGGAAAAGATGGAGACGAGGCTGTTTGGAATCTGTATGGAATCAGGTCAGTTTCACATGGGTTTTATTTATATACCATAGTAACTTTTCCTCTGATTTCCAGGAAAAGCATAAAGTAAGTGTTGATGCTGGCTTTCAGTCAGTCATTCTCTACCTTTTTTTTTCCTCTTTTTTTTTTTTACTGTGCAAGTAATCAGTCATTTGCACAAATTGCCCACAGAGGTTGTGGAATCTCCATCCTTGGAGCTTTATAAACAATACAGGGATAAGATTGCTACCATAAGCTCAAAAGGGACAGTGGTGACACATGAAGGCTGTGTATGAGAAGGAACAAATAAATCACAGAATCACAGAATCGACTGGGTTGGAAAAGACCTCAAAGATCATCGAGTCCAACCCTTGGTCCAACTCTAGTCCATTTATTAGATCTGAGTTTAAAAACCTCCAGGGACAGCGAGTCCACCACCTCCCTGGGCAGGCCATTCCAATGCCTGACCACTCTCTCTGTAAAGAATTTCTTTCTAATATCCAGCCTAAATTTCCCCTGGCAGAGTTTAAGCCCATGCCCCCTTGTCCTATTGCTAACTGCCTGGGAGAAGAGACCAATCCCCACCTGGCTATAACTTCCCTTCAGGTAGTTATAGAGAGTGATGAGGTCACCTCTAAGCCTCCTCTTCTCTAGACTAAACAACCCCAGCTCCCTCAGCCTCTCCCCATAGGTCTTATGCTCAAGTCCCTTCACCAGTCTTGTTGCTCTTCTCTGGACTCGCTCCAGCACTTCAATGTCTTTCCTGAACTGAGGGGCCCAGAACTGAACACAATACTCCAGGTGTGGCCTCACCAATGCAGAGTACAGGGGAAGGATCACTTCCCTTGTCCTGCTGACCACGCTATTTTTGATACAGGACAGGATACCGTTGGCCTTCTTGGCCACCTGGGCACACTTGTCCAAATATCAACACTTGTCCAAATACAGTAACTGGATGATTGCTAATAGTCCTTTTAATAAGTCTTTTATTTTAAGAATGTGGACCACTTCCCTCTCACTTGTTTTTTCTGCCTTATTCCTTTTGTCAAAATAAGGTTCCTGAATGCTTTTGCTGTTAAAGTGGTTGCCATGTAAAAATAAATGTTTTAAAGATGCATCCAGAGCTACTCATCTAAAGCTGCTTGTCATGCTATAGCAGCCTTCTGAAGAGGGCATCGTGGTGACTTCATCCAGCTCTTGAGGAGCTGTGAGTCAGTGCTGACATTAACAGCCCCTATTGTACCTTTTCTGGAGAGGTCCCAGCTTGGTACCTTCTCAGGTTTCTTTTTATGCAGTTAAGAGGTATCATTGTAGCAAGCTGTAGCTATAATGCTTTAATGATATAAAGGCACTATTTGGTAGAAAGGAATCATGTCTTAAGCAAAATGAAATAGTGAAGAAAAGTGAAACACAGTTTGGAGTGCTGGACACGCTTGCATTCCTGAAGTTCTGTGTGGCTTTATTTTTCTAGCTATATCAGTTCTTTCTACAAAGTCCACATTCTTATAGAACAGGTTTAATTGAAAAGGCAGGCAAAAGGGTTGTAAGATGGAACTCACACAGAATCACAGAATGTCAGGGATTGGAAGGGACGTCGAAAGACCATCTGGTCCAATCCCCCTGCCGGAGCAGGAGTACCCAGATGAGGTTACACAGGAAGGTGTCCAGGAAGGTTTTGAATGTCTCCAGAGTAGGAGACTCCACAACCTCCCTGGGCAGCCTGTTCCAGTGCTCTGTCACCCTCACTGAGAAGTTTCTTCTCAAATTTAAGTGGAACCTTTTGTGTTCCAGTTTCTACCCATTACCCCTTGTCCTATCATTGGTTGTCACTGAGAAGAGCCTGGCTCCATCCTCGTGACACTCATCCTTTATATATCTGTAAACATTAATGAGGTCACCCCTCAGTCTCCTCCAAACTAAAAAGACCCAGCTCCCATAGCCTTTCTTCATAAGGGAGATGCTCCACTCCCTTAATCATCTTTGTTGCCCTACGCTGGACTCTCTCCAGCAATTCCCTGTCCTTCTTGAACTGAGGGGCCCAGAATTGGACACAGTATTTCAGGTGTGGTCTCACCAGGGCAGAGTAGAGGGGAAGGAGAACCTCTCTGGACCTATTAACCACCCCCCTTCTAATATACCCCAGGATGCCGTTGGCCTTCCTGGCCACAAGGGCACAGTGCTGGCTCATGGTCATCCTGTTGTCCACCAGGACCCCCAGGTCCCTTTCCCCTACACTGCTCTCTAATAGGTCATTCCCAGACTTACACTGGAACCTGGGGTTGTTCCTGCCCAGATGCAATACTCTGCACTTGCCCTTGTTATATTTCATTAAATTTTTCCCCGCCCAACTCTCCAGCCTGTCCAGGTCACGCTGGATGGCAGCACAGCCTTCTGGGGTGTCAGCCACTCCTCCCAGCTTGGTGTCATCAGCAAACTTACTGATAGTACACTCTATTCCCTCGTCCAAATCATTGATGACTATATTGAATAATACTGGCCCCAGTACTGACCCTCGAGGCACTCCACTAGATACAGGCCTCCAACTAGACTCTGCCCCATTGACCATGACTCTCTGGCTTCTTCCCTTCAGCCAGTTTGCAGTCCACCTCACTACCCGATCATCCAGACTGCACTCCCTCAGTTTAGCTATAAAGATGCTGTGGGAGACTGTCAAATGCCTTACGCAAGTCAAGGTAGACCATGTCCACCACTCTGCCATCATCCATCCATCTTGTTATGTCCTCATAAAAGTCAATGAGGTTGGTCAAGCATGACTTCCCTTTGGTGAAGCCATGTTGACTGCCCCTAGTGATCCTCTTATCCCTGATATGCCTTGAGATGGCACCAAGGAGAAGTTGTTCCATCACTTTCCCAGGGATGGAGGTGAGGCTGACCAGTCTGTAATTACCCGGGTCCTCCTTCTTGCCCTTTTTGAAGACTGGAGTGACATTTGTTTTCCTCCAGTCCTCAGGCACCTCTCCCATTTCCCAAGACTTGGCAAAGATGATGGAGAGCGGTCCAGCAATGACCTCAGCCAGCTCCCTCAGCACCCGTGGGTGCATCCCATCCAGACTCATGGATTTATGGATGTCCAGATTGCCTAACTGCTCCCTAACCCAGTCCTCATCAACCGAGGCGAACTCCTCCATTGTCCTGACTTCCTCTGGGGCCTCAGGGGTACGGGGCTCCTCAGGACAGCTTCTGGCAGAGTAGGCAGAAACAAAGAAGGCATTCAGTAACTCTGCCTTCTCTGTATCTTCTGTCACCAGGGCACCCACCTCATTCATCAGTGGGCCTACATTGCCTCTGGTGTTAGTTTTATCTGCCACGTATTGGAAAAAGCTCTTTCTGTTGTCCTTGACCCCTCGTGCCAGCTGTAATTCTAAGGAAGCCTTAGCTTTCCTAGTTGCCTCCCTACACGCTCTGACAACAGCCTTATATTCTCCCCAGCTGGCCAGCCCCTCCTTCCATGATCTGTAAACTCTCCTCTTCCACTTGAGCTTACCCAGCAGTTCCCTGTTTAACCACGCAGGTCTCCTGGCTCCCTTCCTTGACTTCCTATGTGTCGGGATGCTCTGATCTTGTGCCCGGTATAAACAGTCCCTGAACACTAACCAGCTATCTTGGGCCCCTTTTTAAAGCTTTCTCTTTAGTAGTAAATAAAAGTATTTAAAGTCTGTGGTTGAAGACACAAAGTTAAAGCAACTTAATCCAAGCTCTGTGTGAGAAAGGGTGTAGTAGGATGTGGCTGGAATAAAGAAGTAGCCTCTCCCCGGTAGGGTGAGGAAAGATTATTACTTCCCCCCTCCATCCCCACCTACCAAAAGAAAAGTTGCTGTTAACATACAAGGAAGGTTAAATTTGATCACTCAGAATGGTTTAAGGCACAATAATAGAGAACTGAAAATAAGCAGCAGACTTGTATTTAACCAATGTGGTTTTCATTTTTCCTTTTGCTTCCAGTTGACTTTCACGAAGAGAGACTTCAGGTTGTTTGACTTAGTTTTGAATATCTAGTAGGTCACAGTGCTGTGATTGAGATCTGACTTTTGGTTTCTACGGTACAGAAAGGCTCATCTTTATTCAGTCACTTCTTACATAACAATTTTTCATAGTTGCATTCTATAAAGTGGCATTTATACTTGCTTTCTGAAAGAAATAACGTATACAATAACTCACCAAAAGTAACTTCCTGTTACAGTGTCGATATATTATGCTGTCAACTATGCAAAAGTATTCCATATGGAAATCATCAATGAAGAATCAAAAAGCACCAGTATGTTCTCAAGTAGTTTGCTAGTGTCATCTCTCCTGGGACATTTTGAAGTCAGTATTGCAGAGTAATTAATAAATTTGGTTTAGACCAATGTTAATTCTGCACAATAGAATTACTTCTATAATATGCTTCTTGTGATTGTGTCATATGATGAGCAATTCCTGAAAATGAATGGGAGAAAATAATGTCTTGCAGTTTGGGGGTTTTGTCTGTTTATGTTGTATTTGGTTTGTCTGGGATGGAGTTAGCTTTCCCATAGCAGCCATCCCAGTACTGTGCTTTGTATTGGCAGCTAGAACTGTGTCGAAGACGTGACACACCAGTGTTTTGGGTACTACTGAGCAGGACTGTCTCTCCATCCCATTCCTATCCCTTCAAAGGCCAGTAAGGTGGGGGTGGGCAAGACTTTGGGAGGGGACATAGCCAGGACATCTGATCCAAGCTGACCAAAGGGATATTTCATACCACATGATGTGCTCAGCACTAAAACCTAAGAGAAAGGAGCTGTGGGGAGGCCATTCATAATTAAGGCATTTTTCTCCCAAAGTGACTGCTGCTGCTACTGGACACTGCCTGATGATGGAAAGTAGAGAATAAATCTTTCTGTTTTCTGTGGCTTTCACGTACAATCCTTGCATTTCTTTATTAAATTGCCTTTATGTTGACCCGCAGGTTTTCCGTCTCATTTTCTCCCTGTCCTGCTGAGGAGGAGGAGCAGGAGAGCAGCTTGGTGAGCACCTTGCTGCCAGCCAAGGTCAATCCACCAGATAGGTGTTCTGATTTCATCTGGGGAAGCCTCTGTAGCTTTAATGCTAGGCTTCTCCGTTTTCTGTAAGCAAATTAAACTTGGAAAATAGAGAAGGGATTACCTCTGTTCCTGTAGAAAGTCGGAAATGTTCCTTTTAACCTAGTAGGTTGGTAGAAAACTGCCTCATAGATCACTGAATTTTGGAATCCCTAATTGATTCTGTAAGCTGTGTAAGTACCACTGGTTGTGTTTGCTTTTTGTTTGTTTGTTTTTAGTAACTCATATTCCAGTGGTGGATAAATAACAAAACAAATGTGCTGTTTGTTTGGTTTTTTTTTAAAGGATGTGTGAAAAAAAAGTAATGTGAATTTTAAATTTACATATGGGATGATCTGCACTTTTTGTTGTGAATTTAAGACCAGATGTAGCAGACACAGAAATAGTCTGTGAGCTGGTCTCACTGTGAACTGGAGCTGAGGATTCCCAGTGGATTTATTATGTCTCGTCTGGCATAAAGTTGCCTGTTTCCTTTGTGTATTAATATAGCTGTCCAGTAATCTAAACTCGAGATTAATTGAATGCGAGGGCAAGAAAGAGAGGTTTTTGAGGAGTGCTTGTTGGTGTTCTCAGTACAAGTGGGTTATACATTTACAGAACTTTGCATATACATTTTTGCTGAGAGCTATGAATCTTTTTTTTAATGAACTGATATTTTACATTCTTCTTAATGATTTACCATGCATGGGTTTTATTGTCTTAAAATTCTGGAGAGCTGCCAACTTTCTGAAATCAAAATTCAAAGCAGGTAGAAAAATGCTTTAAAGATCATATTTGATGAAGTAAAGAGCTATTCCATCTTTCTGAAAGGGCGAGGGTCACAGCTGCATACACAGAAAAGTATGTTGACTGCAGACGTTGTTTCCTCATACAGAAAAAGCAATCTGTCACTGAATTTATGCGCTAAATCAGATTGGAGCTCTCTTGTGTTCAGAGCTGTAACAAAGAGGTTGAGATGACCTAGAAGTTAAAATAATTTTTGTTTTACTGTTGTCCCTCACATAAAATTTTTCTTCGTTTCCATAGACACGTGTTTACAGGTGGATAGCTGCTGTGTCTTGTGTATTTTGCTGTATCCTGAACCCGCTGGCAATATTTTAGGGTAGGAGCACTGTGATGCCATTTAAAGAGATGTGTTTTACAGTGCTATGTTAGCAATTCTTAAGTTAGTGTTGATGATAAATTGCATCTACACACCTCATGTTTCCTGCTACTAAGAGCATTATCAAATGAACTTTTTCAGGCTGCACATTTTGGTGTTTCATTATTAATGACTGTACGCTATGGAGCTTAGCTGATTTCTTTCCCCATCGAATTTAGTACAGTTACATTAGTTTCAGAACACGCAATCTGTCATAAAGGGCTTGCCTTTTTTCTGGATAATATGCCATTTTAATTTTGATGTGTCACATATGCTGACTTCATGAAGGTTCCAATGACCTCAGTGTCATAGCAGCACTCGGATGACTGGAGAAATATCCTTCTCATTGGGAAAGGTAATTAGTTCTTAAAATATGTCAAAGATATTGAAATAAGCAGCTCCTATAACTCTGTATGTCCATGCAGGGCTATGCACTTTCAAGGCCCTGGCATGGTATGTGAACAGTATTTCTAGCTTCCTGACTTATAAATAATCCTGTCTGATGTTGCTGGATTCCAGTGCTAGACAGGCAAGAAGTTTTTTCCTCTTGAATGCTGTCATCTTGGAAACCTGCAATGAAGCAAAAATTTTATCCTTTCTAGTCTTCATACACAATTGTAAAAGACTATTTAACTTTAGTAAAATATTTATAGAATCAAGGAAGGTGGGCATATGAAGACCATATTTGTAAGTTAACGAATTATAGATAAATGAATGTGGGAAGTGCCAGGCTTCTAGCCCCAAATGTGAAGGGCAGAACTGTAATATTTGCATATTTGTGACCATGGTGACTGTTTACTGAACGTATTTCAAGTAGTCCATCACATCAGCCAGCTTTCTGATCTGTATGTCTTCAATTTATGTGTTTGCCTGAATAGAAACATACGTCTTTGGAAGAAGAGACTAACTGGTCAGTAGTTTGCTGGGTCTTCCCTCTTGCTATTTTTGTAGATTGGCTAGTCAACAGAGACCTCTCCAGACTATCAAAGACTTTGATAGATGAAGAAGTAAGGTTAGCAAGAATGCAGAGCCTGGTTCTTGGTGGAAGAACAATAGACAGTGAGCGTAAGTTTTGAAACCAGGAGTTTCTGACTGGATAAAAATGTTCCTCTGTAAGCAGTGGAGCACATTGCACAGAGAGCCGAGGTAAATTTTCTCTACACTGAATACAACACTGAAGTGAGATGGCACCTGCAGCCTTTGGAATTTTGCCAGTTGTAGGCTGCAAAAGACTTCAGTAATGAGACTGGAATCTACTGCGACTGGTGCCCCTCTCCTCCTACCCCCCCATACCCATTAGACTACGGTACTTATCCTGCTTTCCAAAGTAATTTTTTGGCAAGTCCCAATAGAATCTCATCTAATGTTCTTTATGTTAAAATATGGATCAGTAGGCATGCAAAACTCTATGCTTTCATGCTGCTGAGTGGTTTGGAAGCAGAGTTTGTTATATTTTCTTCTCTTTGTTCATGTGATTTCTCTAAATCCTAAAACAGCGCTAGCTTGAAAGCTATTCAGTTAATCCAGGCAGAAAGCTAAATATCTGCTCCTGAAGAGATTGTCCAGATACTTTATTTTTAATTCTTCTTCCTGGGTGTGCATATGGTCTTATTATCTTAGCACAAGATCACCTCCAAATTTAACTCGCTTTTTTCTAACAGAGTAACCAGAAAGCTACTAATTATTCTTTTATAAAGATTTAAATACAATATGTTAAATTTCCTCTATTTTAAGCTTCATTAAAGATGTGCCAGACATAAGATATAAGAGCCCATTGATAAATTTCCTTTTGTCTTTAGATACAAGAGCCTTGTAAGTACTTCCAGTTCCATTAGCCCTTATGAGTGGTGATTTTCCTTGATTTTATTGCTCAGACAGTATTTGTAGTTTTTCAGCTTTATTATTGATTTTTGTAATTGCTTCCACAATTTAGGTCACCTTACTAAGAATATTTACTTCCTCATATTTATGTATTAAGACAATAAATTAGTGTTATTTACTGTGTCCATGGCAAATAGCTTTTGAAGATGGATTTGTGGTCATACTTGCGAGTCTTGGTAGTGTACAGGCTGTGTCTGTATACGGAGATGGCTTAGCAGCAGTGTTCTTTATCTCACTTTATTGCATTCCTGTGGATCTCTGCTGTTTTCTTAAAGGCACAGTTATCTTCTTGTCTACATAGAAATTACCTGAATCAGGTTTAACCTCTTGCTGATGAGGTATATTCTAAATACTGTCGTAATTTAGATGTCCTGAGCAGTGCAGTTAAGTCTTTCACAGTAAATAAAAGCTTTTGCTTGATACTTTAATGCATATTAACAACACTTTTTGCTTTGTGAATATCCTTCCGTGGCACTAAGTGTTTTGTCAGCCAGAGCAAACTTCCTACATGCTCCCACCTTAAGATCCAATGTAATTTGAAGCTTTTGAAGAGAGGCAGTTGAACAAAACTTATTATTTTATAATAATATTTTCTCTTCAAGTATTTCATAATTCTGATTTTTGTAGCATGTAGGGGTGCTGCAGTTATGTGCTGTTACCTGAGCTGTGCAGCTGCAGGGTTCAGTGGGCCGTATAGTTGACTGTTGTCTTCTATTGAAGTAGATATTCCCAGTTTCCTTGGGTGTTAGCTCTGTTCCGACAAAACCGAGAAGAAAATGAGCCATTAGGTATGTCCAATATTCTGTAACCCGCTTTCTTAACTTGGCAGGTCTTTCATTCAGCTAATGGTAATGTTACTTACTCTCTGATTATTCTCAAAACGAGTCAATTGCCCAGAATTCAAACAATGTTGACATTAAGAATGTAAAATTAACAGAATAAGGGACACCTCGTTTAGTTTGAGGATATGTCTGCTAGATTTATTTTTTTTTTTTTAGAAATAGTATCCTACTAGGCATAGCATAACTCTAAGCATTCCTCTTTATGGCAGGTAGGTGTTACCTCTTTAGGTCACTCAAAGGAAGCCTTAATACACTATCACATTATGCAATTCAAATTTGCTATGTAGTGGAAAAAATCAGATACACATTTTTAATTTTTTCATGGGATTCCTGCAGATCGCACCTGAAGCTGGGGTTGGTTTGGTGCTGCTGAAGGTGAAGCCTGTGTCGTAGCACCATGCTATTGAATATGAGTGTCTCTCAGTGAATGTTGTCTTCTGTAATAAAAAGACTGCCTCAGATCTTGGGCTTTCCACTATTAACAGGTTTTTAAAACAACAAGAAACCAGCCAAATACCATTATAAATTCTTTCTAAAACGCTTATTTGACTATATCACTCACTGTAGTAAAATTAACAGTGTATCAAGAAAACTAACAGTTTCTTCATTACAGTGTGCCATACCTGCTACCCTTCAGGTGACACGGGTCACATGCATGAAAGTCATTTGGCCTTTAAACACATGCAAGAAGCCTTAATGTTCTAATAGAGGCGTGGGGTGTGTGCTGTCATTCTCTTTTCTCTTTTTTTTCTTTTTTTTTAAATTCTTTCTCACTCTTTTATTTAAATGGCATGGTTAGGGTCAGAAACGGAGGCAGTTGCTCTTGAGATGTGCCACTCCAGTTGGTGGTTCTCGTATCATCTAGTGTCGTACAGGTAAAATTGACTAAAAGTCTCTCTGGTGTGTAGCACAGATTTGTTGGACGTGAACAGGAAGGATGGTTACCCAAACTGAAGGGGGTGGTCTGCAACATCTGCACTTCCTAAATGTATGCTGCCCTCCTCTGTGGCTGCCAGATGTGTGCAGTGTGTGTGCGTTTGTTGCCTTTCCATTTATTTTGCAGCCCTGCTCTCCTCCATGTGTCTAGCAGATCCTTGGGAACTGGCAAGACACTTCCAACTTATCTGTCTTGCTATTAGGAAAGTTCTTTCTGCTCTGAGCGCAGGGAAGTATCTGGTTGTCTGCTGTTAAGCTATTGGTATCTGCTTGTAGTTGGCTGAAGCAGGAAACAAAACTGGAGGAAATATGGACACTTAGCAGGCAGGTGTGCACAAGGAGGACAGTCACAGCAATGGCAGTGGGTAAACTCTAGCAGGAGGAGGTGGAGGTGGTGATGAACCTGCCTTCACATCACCAGTTCTTTCCAGTTTCCCACCTCTCCAGGCTCTTTAATGTTCAGACTCTCATATTCAGTCCTTTCATATGCTGGCTTACTCTAGTCAAATGAATTTTTTGTTTTGCTTCTGACAGAACAAATTATATACCTCAGGCTGCCCTCCTGCCCAGGTGTCCTCCACTACAAGGGTAGTCACTGTTTGATGCAAGCATCACACTTCTAGGTAGTGTAGATGGCCCTCAGTCCTTGACTCTGGAGGTAGGGAAGCTGTTGGTGATAGATTTATCTGAGAAGAACCAGGGACTACCAGGCCTTTAGTGACATTTTCAAATGCAACCATTGTCAGAGGGCTGGCAGTAAAGTGGATGTCTCTCGGCTGGTGGTATGACCAGCCTTCTCCTTTCCTCTTTCTTTCACTGAAAAAAAAAAAAAATAAATTGGAGCACATTTAGACCAGCAAGTGATATGATGGTCACCTCAATTTTTGTCAGGTGCTGAAGGTTTGTACCTATGCTTGAAAGACTGGATTGGTATGTGACATATAGTTCAGATTTTTCTGTGGCCATTTCTTGGAGCCTGCTGCTAGAGTCTAGTGCTGCTATCAATGACTCAAATCAGGCCACACATTTGAACAGTGATCCTTAGACATTTATTTTTAAAAAATAAATGAAAAAAAATTTTTCTGATAGAGACTTTTTTAAAATCCTATTTCCCAATGTTCCTATAAAATGGCCTCTTTTGACAGTATAGCAGTCTTGGCAAAGCTGTTAAAGGGAGCTGGTAATACCAGAGGCTTAAACTGTCTATTTCTACAGCTGCTTTTATTTTGAAGATAGTTATTTTGCACACTTGCTTTCTGCATAATAGATCCAAATGTTTTTTTCTTTGTGTTTCAGGAACACTCCTCATCCGTTTGTCAATGTCCTCGAAAACAGACCTGATTGCTGGCCAGTTCTACTGCAGCAGATAACAGTATTTTTCCATGAGTGTCCAGAGAGGTAAATGAATAAATAATTTAAAAACATCAAATGTAGATAAGTGAATCATATCAATGTAACTCTTTTCTTGAAGGCAGCTGCTTAGTGCAGTGAGAATTCTGTCTTTTGAAAAGGATAATTATAGAACTTAAGGATACCATTTAAAGGTTAAAAACAGAATATTAATAAAATACTAGCATAATCCACCAAAAGTGGATTTTATAGTTTTTTAAAACTCTTTTATGTTGATATAATTTTTATGGATGTTGAAAAATTGGTGCAAGTTTGATAGCACGTTTGTAATTTTTTTTTTTTTTTTTTTTTTTTTTAAATAGGCAATTTATATTATTTGCTTTGTCAAGATTTTGCTTGCTTGGGCAGGAAAGATGACTAGCATGCAGGTATAACTCATCTGTACAAAATGGCGACATGAAAAAAGGAAAGCACAGAGAGTTTTCTCTCACAGTAAAGGATGAGGTCTTTAAAAAGGTTGTATACGTCTTGATTTAAAAAAAAAATAGAAAAAATAGTGGCACACCCTTATTATAAAGTCTCTTTAGCAATGAAAATATATCCAATCTACCAACAGTTTCAACATTTCTTCATGCTTACCTCCAATAAAGACTCACTGTAAGATGCCAAATGCTGTACCAGCTGTAGAACTGAATGTTTTCAGTGATTTTGCACCTAAATGTGTGCTTTTCAGATAAAAAGTACCTCTTCTGTGTTCTGAAAGACTTATACAAATCCAACAGAGTAATTGTACGGTGAAATTGACTTCTGTATCCTGCTGCTCTGAGTGAACAAATAAGTTTATTGTTCTGTTAAATTTCTAGTGGGCCTAGACTACCTGATCAACAGTAAGACTTTGAACCAAAAGTGTGTTTTATTCAATTTAGTTCATAGAGTATTTTTAAAATACTGTTTGCAGACTTGTTCTTCCACTGTGCTGCTAAATCTGGGACTTGTGAAACATTCTGTCAGATGTCTGAATGGTCTAATGAACTGTAGATTTTTTGCCTGTGGCTGGTTTTGAATAAAAATACGAGTTTTTCTTGCTCAAAAAGAAAATGTCATGAACTTCCTTGCTGCTTTTTGTGTGAAGGCTTCTGTGGAATAAAGTTCTAGACTGAGAATATAGAATCATAGAATCATTTTGTTTGGAGAAGACCATTAAGAACACAGAGTCCAACCATTAACCTAACACTGCCAAGGCCAAACCAAACCATGTCCCTAAGTGTGACATCAACAAGCGCCATGTATGTCGATGTAGATCTATTACTGAGTTTTTTGTAAAGCTCTGTATCAGGGCTGAGTCTTGACTTCAAATTTTGATTCCCTGTATATTTGTTAATGCATTGATCATTAGCTTTATTTGGTTGTTTGAATAGAGTCAAGAACAGCTGGTATTCCTAACATGGTCAAGCTGAAATAATTGTTCTGAGATACTTTTTTTACTGGGAAACCATCTTGGTTAAATCAGATCCTGTTCTATGTTATTGTTTGAGACCACTGAGCAAAAACTGGCAAGGAATAGATGCCTCTTCTTAATTGAAATTGCATTTTATGTGTTTTAAAAAGCTATTTTTGATTAGTCTTGTCTGAATGCTACTTCAGAACAGCACACTAGTGTCTGATGGTATTCAGAGATGATATTCAGCAAGGAAAGCCATTTTCTTGAATTGCTGAGAAAAAAAAATGAGTGTCATGATCTGCAAATACATATTGAATGGTATTCATGCTTAAATATTGAGTTGTTTCACAATTGCATTTCATTGTATAGTTGCTATATAAGGTCTCTTGACAATGCTTCGTGCAAATTAGTCAAAGGTTTTTTGTGAGATTAGTAATGCCTTGAATAATACCTTTCTGCTAATTGCATCCTGTAAATTATTGCAGGGAATGTCACATTGCTTGGGTTTTCCTTGTTGTTTCTTAAGTTTTCAGTAGAAAGCAGTATTGATAAACTTGTTTCTTGAACTGCAGGGCACAGAGTTCATGTGTTGGCATAATGGCCCCGTTCTTAAGATACCTGTATTGTGAACCATCTCAGCGGCAGGAATATGCTGAACTGCGAATGGGTTTACTTAAGGTCTTACTTCAGCCCCATGGTCCAAAGCACAAAGAAACACCTTCTGTGCTGGAATGCCAGATTCTTCAGCTCCTGTGTGATTTGATCACACACCTCCAGGTACAGTTGTTATCTGGCCTCACCTTTTACAAATAAATGCTAACAAAGCAATGATAACATTATTATTAATGCCTTTCAAGTGTGCAAATATAGCATTCTCTTCTACTTCCTATAGAGCTGATTTGTTGGTAGTACAAAAATCTCAAAAAATGTCTTTTTCTGGTAGTAGGTGAAACTTTTTAGTTGTTCAAATCTGATACACCTGATATAGTGTTAATTGAAACACGTGTTTGCCATAATTATTTGCTGCTACTTGCCTCAGTAAACAAACAATAAACTTGTAGAGATACTCATGAGAGAATGTTGGTAAATGATAAGAAATTTGTCAAAAACATGCAATTTTTAACTTAACATGATCATCTTAAAATGAAACAAACTATATGAGAAGCATGATTTAAGTACTGCTAGATTATTCCTTTTTCACTTTTTGTAACAGAAGGATTAGTCTATATAAAGACAAAACTTAAGCCCTCTGGAATATGCTGAAATTTTTAAAAATATTTTTAACTCGCACAGTGGTACTTGGCTAGGAACTAAGGATTTAATCTTTCTGTCCCTTTTGGTTAGGGGTCTAGGGTGTTGGTTAAAGTTAATGGCTCTGCTTTGCCTCATGCTTTACTGTGACATTGATTAAGCTTTTTTGTGCCTATGTTATCTTTTCCTTCTTTAATATGAGAGCAAAATCTTCAGTTTCATATATATTCAGTTACACACGAAGTGCTATGGTATTATTACCATAGAAAGACAGTTTTAGAATATCGATAATGTAAAGCTAAATAGGTTTTCATAACCCATCATTCCTCCTTCCTTCTCTGAATCTCAGGTTCTTCTTATCCTTCCTTTAATCTTAGCCTTATTTAATTCTCAGTATCGTATAAATGCTGAAATACTTCCTAGTCATTTTGTCTGACAGTATCAACCGAGCTGTCAAAAGGTACAGCTCATCACCTGCAGATTTTTCTGCTGAAAAATTCAGTGGACATGAGGCTTCTGATTAAAGCAGATTATTAATAGAGACTAAAAGTTAGGATGTTATCATTAATGCTGGATTCCAGAGTTTGGATTGGAATAGCAGAATTTGTCTGGAACTAGAATTTTCAAGAGCACAAATGCTCTTGTCTAACACATTAGGATTTTGAGGCAACCTGCTTCTTGAAATGTCTTTACTTGGCTTCTGAGTATGAAGATACTGCTTTTGGCTATTGCACTTCAGGTTTTTATTTTGGTAGTAGATAGATTGCATGGTGCTTTAGAAGCAGGTAACACCACTGTCTTTGTCATTTGATATGTTTTCATTACAAGACTATTTACCTGCTATGTGAAAGCACCACACAATTTGTTTATGTTGGTGAGAGAATCCTGAGAGCTGAATTAATTTGCCATTGTTTTTGAGGAAAAAGGGATTTTTCTCATCAGCTACAAGAAATACTTTTTTTCTTTCACATGTTTCTAATTTTATTTCAAAACATTAACTAGCGGTTCATCTATTGTTTTTTCAGGGAAGTTGGATAAGAGATTCCTGGGTTTAGTTTATGAATGTGTTTCTTCAAAGTCTTAGTAATATTTGCAGTGGAAACATTGCAGAGCTAATAGAACTAATTCTGAACTTGGTGAATTCTGCATAGACAAGGAAGGGGAACTAAACCAGAACGTGTTTTGTTTTTTAACTACCTCTCTACAGCTTAAAGACTTACTGCAAGTTACAGAAGCCTTGTTTTTTCTGCAAGAGCTATTCCTCAGGCTACTCCATCATCCGGTGTTTTGGAAAGTTCAGTTATCACAGTTTTGCCTGCAACTGTTATGCTTCTGTGAAGTGTGTTTAAATCTAACAGGAGAATGCTCATCTTTGATCTCCTTAATAGAAGACAACTTTGAGCTCTTAAAGGAGGTAGGAGTTCATGGGGAAAAAATAAAATAGTTGTATTAAATTTAAAGAATGTCATGTTTAAGGCATTACTTAGAAACACTCTTGCATGGCATTCATCTGCAAGTGACCAGTGTTGTTTCAAAAGCGTCTACTTTGCTTTTTCTTGGTAGAAGATCTTCAAAAGGCAAAACTTAACTGGATCTGTATGTATCAGTTAACTGTTCAGCATGGGAGTTGGTTTAAACTGAGCTCAAGTGGTTTGAACGAATTAAAATGTTGTAGCTACTCAGTTCAAAGACTAATTTTATACTATTCATATTCTTCATTGCATGTGCTATATCGCTGTGTGTGCACTCACTGTGATTCATGGAGAAACTCCTTACAGAGTTTTGTTTGTTGCTCATTTGTACTGTTTAATGCCACTGAAAAACAAAAAAGATTGAACCTCTTTCTTTTTTCCTTATAGGGATTTCCAGTGGAACAGTGTATAATTGGGCTAGCACTTCTACTGCTGCAGACACCAGAAAGTCAGCAGAAGTCTGTCTTGAGTCTAGGTAAAGCTCTTGTTGTGAAAGAGGAATCAACACACTTTAAGACTGTGTCTTTGTTTCTTCATATTTATGAAAATAAGCACTGCATTCCTCTGAGTCGGATTGGGTGGTGAAATTTCTTCTGAATTTAAAAACTACCATTTGATCTAATAGCAATAAAGATAAATTTTCCTGCTGCACTGACTTTCTCCATGGATGTTACTGTATTCTAAGCTCCCTTCTTATCTTGGAGCTTAACTGTTTCATTTTTGAGTCAACAACAGGATATTCTCAGCTGAGATTTGTGCATCCTGAATGGTGTCCTTTGACAGATCTGAAGATAGCAGGCCCAAAGGTCTTGGCGATGTCTGTCTGACTTTCAACTTAGTGGTTGCAGTTAGTGGAGTTATTCCAGTAAAAGCGAAGGACTGTGCTACGTTCTATTATTGTATTTCTTGCTGCCATTAGGTGCTTTGCTGCAAACAACAGAAATGTATGGGTCTCTAAATAGAATTGGAGTTTTACCAAAAAATCTTTTACACTTTAACTCTTCTGTGCATGTACTGTAATTCTGGACATCATTACTTTGCTTGACCAGAGTGTTTCCTAGAAATGTGTCATGCCTAAAAGTACAAATTATGTTACTTCTTCTTACCGTATGTGATCTTTGTTTTTTTCCCACCTTGTCTTAAATAGCCTACAAGCTCCTTTCCTGTTCGGAAACCCAGAACATACCAACCACAGCCCTTACTTTGGTGATGCCTGTGCTACAGATCTTATCTTCTACAGCAGTTGGAGACTGCCTATCAGAGGATGACTCTGGAACTACCAGGCACCAGCTGGCTGTAAATATTTTGGAAATATTACAGGAAGAAGGTGTGAAGGATAAAAATGAACTGGTAAAGTTATAAGGTTTTCTCCTTCTTTTGGGGCAGGTAGGGGATGCATTTAACAGTTTTGCTGCATTATGCCTAGATGCTTGAGAAGCACTTCGTATGTATGACCCCTGCTGGGGTCTGGATTCCATTTTTAATGTTCATTTGGAGACCTCTTTTCAAATACTTTCTTAATATGTTTTTTATAGAATCTTCTTCATCTAATTACTGCCTGCCAACTACTGTCTTGATAATGGAAAGATGTTTCTGAAAATATTGCGTTTTCTAAAGGAAGAATTAATAGAGAAGAGACAGCTTGTCTTGGATTAAGCTTTGTTTTCATGAAAAACTTCTGTATTTATTTTCAGGAGCTTTAAAATATATATTTTTCCATGCATAAAAACCTGAGTTAGGAGGATTCTGCATTTATATTTTAATACTTTTCCTGCTTCTAAATGTTATTTTCCATGACTGCATCTATAGAACATTTTGTTATGAGAAGTGAAACAGTTGAACAAAAAATGTAAAGTCAGATTAACTTAAACTGGGGCGTTTTATTAAGTACTATAAAAAATTAAGAGGATTTCATTAAACTAATTTAGATGATACTTAAACTTTTGTGATGCACCTGTCATTGTCAGGAATGGAAGCTTTTAATGTATTCCAGTTTTATTGTGTCCATTTTAGTGAGGAAGCAGCACTGCAGTTACCAGCAGGAGCAGGAATGGTAGATGCCAAATAAAGGGGAACTCCTGAATAGGGAGTTAGCAACCCATTCAAACATTGTTAGTGCAATCCCTCCGTATAAAGGACTGTAAAGAAATGTATTGCAATTTATTCTTTACATTTATTGCATTGGGACCCTAAAGAAATATTTGTTTAGGATGAGAGAACTGGATTAGTTATATTTTTAATTTGTTCTTTCATGTTACCATATTCGTTTGAGGGTTTTGTTTGTTTCACTTGTTCTCAGGTGTCCTGCAAACTCCTTTTCCCCATAACGAGCTCTTACAGCTCATTGTATACAACCTGGAAGATCATAGAGCTCATGAAAGAGAAGTCTGCAGTTACTAACTGGTTATCTTCAGTGAAATCACTGCTACCTGTGACAACTCAAGTCCCTGCCCATGTTTTTCTTCTTCTGGCGTATCTACTGATCAAAGAGAATGGAGACAGTCTTCGTGATGTACTCTTGGCTACTACAGAAGTAGCCAAGGCTGATTGTTCTCAGGTAAAAGCTTACTCTTAGTGGATTTTGGTAGAGGAATTGGGCTGGGTTCTGCAGCTTGAGAGAGGGAAGGCTGCTGCAGCTTCATGACCCAGGTCCGGCAAGTGGCAAGGCTGTGCCTGTGTTCCCAGTAAGTACATGCACATGCCTGTGCTTCTCTGTATATAATGCAGACACACAGAACATTCAGGACACAAAACAGCACCAGGGGCCTCATCCTGCTCCA
Organism: Streptopelia decaocto; assembly: GCF_964273445.1. Taxonomy (NCBI): domain Eukaryota; kingdom Metazoa; phylum Chordata; class Aves; order Columbiformes; family Columbidae; genus Streptopelia; species Streptopelia decaocto. Next base: position 17,243,008 of record NC_138657.1, on the reverse strand, counting down.
CTTTCTGGCTGAGCAGGGGGTAGTTCTACTGGTGCGAACGTGTGTACAATGTATAGTATGTACAGTATGGATCCCTCCAGCAATGGGGCATAGACAATTAGTGTGTGGAGTGGGTGGCCCCTGGAACACAGTCTCACAGTTACTGGCATCAGCTGGTAGCAGCTCCTGAAGTACATGTGCACAAACATATACCCCCGGCTGGCTGGAACTCACCGTTTGTGTGTCACTTACAGCAAAATATGTATTATGTCTCTGTTATGAAATATTTTTTAGTTGTTTAGGCTTAGGAAAAAAGACTGGGTATTTGTTGATATTATCTAATAAGTTTGAATATACTATATGAGGAAGTTGAAAAGAGGCTACTAAACCATTTCTGACTTTGACCCCATAAATTATTCTCTGTGTTCTTTTGTGGTTACTGGAACACTGCCAAGTCTCTTGTGAGGTCTTTATTCTTGCTTCTTAAAAATATGTGCATAGTCTTTGTCTGCCTCAGTACTGACTTCAAACCAGAATTATGCTGTATGGTTAGACTTATCTACATAACCTGGAAAGATAAATGGGGATATCTAGAAACAATAATATGTAATGCAGGAGGTGTTATATAGAAACAATCATATCTTAATGGTAAAATAATAAAAAAATGTAGGGAAGGGAGAAGTGTTGCTCCAAATTTCAGGTGTGCCCCAAAGACAAGCTTTATTTGCTTCAGGTTTTTTTAAATTGCTTTTTGTCTCAAAGAGTTATCATGCTTTGCAGCACAGGAGTTGGAAAGAATACAGCTTACAGGGTACATGCTTGATGACGTATGGTGCTGAGCATTGTAGTTCTTATCCAGGGAAGCAGTCCAGAGTGTGCTTGCTGTTGAACACATACTGAAATGCTGTGCTGAACCGGGCCTGCCATATAGTGGTTTGGGAGATAACTATTATTAAGCCAGAGAAGTTTTTAAAACAGGTGACAGCTTCATCTCTTCCGGGTTGCCTTCTGTTAACCTTTTGTGTCTTTTCTCAAACCTCTTTCAGGCTAACCTTTCGTTTTGTTGTGTTATATGAGTCTGTTTCATAATGCACTGCAGATGATACAGATTTGGCAGCATATGATTTCTTTAAAGGTTTTTCTCTCAGTTTGACAGATGTATTTTCATTTTAACTCTACTGTATTTCTAGTATTATATTTAGTCATACTTTTGGTTTTGTGGGGATTAATTATGTTATATTTCTCAGCTTAAATTAGTCTAGTTCCAGGTTTTTTGTTTACTGTCTTTAAATTTGGTAACCATTGATTGAAGATAAGGGTTTGATTTTTGGATGGTATGTGGAAAAATAATTCTGACTCCTGTTCAGACACACAGTAGCAGATTGAAAAATCTAGTTTTCAACTTGGAGAAAACTGCAGGGTTTTGCTGTAGAATTACTGATCAGGACTGTGAATAATTTATGTTAACTGTAGGATCTCTGCTCTGGAAAGAAAGAAAGAAATATTATTTACATCTTAACCAAACCAACTGTAGCTGGGTTTCTAAGAAGTATGTAACCTCCAGGCACATTTAACTCATGGTGTTTATTCTACAGCTTGAGGAAACAGACACATAAAATACTTTGGAGGGAGGAATAAAAAAGGGAAGGTTTTGTTGGTCTTAAAGGATTTTAATTGTGTCACCTTGTAGCATAGAATTGTGAGCATGTTGTTTGTCTGGAAGAATCATAGAATAGTTTGGGTTGGAAGGGACCTTCAAAAGTCAATGAGCAGGGACATCTTCAACCAGATCAGGTTGCTCAGAGCCCTGTCCAGCCTGGCCTGGAATGTTCCCAGGCATGGGGCATCTACCACCTCTCTGGGAAACCTGTTCAGTGTTTTACCACCTTCATTGTAAAAACTTTCTTCCTTATATTTTGTCTAGCTATTGCCTCTTGTAGTTTAAAACCATTACCCCTTGTCCTTTCATAACAGGCCCTGCTAAAAAATCTGTCCCCATCCTTCTTATAGGACTCCTTTAAGTATCGAAAGGCCACAATAAGGCTCTGTGGAGCCTTCTGTTCTCCAGGCTGAACAACCCCAAGTCTGCAGCACATCTCTAGCACACTGCAAACCATGTCATCAGCTGAACTGAAAAAGTTACTGGGCAGGCAGTTTATTGTTATAGTACATCTATGCCTGTATGTGAATGGAATACAGAAGTGTTGTCCTTTTTTTATGATATTTTGGAGTTCCTGTTTTGTCCTATGCACACTGCTATCACTATGCTAATGTTAGTATGGTATTTCATTTTGGTGAATACACAGGTGGCTGCAGAGTCACCATGACAGTGTTTATACAAAGCCTGAACTGTGATATTGATATTTGCTTTAGGAAGAATTTGCAATTCTGCACAGCTTATTTACAATTCAAAGTAAGACCACGTTCTGATTCCTGGATAGTTCTTTTTGAAATATTTATTCAATGTCCTTGGGTATACTCCTTGTTGAATTGCATGTAGAATAGCTGCTCTGGGGTGTTACAAGTCTTGCTTCAGTGGAGATACTGAGCTGCTACAAGTTCGAACGGACTCCTCAGAGCATGTGGTGAAGATGTGCAAAATTAAGTGCTCTTTGTTTTTTTCCTCTTCTTAATTTGTCAATTTAGTGGTTCTTTCTTGTTTTCTTAGAATGCCTGTTATTTTCTTGCACACAGATTAGTTCTTTTTCTTAAACTACAAGTTTAAAATTCTTCCATTCTGTTGTAGCCTTGTACATCCTCTAGAGGATTGTTGGATAACACAAAACAAGGGAGAATTAAAAAGCAGGAAGAAATCATAACATGTGAGCAAGTCATAATCTCTCAGTACTTTTCTTGGAGCAAAAGATGCTTTCTCAAACAGCTGTAGCAAGAGGGCACTTGAAGCTGCTTTTGCTGCTTCATGTGATGTTTGGCTTCCTTTTAGTTTGTCTCCTGCTTCTTGTCACTTCATTTAACTTAAGATGCCAATGCTACGTGTGTTTTAAAACCTTACAGTGAAAAATACTGAATCACAATGGCTCTGGTGGTCTGTGGCAGGGAGACATAAACGTATTGCACTATGATTTCCTGACATGGTAAAACTTGAAACAACCTATGCTAGGAGAACCATTTACCAAATGGTGGTGGCGTTGCTGCTGATGACCCGGTACAATGACATGCTCTAATATTTTTGAATGCACATGGTGTAGAGTTCATTCAAAAAGTTGTTAATTAACTGTTCTGAAAGAAGTGGAAGCCATGAGCATTTAACGTGCAGGTTAGTCTTCGGAGCTCAGGATACAGGTTTATCTTGGTCATACAATTCACAGTTAGAAAATGTTTTTCTGCATTACTAACAATGCTAAGGTTTCTGTTAAAAAGTGTTTCATTCATGAGTTTATTGTTATCAGAGGTCTGGGATTTTGGATTATATGCACTATAATGGATTTGAGGGGACATTGCATGAACTACGTCACCAGTTAAGACTTTTCTTTTTTACCAGCTCTAGTATAGAAGTGGCCTTACCATATGCTATTTTAGCCTGTGCTAAAAAGTTTACTTATTGTGCTGGGTACAAAGCTTTAGGTGCATGAAATATTGACCCTATTATTTAAGTACAAGTTGGAGAGCTGGTGGCATGAAAGTAAGCAATCTTGGTGTCTTATCTCCAGGAAACAAAGAGGAATCCTTTAATAAGCAGGCATGTTAGGCATAGGATAGGATAGTGTTTCCGGCAAACAGCACTTTATTTCTTACATGCCATTTAGAGCTCTGGTTGAGAAGGAAGGTGCGGAGCTGATCAATGACAAGAGGAAGAATGTGAAACTTACAAGCGATGAAAATTGTGATTCAACCATGACAATGTGATTCTAAGTCACCAGTCAGAAATCAGTCTTCCAGTTGTATTGTCTCTTGTAACTGCAAGAGACAGGTTTTTGAGGGAAGACACAAAGCTTAAGGTAGCTTATAGATGTTTTGTTGACCTAGATTTTTTTTTTTTTGTGAAGGTAGTTATTAAAACTTCATTTTTTCTCTTTAAGTGGGAAGCAGCTAATTGTGTTCAAAGGGCAGGAGTAAGCAAAATTATTTCACTTGTGTGTAAAAGCAAAGCTGAGCTGATGTAGAACCACCTGTATATCTCTTCTTTAACTTAGTTTCTTCTTGAAGATTTCTTTCTGTCAGTATTTGAAACTATTATGAGTGGTACACCCCAACTGTGTGTAGTTTAGCAGGTCCACTAAGTAGTCTGTAACCAGGGATACAAGCCCCAGGCTTTGTAAATTAACTAATTATCCTTTAGGAAAAGGATGGGTAAGTTACAGCTACATGTTGTGACACCTGCAATAGATGTACATCTGCATACAATTACATTGTTCAAAATGCAATTTCATAGTCATTCAAAAAAGCAAATTACTGAAGTAATAGGGCACCAGAGCAGTACGGCCAAACTCTAACTGTAGGGAATGATTGACTTCTGCATTTCATTGGAGTAGTCTGTAATAGCTCCACTGACTTCACAGAAACAGTTTTAGAGACAAATTTAAATGCAAGTCAGCAGAGGTAACAAGCTTTACACAGATATAGGGAGAGGAGGAATTTAACCCAAAGCTTTTGACGTTTAGCATGAGGAGAGTGGGTTTACTGGCTTTGTTTTTTCTGCTTACTTTAAGCCAAAGCTTTTGTTCACCAATGCAGTCAGTAAATTCAGTGGACGCAGCCTCTTGAGCTAACCATGGTGGTCTGACTACTTCAGAAGTAAGAAGTGTGTCAGGCTGGTGAGAAGTCCTTCCTGGCACTGGGAAAAATGTCTCATGCCCAAATCCAATGAGAAGGTGAAGTTCAAACTGCATCCCATTTTCTGTTTCACTAGTGATCAGTGGAAGTCCATGTGAATTAGAAACTGGCATTTAAAATGCAGAATTGTTGATATTGTCTAACTAGCTCACATTTCATTCTGGACCAGGGACTGCAAATGGTGAGCTTTTAGTCTTTTAAATTACCATGGCCTTTAAAATACCTTTCTGCAAAACAATGCGAAATATTTGAGTGTCTTTTAGGTAGTATCACATAAATCAATTGGTGTGATTAGTAATAGAGCAGGCATTCTGCTGGTTAGTATTTGGAAATTTGTCATGAGAAGAATACTGTATCTAATTGGAGTGATATTTCCCTTCTCAGTCCTTAGTTAAGTGCTACCAAGGACACCAGTTAGCAATATGTCTTTTAAATTACATTTTTAGGGTTTTTTTTTATTCTTAAAGATCTCAGTGCTTTAAAACTGGGACTTACTACCTGGCTGAGTTGAACTTGGGATCACCTGGCATCTGTTTTGACTCTGACAAGTTTATTTTAGTTCTGAGTCTGCTTAATGGGCCCACAGAGATTATTACAGGGTGGCGTGGCACAGCACTGCACTGAAAGATTACCACGTTGTTTCTTGTAGATACAATGCTCTCCATAAGCCAGAAAGAATTACCTGGGACTTGTCTGGTCTTTCTCTTGCAGTTAAAGTAGTTAGTACAGGGGGAGAGAGCATTTGAAGCTCACGGGTGGGGGAAATAACCGGCTACTTTAATAAACTCGATGGGCAGTGTGATGGCAACAACCACTACAACCACTATCTTATTGATGGAGGAGTTGTACTTTGGGAATTGCTTTACTTGGTTCTGTGTTGTATTCAGTTCCACATAAATAAATGGTGCTTTGTGAAGTTAGGGAAAGTAAGTGGTAAAACCGTGATCGAAATGTCCTTTAAGAAAATGAAAAGCTCAGCACAACAAACTTGTTAAACATTTTGAGGTTGTAGGACACTTTCTGAAGGATGCAGTGGAAGATGGTGTGCAGCATAGTAATTAAAAGACTGTTCTGAATAAGAGAAGAAGAAACTTAGAGGTTTGATGTGGAAAGAAGAGAACAAAAAAAGGCTGTTAATCCCAAATTTATTTTTAAACAGTCACCTGTATTAACTTTAATCTGTTCCTTCAGCATTAGAAGCACTTGAACACTCAGTTTAGAGCCAGGTGTTTGTAATGGAAAGAAGGGGTAACCAACTAAATGCAGGTGTGTTCTGAATTCCGTGTCTTTGATTCATGTTTAAATCCAGCTAGCAGACCTCAGAGGTTAGGCTTGCAAGAGGTAAATAAAGTGTCCACAGGGCAAAATGAGAAAGTGTTAACTTTGCAGCCACACTGTGGGATGCCTGTACTACAGTAGAATATGTGGAAGTGCCGAGATGTCATTGTGAAGGTCATAGCATAAAAAGAATTGTTTGATGCCTTTTTTTTTTTCCCTAAGTGAGCAGGACAATCAGTAATTCTGCTGCTAGTGAAATTCTGTTATATTGTGGTTCAGATGATTAGTGGTTGTAGCTGAGGATATTGAATTGAAAAGCCAAGGGTTACTGCCATACAAAACCTGAGTTGAAGAACTGTGTTTCAAAATATCGAGAATGCTGTCCTCATTGCTTTCATGTTTATTACAGCTCCACAAGGGGGTTCACAAACAGGCTCTCCCATTTCCACGTTGTTGTTTTTATATGGTATCTGTTGTCTTTGCAGTAAATAAATAGAGCAAGTAAAAAACCCTGCCAGATTTAAAAAGAATTACTGTAATTATTTTGGAGACAGTATTCTGGTTATGCCTTGTTTTGTTTTGTTTTCTTACCCTTTCCATGAAGAGAGCCTACAGAGGACTTCTGTGTATGCACCTTCTCCTTTCTCACTGAGTAAAAGCCTTTTTATGATGCAAGTTTAGTGACTATATTAGATCTGGGTTTTGGCTGAGGCATTTTGGAGTAACAGTCTGAAACAATATGGAAGAAAATCCAGAAATATTTTTATAAAGGCTGACATGGACTTTTAGGCTGTCTTAAATCACTGCAGAGGCTGCACTGACACATGCTGTTCATGAAAGTCTTAATACAGTCCTTCTAATCGGATTAATTTTCCTGTTGTGCAAAAACTGTTATTACACTCTGTGTGAAAACAGCTGTGCTGCAAGGGGAAGAAATTAAATCGTCTGACTGAAAGGCCACTGGTGAATAGTAGCACAAGATCTATTACCATTATTAGAGGATTATGAGGCTCTAGAGGGCACACATTCTTTTATGGTCTTTCAACTGCTAGAATGAAGTATTTTAGTGGTAAATGACGCCCAACTGAAGAGGAATTATTTTGTGTGCTTTGGGGGCTGGGAATGCATTAAAAAAAGTAAAATACATTTTTATTTGGGAAAAAACCCTGTCTAGGGATATGTTGAACTGAACTTGGCTTGCTCAGGTGGTGCCTGATGATATTGTTCTATGTCTGATTATGTGAACTTTGGAGAGTAGCTGTAGTGAAACAGTCATATTATAGTCAGATCTTGTGGGACAGATTCTCCACAGGCGAAGCTTATTGGTTAGGATCCTGCTGTAACAGGAAACTTTAGAAAACCTAGCTTATGTTCTCTAGAAAGTGCTTCTGGTTACTGAGCACACTTAAGTTTCTGTTTATAAAAGTTATACAATTATCCTTATTTGTGCACGTATCTCAAAAGCTGGTTCCTTCATTTGTGTGAATTGTTCAGTACTTTTGTCTTGCTTACTAGAGTACAGAATGCTTTTGAAAACCTGATTTCACTGCCTTGCCTACTGGGGACCTGCAGGGTGTTTCAAAAAGATGAACCCAATTTGAAATATTTACTGCTTCAAAACTGGATCCATATTTTTGAAGCACCCTGTAGATTGATGCTATTACCTAACACTCACTTCCAAAATTCAGCCAGAAATAAAAGCTGTAACTTTGCTGTGACGTTTATTTCCTGCCTTTTGGTTGACTTTTGAAGAGGAAGGGGGCATGATATAGTGTCCTAGTGTTAAAATTGAGCCAAGATAACCCTCCAAGATAGACATCCAAGCAAAGAAAGTGTGGTGGAAATAATATGAAGTGATATCCTGCATTTAGAAGTTAAAATGGAGACAGCATATGTTAATATATATTTGGATTATATTTTTTTGAGACAAGTTTTTCCTTTTGAACATGACTGGGCTTACTGTGTTCTGGCTGTCTCTATCCTTTTTCTGACATGAGGGCTGCATGAGCACAATTTCTCTTCAGTGACATGTAAGGAAATGTGAAGGAACAGAAGAGGAGGATTATTTTCCTCCCCTGCTATCCTCCCTTAGCTTGTGCTTTTGAAGAAGAATAACTGTCCTCTAGCTTAGAAAAAATAAATCAGACCAGCAAATTGCAGAAAGTGGGAAAGGTTCTCAGACCTGTTTATTAAATGAAAGCGTTTTGTCTCAAATGTTTAATATTACTTTAAAAAGGAGAGTTATTGACATATCTTGGCATCATTTTTGAGAGACAAATTAATTTTAAAAACAAAAAACATAATGTTGAAGCTCTTTTTCAGGTTGTTAATGACAGGCTTGACCCAACCATTGCATCCTCTGGGAGCGCGGGCATGCAGAAGGCAGCATTGTCAGGCAGCGCGTCTCTGTCTCTCCCTCTCTGAAGCTGCTTCCTACCTGCTGGGAGCTAATGAACCATCACATCAGCTTTTTTGGAGCTGTTCAGCTCTTGATGAAGATTTAGTGTAAATTTAAATTAGTCAGAGCATTGTTAATCCATTAAAAGAGGGACACAGAGAGAGGGGCGGTTTTGCTGTACTAGAATGTTTTGTTTTTTTCACAATCTTATAGTTTGAATATAGAGTTCAAAACAAGTACACTTTGAAGGACAGTACCTTTAAGGAAATATGTAACTGGTCTTATGTGCTTAGTCTCTTCCTGACAATTTAGTAAATAAAATTTAACATCTGTTTAGTAGGTGTGAATGTGAAAATCTTTGTAGAACTTTCATTTATGTACCTGTTTAGTATAGAATAAACTTGGTAACTAGAAAATTAATGAGAACATGGGACTTGGAATTAATTTCTCATCACAGCTGATGAAGGCTAGGCCTGAGCAGACCGACTTTACATGGTTTGAATGCTTTTATAACTAAGGATTATGAATATAATTTATTTTTATTGTAACTTATTTTGACTGACTGTGGCAGGATGCAAACCCCCCTCTCTCCCCCTCCCTCCTTCAGTATGGAAGGAGTAGGCACATCTCCCTCTCTCTGCTGTTTGAGGCTCACAGCTTCTTTTGTTTGGCCCCAGAGCACCCTGGCCAGGGCCATTAGGAGAAGGGAGTGCCGAGGCGCCAGTGAGCTGCTGGGTGCCTGTGGCCAGGGTGGGGGATGTTTGGAGGCTTCAGGGGCACCCACAGCCAATGTGGGGGTGCAGAGAAGCTTCTAGAATGCCTACAGCCAGATCTGATCAGCCAGTATAAAAACGGGATTCTCGTCGAGACTCCGCCCGTTCACGGGTCTCTCAGAGCACGAGCAAGATGCTGCCTCCGAGAGCCGCCCTCCCCGGGATGGAGACTCCGCTTGCCTTGCCGCCACGGGTGTGAGTAAAACTTCTCGCAGGATTGCGAGTATATTTATATTTTCCGTGCACATATGCACGTGTAACTTTCCGTGCTCAGTATAAGCACATGTAAAATTAATCCTCGCATAATCGCGGGTGTATTTTCCTCCCGTGCTTCCACATAAGCACGTGTAACTTTCCGCGCACATTTGCACGCGTACTTTCCGTACTTAATAAAAGCACGTGTAACTTTCTGTGCACATTTGCACGTGTAACTTTCCGTGCTCAATACGAGCACATGTATAAATTATTTCCTTGCACAATCGCGAGTGTATTTTCCTCCTGTGCTTCCACATAAGCACGTGTAATATTCTGTGCACATTTGCACGTGTATTAACCCTCGCAGGATTGCGGGTGTATTATAAATTTATCCTCGCACAATTGCGAGTGTACACTTTCCGTACTCACTACGAGTACGTGTATCTCTTCAAAATAATCCCACACCGTGTTTAGGCAGGTGTGTACTTCTCCAGGACTCAGGGCTGGCTCCGGCATTGTTTTGGGTGAAGCCACGTGCATGCACACTGGGGACCGCCTGTTGTATTAGTTGCTGCCCCTTAATATATTTTCCTCAACTGATATCCGAACCTGTATTTAAGTCACTTTTGGAGTGCTAAAACCCTGTTTCTCACTGGTTTAATAAAAGTTGTTTTGGACCCTGTTGTCCCTTAAACTAACCTCGGGGTGCCTCCGTGACACTGTCATTCACTCTGATTGCTATATTCGTAGTCCAATATAGCTACAGCTGAGAAAAGTGCAGGAAATGGCCCATTGAACTCGCTTAAGACCAAACAGAGTTGGAGTCGCTAAGACCTTTCATCTGACAAAAGGAAGAGAGGTACAATGAGGAGAGATCAGAACGTGGGAACTTAGGTAGGGAATTTGATAATTATAATGACATCTGTGGCATCACTACTGATGATTTATGTAGCCTTTTTGTTCAGTGCGATGTAAATTAGTGACAGCATTTGTCAGGGCTAGCTATGATTTAAAGAGCTAACAAAACCCTCTTATCCTCAGAGCTGAGGGTCTTCCAACCATGCTGCTGTTAACAGTGTATGGCAAACATATGTATCCCAGTGGACAAGCACACGTGACCTCCTTGATAATTTTGGGACTTAAAATGGTGATGCCAGTTGCTATGTTAGTGGTTATGATTGTCTGCCAGAAGTATGGAATTTGTTTGCTCATGGTCCTGCAATTTACCTTGTATCATTCAAAGTTTCAGATAACAGTAAATTAGGTGATTAATTTTTTTCTTAACATTGAAGGGGCAACAGGTGCCCGGAAATAAAGCTGCTTTCATCCTGCAAGTCTCCTAACGTCAAGGGGATTTTTTTTTCTTCCTGTATTATTTGATTTCTGTGTAAGCTTCCCTTTTCCAAAGGCTTGGTTTAACCAAAATGGATTCTTGTTTTAAGGATGCTGAGCCTTTGGTTCTCAGCTCTTCTTTTGGTTTCTATTTAATTTAATCAGTTAATTTTAGTTTTCCTTATGTGTACTAATGAACCTAATTGTCTCTTAGGCAGTGCTGTTGTCTCTTTGGCCTGGTAAAACTTTTCTGTTTGTGGGAATGACATTGTCTTTTAACACAAGTTTTTATCTATGGAAGATTAACCCATGTGGCTAAGTGAAAATCATTAGTACTGTATAAAGGCAGAATGTAAATTAGTGCTGTGTAATTACTTTTAAGTATCCATAAAATCAAGTGAGGGAAAAAAGCAAGGCCATCATGAGTAGATTTGATTTTACAACGTACTGATATGAACGTACACAAGAAAATAACTGAAGAACCTGCAGGTATAAAAATACTGAAAATCTGATCTAAATAAAAGGTTAATAAGTCTCCTTTCATTGTCACTTCAAGGACAGGTCTCTGCAAGTTTTGTACCATATATCAAATAATGCAGTAAATTAAATTGTATTATATGACAAGTTTGTGGGAAATTATAGTAGCATCATCAGAATGCCTCTGTAATGACCGAACTGAATTGGAATAGTTTCTTCATTGATTTGGTATGTATTTTAATGTACCACATTCAATTACATGTTCCTTTCACTGTGCCTACAATAGAATTTCAAGTAAAAATCAATTTATTGTGGAAATTAGATTATTGCAGTGCTTCCAGCTGAACCTGCATAATAAGATGTTTTTAAGCTGATAAATTAAAAAGAAACAAATTGTGAGTCCTATGAAATTACAGACTTCAGAATTTTCCTTTCTCTTTCCCAATAGCAGAAACAATAATGCAAAAAAAGTAGGAGTTTCTAACATGTTCAGAGAAGTTTGTTATCTATGTTGGCAACCTAGTTCCGTATTTATTTTCTGCTTTTTGTTTTATTTTAGGTCCCAAATCTGATACCAGTTCTCATATTTAAACTGGGAAGACCTTTGGAGCCTGTACTTTACAGGGATATATTGTATACATTGCCTACACTGGGTGTACACAAGGTCAGAATGAAAATGCTTATTTAAGTGAAAACTATTGATAAAAGGTTGTTTATTTATAAAAAATTATTTAGACTGAGCAATGCATAGCTTGCTTAAAATAATTGATTTGTGAGCTTCAGCGTAACTTTCCAATATTTCGGATGGGATATGGTATTTTTTTAAATAGTGAAATGCACATTGTGCTTTTTTGTCTGCACTGTATCTTCATTATATATAGATCATAAGATGCTCTTGGACTCATTATGCACTAAAATTTTTCAGAAAATGACTCCCAGTTTCTTCCTGACATTGAAGTTGGACAATTACCTCCTTGTTGTACTTGGTTGTAAAATAATGATTTGTAGATTAGTTATTGTTCTTTGACATAAGAAATAACAGTGACATTTGGTTAAAAAATTTCTTTCAGGTTTGTGTAGCTCAGATTCTACGTGTGATACACATGCTGGGGAGCACACCAAAGCTTAGAGCAATTGCTTTACGTCTGATGACATCTTTATGGGAAAGACAGGTTAGAAAATTCTTGTAGCATCACTAAGATAATGTGTAGTTGAAAAACTTCACTACCTCTAGCCAAAAAAGGAAATTAATTTTGGAATATTTGCTGTACTAGTACCGCATTATCAGCAGTATAAGGTAAAGGGTGGAAGTTGTGCCAATATAGATCCTGTTTTAGTAAAAATCTCAATAGTATATATATCATGAAACCTGCTTTTCATTTCATCAAGTCTCAGACTGGAATGAGGAAAAACAATTTGTTTGAAGGACAGCATTCTACTTTTTATAGTGTGCAGTAAGAACAAGACCCGAGTTACATGGCAGTAGTTTGCTTCTCTGTTCATAAAGCAGCAATAGCGATTTGATCTGCAAAAGCCAGTTAAATCTCAATGTAACATTAAATTTCAATAATAAAAGAAAGTGAAGTATGATATGCAATAAAAGTGGTATTTAGAAGTTATGTAAAAGTACTAGCAGTTGAAAATCCTGTCACTAACTTTTGAAGGTGTGATGGTAATTGTTAAATTAAATATTTTCTAGGATCGAGTTTACCCAGAATTGCAGAAGTTCTTGGCAACATCTGATATGCCCTCTTTGTCTGTTGACAAAGATGCTCAATGGGAAAAGCTGATTGCTAGAGCGGCTTGTATAAGAGATGTATGTAGGCAGAGGTAAGCACACGTGCTGTGTCCATCTTATATCTTTGTAAGGGAAAATAATCTTTTTCAGAAAAGCTTCATGGTTATTTTTACCTCTTTGTTATATTAAATGTGGGTAATATTTTTCTAGTCATATGATAAACTGACGAAGGCATTGCTAATCTCAGCAGCTAGTAAATTTTGGGTATTATATTGTAACTAAGAGAAAGCACATATAAATAATGTTAAAATGGTTTCATTTGGAAACAAAACATGTATCCTGTACTGATCCAGAGTAGAAAGTTAAAGTGTACTGCTTCCAAATTATAAAACAAGAGAGAGAAAACATTAGACAGATCATTGGTTGTTTATTCTATTTTTTGATTTACTCAAATAGAGTTTGGGTGCTTTTCTGAAAAGTTTATTTTGTTACATGCAAATTACTGATCCTTATTCAAATACAATACTGACCAGAGAACATGGTTGTAAAAGTCTCACTGGATTAAATATTGACCCTTTCCGGCTCTAACTATCCATGAATATCAATACTTGATAATAATGTGCAGTTGCTGTAAAGATTATTTTTAAACACATTATCAAGTACTTCCTGATTTTATGTGCACAATACCTTTGTTTCTCTTTGTCACCTATCTTTTGGATTCTACTTTTCACTTCTGTACTTGAAGGTCAATTACTAAAAGCTACGAAGATTCACATATTTTTCAATCATCAACTAAAATAAAAGTTCTTCAACACCTTTTCTTTTACCTCTTCAACATTCTTTAATTATACCAAACAGTCTTTTTCAATAACTTAAAAAAAGAAAAAGTTAAAAACATGTCATGAACATCAATGCAGCTGTAATATTTTTACCAGGTAAGTGATGTAGTTAAAGTTCAGGTTTATGCATGTTCTTCATGCATTTAGAAGTTTCTAGAAGTGAGAGCAAATAGAGGAAGCCTGAATTTTCCTGCAAGTGGATCACCTAGGTAGGTGGTATTTACCCCAAGTTCTTCCAGGAAGAGTATGAGGAACTGCTGAACCAGCAGTTGACACCCCCCATCACCGCCCAATAAAACTGAATGGATCCTAAAAGACTGCAAAGCAAATAAGCAGCCCATGCAGTCAGTGAAGGAGAGACAAATGACATTGCAACAGCACCAAATTTGAAAAAATATTCTTCTCTGATATAAAAGGGCCAAAAGTATTTTGCTGCCAGAATCTCCACCAATATACTGTAGTGAGTACTTACAGAAGACTACAATGAGGAAGACAAGAATAATGTCTTTGATAGCACACATGGATCTTCCTTCTCGGTTACTTTTTGAATCATGTAATCTTTTAACTGACACAGCATCCTTGGACAAAAACTTCCATAGCTTTACCACATTGTGATCTTTTATTGGGAACTTGTTGCCTGCTGCTTTAATTCTCCATGTCACTCAGCCTTTGGAGCTCTCTATCATATTCTTCCCCTTGTATCTTTTTTTCCTCCCAGTTTAAGACTGTTTTAGTTGTCACTTAAACAAAACCAATGCCTAATGAATTTTTGTCAGTACATAAATGAATTTTTTGTTTGTATGCATGAGTATTGCCTTGTATCGTCATGTTTTTTCCTTTAGGCCATACCAGCATGGAGCAGACATGTTGGCCGCAATTTCCCAGGTGTTAAATGAATGCACAAAACCTGATCAAGCTTCACCTGCTGCCATAGTCTTACAGGGTCTTCAGGCACTTTGTGAGGCTGAGGTAAGATTAAAGTGGCTTGTCCCTGTGTTTCATGTTTTGCTTGTGGATCATGGACTTTTTCTTAGTTGGCTTTTTTTTAAGAGTACATTGGATTGTTACGGCATTTTATTTCTTCTGAGAAATTTAATTCCTCTCTTCCAACATCAGTTAGTTGTTCCTGGGAAATTATACTGTGAATTTATACTACAAGAGGTCATGCCTTCAGTGCATGGACAGCTTTGCAGTCTGTTGAAAAGACATCCTTTCATGCAGTTTTCCTTGAGATTTGAAAAGAACGGCTGTTTGGCACATAATTCTGATTGGCTGAAAAGTATGTAGATAACTCATTTTTGATACCTTCTTGCTGGCCTGTCCTGCTGGGTCTCATTCACATGATCTACCTGATAGGGAGTGAAATCACCTGTAATGGTCAGACTTTACACTAATTTGTTTGTTACTTACTGATGAAGAGGATGAGCAAGCACTGGAACATGCTGCCCAGAGAGGTTGTGCTCTCTCCATCGGAGGTTTTCATGTTCGTTTTGGATACAACCCTGAGCAACTGGGTCTGAACTCATAGTGACTCTGCTTTGAGCTAGATGTTGGACTAGAAATATCCTGAGGTCTCATATGATATTGCCAAGTTAGGAACCAAGGCTCTTTGTTTCTGCAGTGATGTGCCAGATGTGATGATGCAGAGGCAGACGTGCTGTGATTCACATTGTAGATAAATTGGACTGTGCAGGCCATCTGAGTTAGTGGAGTAGCCTGCAGGAATATTTGATTACCCATTCTCTGCAATTTCATGTTTATCCACTTCTTCACTTTCAGTGCAGTGTTTACTGCATGAGGCCAGTCCAACAAAATCCAGGCATTGCCATATAATATGTTTGAAATCAAGTCAGCAGTTCAACAACAACATAGTAAATGGTTAACAGTTCATAGACATTAGTATACAGTATAGTTTAAAAGCTTCAGACAGTGGCTACTAAGAAGCAGCTTATTCAGGGTAGTTGCTGCGTTTACTTTTTGGTATGAAGTTTGACTCTTCTTAGGGTCACAGAGATTCTTTGATTGCTGGCCTCAGTTAGTATTTAAGCGATGTTTTCCCAGGCTGGATTAAATTTAGACTTTGTTGCCTGCAAAGAACCGGGAGCTAGGCCTATGACATATGTCACATCCTACTATAAAAATCTTATTTCAGATCGGATATACTATACCACTGTTGAGAAGTGTAAGGCTGGGACAGCTTCAACTAGTTAGCATAGAAGAAAAAAATGAAAGAATCACTTCATGGACAGGTACCAGTTTTTCCTGTCCTAGTTCTTACAGGCTCAGCCCTCAGTTGCACTTTCAAGTCAGGTACCAAAATCAATTTCAGTGCATCTTCATTACTCGTGCAATTTTTGGATTTTGAAAGTGGGAAATGTCAAAGATATTGTGGAAATGTAAACTTAATTTTTCCTCATATGAGTGCATTAAATTGTATCATAGAACCATAGAATGGCTTGGAAAGGACTTTTGAAGGTCACCTAGTCATAAACAGTTCGTCCTTCTCTACCTGCCTCTGCACCCAGCCTGTTTTTGTCTTGGAAACATTCATTGCAGTGGTAACTTCATTTTCTGTCTCTTGATTAGCAAGTGTGGCATACTAGTGTAGTCTAGCTGGTGTTACCATGTTGTTCCCTTCTCTTCCTGCCCCGTTTTTGCTCTGCCAAACTTTGCCAGGTTATTTTTTTTGACCCTTCATTTGCAGTTTTTCTCAAGGTTGGAACAGAATTCTCATCCCTTTTATTCTGGTTTTGCTGGTAGCTAATACACTTTTTGTAAGAAATGGTGTATAGTAATAGATTGAGCAACAGTGAATAGCTTCAGGAAGACTAAGTACATCAGTGTATTTTAGGTGAAGTTACTACTGTTCTTAAGCTTAGGAAGATTTTATTTTCTTCAGAGCACACAATATGACTTATAATTTTAATAAATATTATCTTAAACTTTGTAATTCAAAACATTGTGACTTTTGACTTGCGTGTTACTTCTCCTTTGTGGTCTTCATGTTGGGCTTGTTGCAGGCACAAAATAAATTAAGGAAACTTGCACTCCAAGTACTTAAGATCTGGTAGGAGAAACTGGAAAACTATTTGCGTAATCGACAAAAATCATTCCCTTATTGTAGCTGAAATTTCAACATAGCATTTTGCATTTGAATGTGGACAAACCCTGTAGACAGAACGATCATTGCCAAATTTTTTACTATGGAAATGGGATTGAGGAGTGATTTGGCTGTTAATCCTCAGGATTAATAGTAGCGGTTTTACCTCTGCAGCACTATCATGTTGTGAAGTCAGCTGGTTTTGGACTATTGGGCAAAATTTGTTTTGAAAAGAAGATAGTTTTGTTTACTCAAATTCATTCCTAGATCGTGTTTGATCACAAACATCACAGGGCAGCTAGGGTCATTTTTCATTGTCACAGTGCATATCAGAGTCCAGTACTCAAGGACAAGGTTATTTTAGATATTCCGTGCGTGGGTGTAAAGTGTAGTATTAAATTTACTTATTTGAAGATAGTTGTTACACAGGATTTCTGATTCAGCAGAGTGTGATACAAAATATACTGAGATTACAATACAAATGTAAGTTACGCTTAGCAAAATAGCACAATTGCAGTATACAGTTCAATCACAGTACCAGTGTGATTCCCAATAGAGGTCTCTGTAATACGCTCACTGTCACAATGCAGAGTGTCCCCACTTGCCAGGAAGTAATATGGGGGTTGAAGCCAGCTCAAGCCCGCTGCTCTCTTCTAAATTATTTTGCTGGCTGTCTGTTTTTTAACTCTGTGTGGGGCTGAACCACATATTCCCTCCTCCATATGCTGATGTGACTGACACAGGGACGTGTTCACGCTCTTTTAATGAACTCGGGAGAAAAATTGACACCCTGGGTTAATCCACTGAACTGTTTATAGCAGCAGGGCAGGTGAGTAAGAAGTTAATAAAAAATTAGTTTATCTACGTATTTTCAGCCCCAGCCTGCATTAATCTCTGAGCTTCATGGGCCCATTGACTTTGCCAGTCTGAGCCTTCTTCCACTGTAGGGGACGATGTGCCAGTCACAGCATGTAGCACATAGGCAAAGCGATGGTATGCCCTTCACTCTTCTCAAGTTGCAGGTATTTCTGTAGCTGGCTGTTAAGTGTAACACTTTGCAGTAGAGGATGTGTCTGGTAGGTTTTGCTGCGATTACATGTTCTGGAAGGTTCTGATAGGCGTTATCCTAATTGTAGTTTAGAGGAGATTCTGGAGTGATCAGCTATGCCAAGCACAACCCGAAGGCTTGAGAGCCTTTGTTACACAAGTGTCGTGGTCCGTGATCCACCTAAAAGGGGAGGAATCTTGTAACTTACTTTCATTGAAAGAGGTTGTGGTACCTTCAGGTACCAAAGGGTGAAACCAAACAACCATGAAGAGCTAAGAAATGTCACAAGCAATTTTTGCACGTATCTTTTTGCAGATATTAAAGCCAGCATGTCTCCTTAAAAAGCAAGTGAAAAAGTCCCTGTGTAGCGTAACCCAGTTGGCCCTCTTTTGTGGGGTAGGTTAGGCTAGATGACCTCTAGTGGTCTGTTCTAACCTAAATTAATCTCGGAATCAACGGTTCTGTGATAGACTTGAACCTTGCTGAGGTTCGGTGTGAATGGATATTTGTGTCAGAGGAAATATTACTTAAAATGATGTGCTTCTCTGACTTGCTCCCCCCCAGATCAGAAGTGAAATTTGATATAATATTGTTATTTCCTATTTTTCCCCATGATTTCCTGCCGTCTTAGGGCAGTAGATCATCTGAAGCAGGAGTGCTTCAGTAAACAGACATTGGTAAAACCTGACTTCTGGTTTTTCCCCTCTAGCAAATATGTTTCCAGTGCTTTGTCCAGCGATAAGCTTGCTATTTTAAAACAAATTTCTAAAATAACAAAAGAACACAGATGTAAACAGAAAATATACTGTACCAGAAGCACTGAGAGGGTCTAAGTTATATGGTTTATCGTGTCTCAAGGTGACAATGATATGTCAATTTGGACAAACCTGGAAGCGGGCAGAAACACGCAAAGAACATGAAGTTGAAAACAGACTTAAAAAGAACTTTTACTAAAGTATGACACTAGTGTGTCTAGATCTATCAGCATACAATTTCTGATTATCACTGCTTTTTTTTTTTTCCTGCAGATAGTAATTGGCACATCAGTGTCATAAAGTTATCTTATATTGCTAGTTTCCTAGAGTGCATTGTGTTTTCAGAGGACAGCTTTGTCCACCTGAGCAGTGACTCTGGAATCACAGGGCTGTTCCTTGGGAATTCATGACTAGCAGAGGGAGTTCATCAGAAGATGCTTATCACAGTGACTTGTTCCTCCAGAACTGCTTTTATAATATTTTTATTTATTTGTGTGTAAAGCACTACTCTCTTATCTTCCCTGCTGTTCTTGACCCCATGCACCACTAGTTCACAGTACTTCATTTGGTAAGAGGTTTTTCTGTAGGACTACCATTACGTTATGAGTCTAGAAAATTCCTTCTGAAAGGAGCCAAAAGAATTCTACAGTCTTAACCTTCTAAGAGTTTTGTTGGGTTTTTTTAAAGAAAATTCAGTGTTACAGCGATGAGGATAAAGTCCATCAACAACAGGCTCGAACTTGCAGCCATGCTCAGTGGTGGCTTGGATATCCTCTTGCTTCTGTATTTATCGTGTACCAGATGGTGTTTAGCCAGGTTATTATAAATCATGTTCCTTCTTCAGATCAACTCACCAAGTTTATTTAGGTTATTACCCAAACTGAAGTTGTACGAGATCCACTTCACGAACAAGTATTTAGTTCTCAGTAGTTTCTGAACAGGTGAAACATACTGTAAATTCTCCTTTATCTCAGAATGCAGCAAAAGCCTTTAGATTGTGGCATATTCCAAGCTGCACTACTTATTTAGCTAAGACAAAACAGACACACACATGCCCTTCTTAGCAGATCTCTCCTTCTAAGCATGTCATTGGCTATTTTTAATCCCTTTAGTTCTGTCCTAATTAAAAATTGAAGTAGAGTTTAACAACCTGAATGAACTAATATTGGTTCTGTTATCCTTTTGTAACAACAACAAAAAAATTTCTTCCTCTCCTAATACCAGCAGTGTTTAAAATGAGAAAAAAGTTGTTATACTTCCAGCAAGCTCCTATGCTATTAACTGGATATGCAAGTGCAATGTGTTGGTTTTGGTGGGGAAGCGTGCAAAGTAAGCATGCCCTACCTCGTGGCAGAAGAGAATGTAATCATTTGAAGGATGTGTGTTTGTTTTAAAAACATCTGATGATAAATGAAACACACAAACATAACACCTGCACTATTTTAAAGTTATTTTTTGATATTTAGAAAACTTTTACTTTTGCATTTCTAAAGAGTTGCCGTTTCCAAAATGTTAGTATTCTATGATTTCTGGATGCAGCAATGCAATTTTTCAAACATTCCCACCTTAACTGCAAAGAACCAGAATTTGTCTGCAACTTTTTTAGATCTGACACTTGAGTGATGAATTGTTGAATTACGTTTTCAGGTTTGAGCTGGCAGCTATCAGAGTGGCATCTTATAGGACTAACTCCTCTAGGCTGGGAACTATGTTTCAAGTGTTCTTTGCAAAAGCAGAAACATACTGGGTGTTAAGTTTCTAGATTTCTGTCAAAGCAGAGGTGCTCCTAGAAGATGAGAATGATCATACAATAGGAGAGTTTTAATTTTGCCAGAAATGCCAAAGAAACCTTTCTCAGTGGGTCTAAAGTGTGAGTATCTAATTGAATACCACTGGACTGAAAATATTATTACTCAAACTACAGTTATATCTTTGCAGTTTTGTGGTTTCATTGAATAAAGAGTTTGAGATAAGCTGATAGTGTTCAACAAGAGGCTGGACAGTGCCCTCAGACGCATGGTGTGAACTGTGGGGTTGTCATGTGCAGGGACAGGACTTGGACTCGATCCTTGTGGGTCCCTTCCAACTCAGGACATTCTGTGGTTCTGTGATTTATGCATGTTCAGGTTCCTCAAGTGGTCACACACCTGATCTTCACTTACAGTGGGAAAGACTTTGCTCCCTCAGTTTCTGTCTTGCAGTTCAGCCACTTGAGAGGTCTGGGAAGAGAGCTCGCCAGTGAAGACTGAGGCAAAAAGATTGTTGAGTACCTCAGCCTTCTCCTCATCCAGTTTACCAGTCTTGCTCATCACGGGGGTTATATTTTCTTTGACCTTCCTTTTCTGGCTAACATACCTGTAGAAGCCCTTCTTGTTATTTTTTGCATCCATTGCCTAGTTCAGCTCCAGTTGCACCTTGGCCTTCCTGACCCCATCTCTGCACAACCGGGCAGTGTGCCTGTGCTCTTCCCAGGTATCAGTCCCTGCGGCCACCGCCTGTGCATTTCCTTCTTGCCCTTCACATTGACCAGCAGGTCTCAACTCATGCACAGCAACATTCTGGTTTCTAGTATCACTGCAAAGACAGGCTTAAAAGTCTGAAGCTGCTATGTTCCTAAGGACTTGGAAAGCAAATGACAAGACTCCAAATTCATTATTAACAGAATAAAAATAAATTATGTATTTTTCAAACCAGTTACACGCTTTTTGTAAGTTAACAATTAGAATGATGTTGCTACTATAGTCTGTGGTTTCCTGACTGAATTATTTTTTTTTTAATGTTTCTGGTTTGCTGAATTGATCTCTCTCGCTCTAAAATATTGAGAACGCTTAGTATATACTGCTTAGTATATACTGCTTAGTATATACTGCTTAGTATAGGGCTAATAAAGCCGTGGCATTAGTGTTTATTTTAGTTTGACATTTTCCCAGCTATTTCTGGATTCCTGCAGTTTTCCATTCTTCTTTTGTTCAACAAATTTGTTTGGATTTGGTTGTGTTTAAAGATTAAGGGTATTTTGTTTTGGAAGACTCCCAGGGAACATAGCTTCCTCCTCTTTTCTCCTGTTTAGCTCCCAGACAGCTGCTTTCAAGCTAGCTGGAAAAAGTTAAGTAGAGCAGTAGTGTTACATGAAGATACAGTTATAGCTTTATGTGTATTGCTAACAGCGTGCTACTTATTCCTACTAGTAGCTATTTTATCTGGTGAAGTGTTGTGCCGTATTATTGTAGGATGTCAATTAATATACTGGAGACTCTCAATACAAGTGAATTCCTTTTTCTTAACCCTTTTTCAATTCCTCTTCACAAGGAGGAAGAAAGAAGGCAAGTGCTGGAAAGAAGTATCATTTAAGTCAGGTTTGGATTGCTGTTGGTAATGGTGCCTCCCACTTTCCATCCAGGTTGTTTGCATCCGTTCTACATGGAATGCTCTGTCACCACAGCTGAGTTGTGATACAAGACCCCTCATTTTAAAAGCACTGAATGAATTGTTTGCCCTGGTTCCCTCATTAACAGTGAATACAAATGAATATGAGGTATGTACTCATGGACTAAGGTGATTCTCTTCTTTTAGTGTATCTTTGTACACGAGTATTAAACATGCCTGCTTGTTTTTAATATCTCTAAAATGTACTCGCTGCCTAATTCAGGTAAATCATAATAGTGAATCCTGGGAGATAGATGAGAAATTCCAGTGCACGGTTGATTAGGGATTTCCCTTTCCCAGAATGTGAGCGCGTGTGAATGTGTCCACAGTTCAAACTTGGGCATCTTCCACCTTCCTAGCTCAGTGCATGTTGACGTGGCAGCAGTTTCTTTCAGGTAGCTGCCTCTATTTTGACTGCTTATTTGGTTAAAGTAACTCTAAATACCTGTTTTGTTTGCTTTTATAGAAATTCAAAGCTCAAGTTATCAGCTTCCTTTGGAACAACACACAAAACAAGGTAGGTGATACAACCGAAAACGTTAATTCCTGGTGTCAGCAATTGACTGTTAACCTTGTCTTGAAAGAAAGATATAGAACTTAACAGTGTCAGCAATCTCATTTTCTAATAGTAATTTCTTCTTGTCATTGACTGTATAACACTGTTTTAGAAGCAATGTAATGCACATGGAAAGTGGTAATTGATGGTCCTGGTATCTGCCGCTCCCAAGGAGTAACACAAACTAGTTTGATTCCACTGGTAAATTTCAGCCTGAACATGGTGAATTGTTCTTGGCAAAGCTGCAGCTGTGACAACTGACCCAATTCTTCGGTGGGGTATTGTAACACAGTGGGAATGTTGGGCCATCATCACAGTGGGACTGGTGGAACCAAAGTATTTGAGTTTAAATATAGCTCAAATATTTCTATGTAAACTACTCTTACAGCAATAAAGGAGTGTAGCAATCAGAATCTTTTCTAGCAAGTCTAGATAACTGGTCGTGCTAGTTTGCATTGTTGATATAAAGTAATAAATTGAGAGTGCATGCCTCAGGAAAACGTTGTTTTAAAGTATTTTTCAGTATTCAGTGCTTATTGAATAGGCTCTTTCCGTGGAGTGTCCAGTAGGCAGCAATACCATATGCTGTGCTTGTGATTTTCTTTTTCTTCCTGTTAATTTTCTAGGATGCTGTTGTAGCCGTTTCGGCCTATAAATCACTCTCATCGTTTCGTCCTGAAGAACATAAAATTCTTCATCTTCCTGAACAGGTAGCAATGTTGTATGTTTAATAGTAAGGACATCTGACATGGGTTGTATACTTCTGGAAGGGAAGCAAGGCCTTCTGCCAGCTCTACCAGACAACCGTCAGAGACTCACAGAAGAAATATGAGATCCTGCTGGTGGAATGAGATGATATTATGTATGATAAGCATAACCAAGACTTATGAGAGGGGAAAGAAAGGCACGAATAGAGCCTTAGTGAGGTCTAAGCAGTGAGAAGGTAGCTTTACTTCTTAGTTCAATCAGCAGGTTATTTTTGGACAGTCAGTTTGCATTTTATGCTCTTTTGTTAATGCTTGCAGTGAGTCTTAACACTAAGCAGCTCTTGTGATTACTGCTTCATCCATTGCAGTCACACTCAGGCTCAGTGCTTTTTTTCCTGAAATGGGCAAGTCAAGTTGAAAAGTAGGTCCTGTTTTTGGAATTAAGCTGAAAACACTTGCCATGTTTCTGTTCTGAACTTTTACAGCATAACCTTTTACTTTTTCGTTGATAAAGGCAGATAGAGAGGAATCAAGGTGCTTGTTGGAAAGCTCTGCAAGTATGTAGAGGGCTGTTAAACTCAAAAACTTCACTCTGATTAGTTGACTCAATAACCTTACAAAAAGAAATAGTGCAAGAAAGTGAACATATAAGGTCATCCATGTGACTTTTTTTTTTTTAACAATAACATTTTAAGTGAGAATAGGCAACAATCAGTAGTCCATTGGTACTTTATGGCATCGTAAAGATGTAAGTTTTTATTTACTGTTTTTTTACAATATTAGCTCCATTTGTGTGTTGTAATTCGCTATTATGAAAAGGTTGGAATAAGCTACTTTAAAAGATGTACTTTATATATATTGATGAGAGGAGTTCAGGATAAACATTATACATGAGAAATGTGTTTTGCATAGAAGAGCACAAGGTAGAATGAGGGAAATCTCTAAATGCTTTTGCAATACTAAATCTTTCACAGTAGTATGTAGCTTTATATTATTAGTGCTGTTACTTTATAGTCATTAGAAAATGAGTAAGTATGTTTTCACTGAAATAATTGTAAATATGTTGCAGTTTTTAAAATTCTGAAACTGAATGTGTATATCGAAATACCAATATAAAACTTTTTTTTACTCTTAATTGAAGAGGAATTGGAGTGAAAATTAAGTTCTAGTAATATAAGTTCAGACTGTAAGTGTCAAGATTAATTTTAATATTAGAGATACGGATTTACACAGCCATGTGATTTTTATCAAGCAGTTTTGCCTTTCATTCAGGTAGAAGAAAAGCTTATATTCTTTCAACTTCAAATTAATGAAATGGAGAACTTATCTTATTTAGTTAGTATTTTTGACACTTGCTTGACCCTTAGAATCATGAAAGATAATGAGGATTTGGAATTCTGTGCTAACGTTTCCTTTTTTTCAATCTTTCAGGCACGACCAGTAGTTGACCCACTGGAGGAGACAGACATGAATGAAGATGAAGAAGAGAAGGAGGCAGATAATTTTGTTCCAGGTTCTTCATATATCAAGCTGTTGTCTCTAACACCAACTTGTGTTTTAGGAGGTATGATATACTCAGTGTTTGAGGTTACTGTGCAAATTTGTAATCACAGTGACTGCACATACATGCAGCTTTGTTATTATGGACTGTCATGTTAAAGTGCAGCTTTTTTTTTTTTTTCCCCTCTGGGAAAATATCTTACCAAATCACAGGAAAAAACGTAAAAGTTCAGAAGAAGAAAAAATTCCCAACCCATTTTCAGGTGGACAGTGTGTCAGAGGTCATGATGATAGAAAAAATGCTTAAAACATAAATTAAGAATCCTTATCTGTCCTATAGGAAAAGCCAGTTGCTTATTATTTACTTCAAGTACCCATTGTTTTATCACAGTGCAACTTCAATAGGGACTACTGAGCAGTGTATTTAAAGGCAGCTCTGTATTTTAGCCCAGCACAGACTCAAGAGAAAAAAAAAAACAAACAGAAAACCAAACCAAATACACAAAAACCCACCAAAAAAAAACCAACAACCAACTCAACACCCCCCATCCCCCAAAAAAACCCAAAAAACCAAAACCAAACACAACCAATACCTTAGTATTTCATAAAGTGTATTAATAGCATTGAAACAATGCTGTATACAAAATCTACTTAATCTATACAGATACTAGTTGCTATGCTTAATGCTTAATTTTAGTGATGCATATTGATACCGAAGTGTGCTTCAACAGGTGTTCTCTGGTTGCTGCACTTGTTTTGACACCTATACAGTAGAATCACTTTTAGTATTTGGAATTTTTAATGTTTATTTGGTTACTCTCATTAAAGCTACTTTTCACCTCCTGTAAGAAGAGTGTGACATTGGTGCCTGGACACAGGCATTGTTATTTCGCTATTTGTAGCATGCCTGGGATCTTGATGTGTGATTGTAACTGGTAAACATTGCCATGAGATAGTAGTGGTATTTTGTAGTATTTTCCTGCAGTGAGGGCTCCTCGAAAGATCCATTTTTAAAATTCACCATGCATTGGAGTCTGGAGTATGTGCAGCCTCGCCTAGAGAATCTCTGTGCACTAACCAGTAAGTTCTAGCAGCTTTGTGGAGAAGACTGCCATAGCCTACTTCAAAGAGTGATATATCTGGGCAGAAAACTCAAGCTGTGTAATGGATGCTGAGACAGGCAATGTAACAGGAAGATGGCAAACCAAAATGGACTTCAGAGACAACAGCTGGAATAAAGAGATGCAGCTACCACAAACTGATATAAAAACAAATGTGCAAATAGCTTTTCCAACTCAAACATTCACTGAACAGATTTTTCCCTCAGGGGAGTCTTCGTCTTCTAACACTGTTAGTTAACACAGAATACAGAACAGTTGAGCAAGAACTTGAGTGACTGACAGGGGTGATTATTGTGAATTGATTGCTCCACTGAAAGGGTGCGAAACTGCTTTCACGAGACAACGTCCAAGACAGACCAAAAGCCACAAAGTTCTGTTGAAGCTGAATTTGTGCCATCTCATCTGCTGGAATCCTGCTGTTATACGTTATTCAGATTAATTCACTACTTCCTTACTAATTAGAAGGAGAAGGACCAAGATGCTTTTTAAGAAGACAGTTTTTGTTTCTCAGACTTTCCCCCAAAGTGCTTGTTGATGCACACCAAATCAGCTGAAGCTTCTAAGGGAAGTTTTATCTTGCTGCTTGTGAGATCTCTCTTATTGCTTTTCCTTGCTGGTTCTTTAAACTCTGAATTGCTGCTGCCCTTCCTTCCTTCCTTCCTTCCTTCCTTCCTTCCTTCCTTCCTTCCTTCCTTCCTTCCTTCCTTCCTTCCTTCCTTCCTTCCTTCCTTCCTTCCTTCCTTCCTTCCTTCCTTCCTTCCTTCCTTCCTTCCTTCCTTCCTTCCTTCCTTCCTTCCTTCCTTCCTTCCTTCCTTCCTTCCTTCCTTCCTTCCTTCCTTCCTTCCTTCCTTCCTTCCTTCCTTCCTTCCTTCCTTCCTTCCTTCCTTCCTTCCTTCCTTCCTTCCTTCCTTCCTTCCTTCCTTCCTTCCTTCCTTCCTTCCTTCCTTCCTTCCTTCCTTCCTTCCTTCCTTCCTTCCTTCCTTCCTTCCTTCCTTCCTTCCTTCCTTCCTTCCTTCCTTCCTTCCTTCCTTCCTTCCTTCCTTCCTTCCTTCCTTCCTTCCTTCCTTCCTTCCTTCCTTCCTTCCTTCCTTCCTTCCTTCCTTCCTTCCTTCCTTCCTTCCTTCCTTCCTTCCTTCCTTCCTTCCTTCCTTCCTTCCTTCCTTCCTTCCTTCCTTCCTTCCTTCCTTCCTTCCTTCCTTCCTTCCTTCCTTCCTTCCTTCCTTCCTTCCTTCCTTCCTTCCTTCCTTCCTTCCTTCCTTCCTTCCTTCCTTCCTTCCTTCCTTCCTTCCTTCCTTCCTTCCTTCCTTCCTTCCTTCCTTCCTTCCTTCCTTCCTTCCTTCCTTCCTTCCTTCCTTCCTTCCTTCCTTCCTTCCTTCCTTCCTTCCTTCCTTCCTTCCTTCCTTCCTTCCTTCCTTCCTTCCTTCCTTCCTTCCTTCCTTCCTTCCTTCCTTCCTTCCTTCCTTCCTTCCTTCCTTCCTTCCTTCCTTCCTTCCTTCCTTCCTTCCTTCCTTCCTTCCTTCCTTCCTTCCTTCCTTCCTTCCTTCTTGCAGGAGGAGGAAAATCTTTACGGTTTTCAGCCTCCACATGCTTCTTCCTGTACAGTTGGACACTTAATGCTGTGGCAGCTGCAGTTAAACGGTTCCAACCAGAAGGTGGGCTTGGTACTGGCATTACTGTTGAATTGTGGTTGGTTGTCTTTTTTTCAAGTGCTTTCCCCAGATCTGTGGGAAGAAAATGTCCAAGCTTACAAACAAATCTATAGGGCCTATTTCTGCAACAGAGCTGAGGAAAAATAAGGAAACAAGTAAAAGCAGACTTTCTATGGCAGTTGGTTGGAACATGCTGTGATTCCAATTTACTATAGCTGTCTGCTTATTCGAAAGTGAACTTTCAGGCAATGTTTTCTATTAAACTCCTTTAAAACTGATTTGTCATTTCAGTTTCCATATTATTTCAAAGCATTAGAGTCCACAGTGTATAAGAAGGGGTATGACAGCCATATTATTTTTTAATAGTTTTTCTTTCTTGATGTCGTAGACTTCCCTGAAACCTGGTAGAGAGAGAATTAAAAACAATTCCATATAACAATAACAGCTGAGGTCCGAACTTTATTATTAACAAGTATATCTCTGCAGGAAGGATGCTAAGAATTTTGTTCCTGTGACTTTTTAAATTTTTTTTTTTTTTAGCCTTCAGACTGATTGGTAGAATTAAACTGTGATATTCTAGCACTTGCTGCTCATCTAGGTGTTTCATTAAATTTATTCACATTGTGTGATTTGAGTTACATCTGTCAACCTAGAACCTTGGGCTGTATCTGTTGCCTGAATAATTGATTTGGAGTGGCTTGTAAGCGTTAAGTCCTTCGTCGTAACTAGCAAGTGCAGTAATATGACAGCAGTGGTATTTGTGCTAGGGTGTCTCTGTCAATCAACTTAGCAGAGAAGGAGCTTTTCTCTTTCAGAGGATTTCTTCTTTATTGCTGCAGCCACCCTACACAAAAAAAAACCTCTTATAAAATCCTATGGCAGGTCGGTGGATAGTGTTTTAATGTCAATAAACTTAGTTTTGTTGAAAGAGTATGTCATGTTGAGGACTGGGGACAAAGACTTATAGTTTCTGATTGAATCACTGTAGTGAAAATTGCTAGCTGTGTTCTGAAGTTTTTGTTTGAAGAATATTGACATTACAGGTGGAGAAAAAAAAGCTCAGATGTAGGTGCTCTTCCTGCTATGCTACAAAAACCTGTCACATTTAGACGTGCCCTCCACTATGAAGTTGAATGACGAAAGAACATTGCTGAAAATCATGGGAGCTTGCTGAAAACAGGAAATGTGGGGAAGTTCCAGTGTAAAACTGTTTTATTCTGAGCTGCCATATGTATTTCTTGGACCCAGAAAGGAGGAGCAAGTGCCCGTTTGTCTCCTTTGTCCTGTAGTTCCTAATCAAAGCAGGCCTGTGTGCAATTTGGAAACTTGTATGCCAAAGTTTCAAGCCTAGTGTGAAACAGTTGTTATAAATCCCCTTAACTTGTTTGTATAACAAAAGCACTATAGGCTTTTAAATGTATCAGGTTTTCAAGGTACAAAGCTGGCACTCTGTGATGTGGTAACAAGTGCTATGCAATCACATATATATGTACATACAGAAATACAGCCATTTTTTCCAGCATGTGCCTTAAAGGCTTCTCAGATTGACTTCACAAATGAACAATAACTTTATAGTAATTCTGTATAATTTTAAAGCTGGTTAGACTGTAAAATGCATAGCTTGAGAGCACAGAACTTAATAAACAATTTGTACTGCTATGGTAACAGAAATCAAGGTAATACTTTCTGTATCCCCAGTTTGCATATAGGCATGCTCTCTCCCATCTACTCTTTTTGCATTGTACATTTTTGAACGTCTTTAAGGACAACCTGGTTTTAGAGACAATATTTTTCACTATGTTGTTAAAATCAGTTTTATTTTTAATTGTCCTTCTGTCAGCATGTGCCAGTGTTATTGGCATAGCAGTAAATGCAATCAACAGCTCATGGAATAGTTACGGCCACTGTTCCTCTCAGCCTTAGTATCTGACGTGACTTCCTCAGAGCCTCTTGAAGTTGCATTGGCAGCAAGTATGGTGTCAGGGAGATTTATGAAGAGTTCTCTGTTCTTTGACCTTGAGCTTTCATCTGAGTGTGTCATCCCTAGTTTATCTAAGCATATCTCCCCTGAAGCACAGGTGTCATTTTGGGTTTTATGGTTTTTTTTTTTTGGTCTCTCAGTGATCAGGCTCTGTCTGACATTCCCTTTCCTCTGTCCTCATCTTCCTGCACTTTATCCAGCATTTGAAGAGTTTGCAACGTCACTTGTGAAACAGGAGATGATCAACATGCCCCGTGGTGTGTATCATTCTGCCTTGAGAGAAGGGACCACACGCTCAGACCAGGGGAAGACCGTGGCAGGTGTTCCAAACTTCTTGCTAAAAATGTATGAGAGGAACAAACAACCAGGAATGACACCAGGCCTTGCAGGTAAGCTGTCACTTTCATGAAGTTAGACAAGTCTACATGCTTTGGCCCAAAGATTTCTATGAATCTGAGAGTAAATCGGTTTAAGAAACCAAGATGTCTTATGTCAGTTGCATATGCTTATGGATGCTTTTAAGGTGTTGGCTTTATTAAATTAACTTTGTTTTGGGTTCTCCACTGAATTGCGGAGGACTTCTGAAGTATTAGCATTCGTGTTGATACTGACCTATTTTTCTCCTTCCTTCCCTTCTTAAGCTGGCATGTTGTTGTGTTATGACCTTCCAGTCCATATGGGCAAAGACGGAAAGCCTATTCCTCGGTTTCTGGCCAGCAGAGGACGCAATTTCCAACAAATGTTGGTAGCCCTTATTCATGAGGTAATCCGCTGGCTTTTCTTCCCTTCTCAGAAGCATTATGCTGCCTTCCCTGCCTTACTACCTCATTTGTTTATGTCAACTAGGAATTAGAATCAACTGGCAATGGCATGTATGAATGTGTCTTAACTAAAAGTTTCTGTGTGGGGCAAGTAACTTGAATTGAACATGTGAATACCTCTTTTTAAGAGTTCACTGCCGAAGTACCTCTTTTGAAGATCAGTAGACCAAACAGAAGCTGACCTTTGCCTTTATCTGCCTTGCAGACTACAATACCTGCCTTATACCTGTTGTGTGTACTCAGTTGTAGGTGACTAGCAGGTTTGAACAACGATCGGACTCTGTGACATCTACACCTTGCCAAGACTTTGTATTTTATTTTCTCATAAATGTTTAAGCTCCCTGCCCTATTAGGCTTACACCACTGAAACCATGCAGTTACCTTTGTGGTAGTTTTGTAAAAAGGGTATGAAATAAGTTCCCACTTAAGCATTACAGGAAATAAAGTGGTTGCAACAAAATCTTTCAGAGAGTTGAGAATTATGGTACTTTTATGGTTGACATGAAAGTTGATCTTTGAAAATTTTGGAAAGCAGTAAACCAAAATAAGTAGTTAAACTGGATCAAGGGAAATAACTGTTCCTTTCCCAATTTTATGTCAATGAGAGCAGTTGATAACAGAAGTAGGGTATTAATCTCTTTAAAAGTTTAAAAAAATCTGTTGATATGGTCATTTTGTATTGCTGCAGAGGTTAATTACATGCATCTAAGGGTGAAGTTTCTGCTCACAGGACATAAATAAGAATGTATTAATTATATCAGTCTAACAGGAGCAAGAGAGCATATAACCATTAAAAAAGTTGTGTAAAATTTAGATAGACTCTTCGGCTGTATGTCAGGAAATAAAAACAATGAATGAATATCTGGACATTTTAAAGATTTTTTTTTCCCCCACCCCACAGCAATACCGATTCTTGTTCTACTTTTCAAGAACAGAAAAGCTTAAACAGTCCCATTACTCCTGCTTTCTCTGTCCCACGTAGGCACTTTGGTGCTAATGAAGATAACATGATCATATGCTGTTGTGTAGTGAGGAGCCTTTTCTTCAGAGCACAGTGAACCAGAACTGCATGATAAAAGCAAGTGTTTAATCTAACACTCATACTACTTGTTGCAGAAGTTGGAGGAGATAGAATGAGACATGGGCTGCAGGTGAGAGTGTGTCTGGGTCCTGATTTTGGTTTGTGACTGACACCCAATAGACCTGGAGCCGACCTGCTACGAAATTCCTTTATGATTCTAATAAAATCACTTACACCAAACACTTTCTGTTACGAAACAAGTACAGCACAGAATTTGGGTGGGAATGTTGCGTGCACAGCCTTTGGAGAGTTTTCTCTTTACAAACCGAAAGCCTGACAAATAACACAGGTATCTGCAGTGGAAAGCACATGGCGGCTATGTTCTGAAACTGGCTTTGTTCATGCTGCATTTGTACTGATTCACTCCCTCAGTCTCTTTGGAGCAAACAAGTTAGTTCCCTCTCTAGCAAACCTGTCTGCCTGAGGTTTCCAGTTGAGCAATGTGATATGTGTCCCATGCTGAAAGTGGCTGCTGCTTCCACCTAGTGCAGGCTTCCAGCTCTGCACCATCTCTCAAATTCTTCCATATGCTGGCATACACATAAAATTTTTACCTGTCATATAATACCTTATAATTGTGGTCCTTCTGAACTCAAAAGCCACAAAAAGTAATAATCACGTCTTGTGGCCACAGAGATACCGGGTGGATCCCAGCAGAAGCGAGACCAAGTGGTACAAGGACAAAAGACAATCTGCAGCAGGTAGACTGAAGTGTAGAAATCCCTCCTGGGGCTGTGTTATGAAGGCAGAGTCAACAGGGTTATGAAGTACTTCAATTGGCAAGTTCCTCTCTCAAACTAGTAAAAATTATAA
The DNA here is from genome assembly GCF_964273445.1 of Streptopelia decaocto. Lineage (NCBI taxonomy): Eukaryota > Metazoa > Chordata > Aves > Columbiformes > Columbidae > Streptopelia > Streptopelia decaocto. The sequence goes on along the minus strand of NC_138657.1, from coordinate 17,210,647 downwards.
AACAAAATACTGAAACAGTACCCTTAACCACGAGTCTTATGATATCTAAACAATTTAACAGATATTTTCTATCTTGACATCTTTACTGCTAAAAATGAAATCAGAAATTGGAGATAATACCCCTCATCATCACAGGAGTGTGCAAGTAAATTAATGAATATTTTCTAACTACTTGGATGCTTCAGTGGAGAGCACCAGGGGAAGTCCACAAGGATATTGCATAACATGTCAGAGGAGCAGATTTAGAGTAATGAGTTACGAATGAAGCATGACTTTGCACAGCATCCAGAAAGAAAAGCTCTGCCTTCTATGTAGATGTTTCATTCAGTAGCACCCGGGTTCAGTGGCAGAGGTTCTGGAGGAAAAGATATTTATTTATAATATAATTATAATTAATTATAATATAATAAAAGGCATGTTTTAGTGTTACCTAAGCTGAATTACAGTAGGATGAAGATCAGTTCTGAAATATGATGTTGTAGACACTTACTTGTTCCCTTACTAAAGCACCAAATACAATCTCTGGTTAAAAAATAATTATATATATATATATATAAAATTTGTGTGTACTAGCAGTGATTATAATATCCAACAGCACATCAAAAATTGACTTGTGCTAACAAGCTACCTTCATAGTAATACAACCTTAAAATGGTTTGGTTGACAAAGCGTGGGTTTTTCATTGGATGTAGTGAATACATAGCAATGGCTGGAGACAGAAATATTGTTAAGTATCTCAGTATTTTACAAAGTCAATTAAGTCAAATTTCAGTAAAACTAAAAAAAATTCCATGTTTGAAAGATAAACCTAAACACAAGCCATCTTCAAACAATCCTAACTGTGCCTTTCAGTGAAAATTTGCAATAGCGATAAACTTTTGATGAAAATATATATAGTATTTCTGTTCTCAGCTTACACTGCTTCATAAGACGGAAAAAACCCTTTTTTGTGCCTTTTTTTCCTTCGTACATTGATGCAGTTTGAGTTAAGCTTGTCAGGAGAAAAGTATTTGGGCCGTTGGCTAGAAGAGAAGCAAGTCCCTGTGGTCATCTAACTTAATTTCATGCCTTAGTGTTTATTTAGTCCTCAGTGTTCTTCTGCAGAGCAGAGTTTAACAATAAAAACAGGGAGCTTAAGCTATAAAGCTATCAAATAGCAGTACTGGTCTAAGAAAATTGAGTTAGTAGAGCCGAGACTCATCTTCTCCCTGCAGTGGATATAGAAATTAATGTGTTTTTGAAAACTCATTCCTTCAGAGTTCAACACAGCACATCGAGTTTTTTTAGGGGTTTTAAACTACCATAATGACACTTTTTTTCTACTGCTTTGACTCCTTTTTATTTTGGGCGAGGGTTATCTCTTTATGTGACTTTTTAAGAAGCATTTCATTAAAAAGAAGACTGAGAGTTGCCTTTGAACGATTGCAGTCAGCATAAAGCTCTGAGAAAACTGTGGAGTGAATGTAGGCACCAAGAAATTACAATTAATTGGAAGATAGAGATAAAATAAATGGATGCTTGCTAAAACTCCTCAACAGTTGTCATATTTTTAGTTAGGGATTAGCAGTCATCAATATAATTGCCATACTGGCATAAAAATGTTTTTACTTCTTCAGTGATTTTTACCTATGCTCACATCTTTAGAATATGAACCTTCAGGTTGCATATCTGTCTGGATCTGCATATACTTAGTTGATATTGTTACACTTAGTTTTCTGAAATTTGAGGCATAGGAAAGGGGCTTGAGGCGACCAGTTTAATTTTTGTGAGATTCCTTATGTTTAAATGTGATACCTAAGATTCTGCTACCAAAAAAAAAAGGTGCTACGTGAGTTTTGTATATGGAGGAAAGAATTTCTTCTTGTGTGTTTAAAAGGCTATAAAACATATGAATAACATATCTGCCATTCAAATCTAACAGTAACAACAACCGTGAAAAGATAATTTACTGGTAAACCGTAATGATCCAGACATACTCTATCTCCTATATTCTATTCCAGCTGAGGGATTGGATGCAGCTATGATACCTGTCAGCAGGATGAGATTTAGATGCAGAAAGGTTTTTGGATGTTGTTTGAACTGCTGTCTCATGGGAGGCAGAACATATGTTCAGAAAGCAATGGCGCATTCGAAGTGCTGTGTTGCTCCTTACTGGTCACTGGTCACTTGAAAGCGGAAGATCATCTTTCCCCCAGAAATGAGGATGTGCTGTTTGATTTATTATTAAACAGAGCTCGTTAACCTCTCTTTTGAGAGGACATGTAAGTTACTGTAGTCACAGTGTTTGGAAGTAACGTAGACCATGGGTCTTCTTCGTTTTCTCTGCAGCTGCCTGAATGATACATTACAGGAGATCCCTCAGGTTTATCACAGTGACCTGGACTAGATTAGTTAATAATTACCTGTGACTGTTTAAGTTTTTGGAGTAATTGTTCCTAGGATTTCATAGGAATAATTTCTTACCAGCTTCACTTATCTCTGTTGTGAAGATGAATGAGGATGAGTAGTCACATATGTTCACATCATGTACCATATGTTTTGATACTTCTGTAAAAGTATGTTTTGGATTAAAGTTATTAGGCTTTCAGCTAGTTACCCATCTTTTCTTTCTTTAGTGGGGTTGAAGGGAACAGTTCATGCTACATGCAAAAAGCACAGAGGCACTCTGTTTTTGGGACACAGATGTGGTAGACGGTGTCTTTGGCAGCGTGAAACTGTGCAGTGTTTTTAGAATAAAGGAGGATGGTCTTGGCTTTGCATGCTTCTCAATATTCATGTGCTGTCTTTGGAAATAGCACAGTTCTTTTGCTCCAGTAATATAGTAATCTTAGTAATATTTGCAGGCAGAATTTAAAAGTTGGATGCCAACGGTGAGTTGTACAGTATTAAATACTGCTCTACAAATAATAATCATGTTAGTCACTCTGAATAATCATGGAAGAGGCATCCCCTGCTTTTCTTTTGTGTTCAGTAGATGTGCTGGGATAGCATGCATCTTTGAGCACTGAAGTAGAAAGCCCCTTCTGTACATTTCTTTCATGGTTTGATTTCGATGCTCCAAAGAGATTCAAAGACTTATTCAGACCTTGTATGTGAAGAGAAAATAATGGGATTTTCTGGAAAAGAATTCACTGTAGTGTGTTCTCTGTGCCTAGGTCTTTCAATGGATGTGGTTCAGATTATGAACTACGTTGTGCTGGTTTCTACTACTGAATTTACTCAATGTGTCTCCTTCAGGGATAAAACAGTACATAGGAAATAAGTTTATTGCCAGATCTTTGCTTTCCTCCTCAGTCTAATGCTCCTTGGAGAAAGGCATCTTTTTTTTCTCACAAAAGAGTGCTGGGTGGAGGATTTTGAAGTTTATGGATGCAAGTATGTTGAAAAGAGCCTGTAAGCAAAATCTGAGCTGAAAAGAGATATTTCACTCTTTGATTGACATGGATATTGTAATACTAGCCTTATTTATGAGGTCACTGAAGCTGCACTTACGTCCCGTCTGTGAGAAGGGCATTAAATACATGACTGCACATTTCACTGACATCTGAGTATTGTCTAGTACATGTTTTCAGAGCCACACATTTGTTAGAGATGAGCTGAATTTAGGGACCATGTGAATTGGCAGGGCTATTGAAGTGTAAACCTGTTACATTTAGTAAAGAACTTACAGGGATTCCCACTCTTCCCGCTCTACAGCACATTTTAAGATAGGCCATAAATATTAATGATATCATAGCTTCTACGTTCTGTAAACAGTATTATCTCGGATACTTAGGGAAGTGATAGAAATATGCTCTAATTTCACTCTTCCCTAAGTTTTTGTGTGCCCTCTGCTGGCTATGTATCAGTGGAAAACAAGTGAGTGGTATACAAAGATCTGCCGCAGCACAAAGACACCAGTGCTGAAAGAAAGCTCATCCAGATCTTGCCATGGTGTTTGATTTTTATTGAAGAGTGCACTGTAGAGGAGAAATGAGCTTCTGATTTCATTTGAAATTATTTTTCAGTCTTGCAGAAGCACTCAGAACTTGTGCCATGTATATTCAGAAGTGCTGAAGTACAGGAGTGGTGTCTTCTGTGGTTTGCCAGCATTCCCTGTGTTGGGTTTCGGCCAACACAGGCTGTGCTTGTGTGTTTTCAGGGAGATGTGTCCTTCTTAAGCACCCATCAACAGGCTCAGATTGCTAGCTCCTAGCTCATGCTGTTTCTTATTGCCTCAGATGTCAGGCTGCAGCTCTTCCCTTGAGAACTACCTGGCAGCCTGATCTGGCTATGCTGCCTCCCAAGAACATCCCAGGACCATTGTGGCAGGATTTCATAACCACTTGTCATTGGTTCAGAAGTCCCTTTAGCCTTCTTCTGTGTGCTTCTCACCTGCCCAGTGTCTTCTTACACATAGATTGCACACCCAAAACAATCTGAACTTCACTTACTGTCAGCTTTGTCTATGCTTGCTAGTATTAGTTCACTAATGCTTAATGTAGTTGTTGTTCTCATTGTGTATTCAGTGACAGAGAAGTAAAGATTGCTGGTTTCGTCTGCTGAAATAGCAGGTGTCAGCACTGCTTATGTGATATTCCTCAGCGCCACATCCAGTCATTTTCAGTCATAGATGAATTTTACTTGAGTGTTCTGTCTTATGTGAGGATGTTCTCTTCCCTCTTGCTTTCTCTCATTCCACCTACCTGCAGAACATTTACTGCCATGAAGAAAATTAACTGAAGGCTGCTCAGCAGTTCTGCTGGTTATCAAGCACATCTGCAAATTTTAGATAAAATGTGCAAGGTGCTAATAATATGTTTCTGATTAGACCATATTGTCTGGTTGCTTTAAATGCTACAGTATACCTCAAGCTTTATATGTCCTGCATGAGGTCCTGAAGTGTTTTGAAGGTCTGCTTTTGCTCTGGTGCACAAGTGTGGAGTACGTGGTGAATTTCATACATCACCATGAGACCAGACTATTCTAAATGCACAGGTCTAAAATAGTTTCAGAGTAGAGGCAGAGGGGAAGACTGCAGTTGCTGCAGATGCCTTGAGAACCTAAGGCAAACTGTTCTGACTGGAGGCTTGGCTGTTCGTTGACTTCTTGGAAGAACTGATGAGTAGAGATGAGAGGGGTATGGGAATAAAATTTTGGCAAAAAAGGAAGGACTAGTGCTATTGAGTCATTTACAGATGGAATTTCTTGGGGTTTTTTTGCAAGGTGTATTTGTGTTGGCTGTGAGCTGGAGTAAGTGATCCCTTTCTGTTGATTTTTAGATTTTATTTACTTGTATAGATGTATTAGTACCTACTCAAAACTGTTTTGAGTTCACCACAGACTGTGGGCATGAAGCTTTAGCACAATCCTTTGTTCTGAAATCCCTTTATAGAAATAATACTGACTGCTCTATGTAGGGGCATAAAATAGAGGAGATGATGCAGGAGGATGTAGGAGGATAATTAACAGGCACGGGAGTTTAGCTTTTTATCTTGGTTAACCATTCTGTACAGAGGAGGCCAGTGGAGCACTTGGTGGAGAAAGGAGGGTTTTGCATTCCTTGAGACATGGAGTGTTTTACATGTTAACAGTAACTGGTCTCCATTATAAAATAGGAGGAATAAAAAGGAAGAATAGTAACCTTCTGGGATCAAGCCTGGCAAGATTTATTCCAGGTGGGCTTTGCACAGTTTTTGATCATAACTCAAGGGATTTTTCCATAACTCAAGGAGTTTGGCGTGTTATTTTAATTTAGAAATCGAAAGTGTAGACCTTAAACAGCAGATAGTGAGGTATATCCCAACTCTCCTCAACGTGACATGTTTGACTTTCCTTTATTAAAAACTGATTACCCTGGAAACTGCTGAGATTAAATAACTTACTTCCAATGAAGTCCAAAAGGTTGTGATGATACTTTTTTGTCTTTCTGGTAGGGGCAGACAGTAGAAATAATTGGATGGTAGCAAGAAAAATCAATTCTGTATGTCCACCATGGAATATGATTGGTTATAACAATACACATCCATCATTTTAATTACAGAGCTCATGTTGTTTGTGGGTCTGAAAACACAGCAGTTTAAAAAGAGGGGACACCTGAACTATCTTACTTTACTAAAATGTTGCTGCAATTAAGACAGTCATGGACACAGGGGAAACAGAGACTCTTCTAATTAGTTATAGTACACATTTTTTGTGAAATAATATGTCTTGTTTTATAAATTGCATAACACACAAATTGTGGGGGAAGAGGTACATATATCATGTAAGACCCTGATGCCTGGAAAAACTTTCTTGGTGGCCTTGAACTTGTGACCAGTTCTGTTTAAGTTACTTCTGCTGCTGCTTCATTTAACTACTGAAGGGCTAGATTGTTACTGAGATCACTTCATTTTTGTTTTTCAACATGCTCTGAAAAAGTCAGTTAGCTGTGGTGCTTACTGAAGAGAGCAGTGTTGGGCTCCTGAGAAAAGTCTGTCCCTATGTATCAGATTATGTAGTTGACTGAGTTATTGTGTTGTGAAGCTGGACTGTCATACCTGGGCAAGACTTGGAGGCAGGAGGGGGAAGCCATTGTGTATATCTTTAAACTATTTGAGGTGGTTTTATTTGCTTCCTGTTATATACTGGTGCTTCCTAGAAAAAAAAAAAAACAACAACAACTTTGTGATTCCTTTCGTTTTTTAACAAGTCCTTTCCTTAAAGGAGATCTGAACTATGTACTTGAACGTGGTTGTATACACCCCAGCTGTGGATACTCTTTTTGAACTATCTCCTCCATATTTAGATAGTCATCTACTTGTATATATATTAAGTGTTTGTTTAAAACTTTTAGAAGCACCTAAGATTTACAAAAACTATGACAAACATATACTGCACACATCTTTATTATTTATGTTTGTCTATTGGTGCTACTAAATGTTGGGTTTATTGCCACATAGAATTCCAGTGCTCTCTCTGGGATCAATTATCTGTTGAACTACATCAAGCAACCAATTTTGTCTGGCCTGGGTAATGAAGCTGAAAGTAACTTGCTGTGGGTAAAACCAGAAAGGAGAGCAAAGTACATTATCATTTTAGTTTCCTATAGCCATGGGTGATGTCCTGTGGGCGTGATGAAATGGTTGTATGCAAATCACAGGCTGGAGGACATACATTCTGCATATGTTAGACTTAATGTAAAGCACTTCTACCCTTTTTGGTATGTTGAACAGGTTAACATTCAGCCTTCTGAATGGCACCGCTCCATACTGCTGCCACAGTCCTGGTTAGGATTTATGAGTCGAACCTACAGTGCAGTCCTACAGGTAATTTCAAGATGCATAATATTGTGCACGTTAATGCTCAATCAAGTGGTGTGAGTTTTATTTTTACCAGCAAGAGCATCCATGCAAGAGACAATATTTAAAAAATAAAGCTTGAGGTGTTTAATAGTAAAATATATGAAAGAGAAATAAAAGCAAGTCTTTAGTTAATGACACCACAATGTGGGATACTTGTAGAAGTATAGCTTCTGCTTACAGTTCAGGTTCTTGCAGTGTTGTTCTTGTGTCATGTTGCAGAATGTGTCACTTCTTAGAATTTTTTGAATGTTAAATTTTAGCTAGAGGTCTAACCTATCAGTTTGGGTAGGAATTTTGTAATAGTACTGTCACAAAAGAGACAGAAGCTATCAAGAAATGATTCATTAAACAGAAGTTGTCTGATCAGATGTAATACTCTCGCACTGTGAGAGACTCATCTTTTGATTTTTCCACCCTATCTAATGATTAGGAGACATCTTAAAACCTCTCTTTCATTAGGTTAGCTGTCCTGATATCTAGAACAATGTAGTGTCATTTCTTTTTCAACAGCAAAATAATCTAAAAAATGTTTTAACAAGTGGTTACCTTCTACAAGGCTCTTTTTGTGCTGCTAGAAGGGCTTATTTATTTGTATTTCCAGGCCACATCAGCTGTTTTCAGCATGAGCAGCTCAGGTTGCTAAGTGAATTCTGGAAGCTTTGACTGTTCCTTGTTTTGCTGTGCAGCAAACATATGCTTCTCTAACATTTTCAAAATAAATTTTATCTTAGCCACCAGAAAAATATCAGATTCTAAGCCAAGCCGGCCCCATTATAAGCAGGCAGCAGCTATTCAAATTGTAATTTTTGGTGATAACTACAGAGGGGGTCATTCTTGCTTGCATGTAATTACTTTGCTATTTTGCTTCCCCTCTGAGGCAAGAATTCACAAGAAGCTTGGCATTTACCAGACTTGTTTCTGAAAGGCTCTGAACATGAAAGTAAAGCTGCTTAGTATGTTTAGATAACAATTGTTAGAGGCCAGAATCCATATCATATCCTTTAAGAAACTGAAAGAATTGTTGTGGGAGGTGACAGGAAACTTGGGTCATAGAAAGGAAAAAGATGAGGAATTCTGCTTTAAATAGTGAATAAAGAAAGTGATGTTTTCTTGTTAGAATCCATTTTAGCCAGAAGGCTTCTAAATCTCATTCCCTGCTTGTTGTACCCCTTCCCAAGGGAACCTGGCTCTTTGCATGGACTAGGAGATATGTCTTAGTATCTGTGGCTGTTTGTGCCATGAATTCCTTTACTTAATATATTGTCTATAACAATGGGAATGCATATGAAAACCTGTCAAGCTCACTTATGAACTAGCCCTCCAGTGAAATGCTACATCTGTTTTCTAAGTGTTCTCTGAAGAAATCTTACTATGATTGGCCATGTAAGATCCATGTGTGACTTACTCTGTAATTCTGCAGGGGAGGCAGGCAGAGCTGGAGTTGCAGTTAAAACAAGGAAAAGAGGATCCTGAAGAGGTGCAGTACAGGCAGTTTACAGCCTGGCTCTGGTAAGGAAGTGCCTGTCTGCTCCTGATCGCTTGTAATGGCAAGGGAAGGGACAGAGGAGAGCAAGACTTCAAAGCCTTTAGTTTTGCAGGTTTAAAGACTGTATTAGTGTTAATGACGGAAGGAAAAAAAAAAAAAAAGAAAAAAAAACACCAGGAAAAATACTATACTGGTTACAATGGCCAAGGTGAGGGGGAGCCCAGAGAAAGAGACTATGGGGTAACTGTAAGGATTCCCATATGCATAGGTTCACAGGTACCTTCCCCTCTACAGGGTCTGAAAGTTTGTGGGGTAAGCACCTGGCAGGAATGAAAAACTGTATTTGTTTTGTGTCATGGTTAAGCAGAAGGATTATATAAAGACCAAAATGTACATGTACTCACTAAGTGAGCTGTCTCACTAAAAATGGCTTGGTTAAAGGAAATGTACGCCATGGTATGATGTATGTTGCAGTGAAGTGAGACACACCTCAGTTTGCACAGTAAGTTGGCAGTGTCGAGCCTGAGGTGTTCTTTAAAGCCAAGCGCGTGATGCACACGCTGATCCACATCCTCACCTGCTTCTGTTTCAGCCAGCTGAGGAGTGTCTCGTGATTCAGCCATATATGTGAATGGCCAGGGAGACAAGGTGGGAAGTGGGAGGCTTTATCAAGAGAAAGAACCACTTATCCATGGACAGTATAAATACCTGTTTCTGTGCTTGTGCATAACTGCATTGGAAACAAAATATATACAAACAAAACTTAAATGCTCTTTGCCTATTTCAGACAAAAAGGTGTAACTGAGTCCCACTCAACAGGAATACCGAATTTGTGTCTATTGTTTTATTCCGACTAACTCTAGATTAGAGAGTTTCATAGTAAGATCCAGAATGACATTGTATCGTAGAAGAGGTTCTTTATGTAGTAGTGGCGCAATTTTCTGTTGTTGTTCTGCTCCTTCTCTTTATGATAGGCTATGAAGGAAAAACATTTTCCAGGTGAGAATGCCTAAAGCAGTGCTCCTTTTGTAGATTTCTCCTGAACCTATTCCTGCTCTGTATTTCCCATATAGTGTTAACGTAAGCTATGTCAAAAATTAACAGAATTCCCTACAACAGTAGAGAAATAAAAGCAGTAAGTGAACTGGGGGTTTGGTATTAGCTTTCATGTCTTTTCCTGTTCCCCCTTGATTGCTTGGTGCTTCAGGGCTCTAACTTCAGTACCCGTTAAGCACTTGTGTTGACATCTGGCAACCTGATTGTAGACAGCTCGATATAAACTTTAGTGTTAATGCTTTCTTGCATAAGTACTGCACATTTTTGCGTTGGTATTTTCCAACTTGGTGTGTTTTCAGTGTAGGTGGGTATGAAACTGTATGCGAAAACAATGGGGTTGTGAAGGAACACCTGAGTAGGTTTCTTTTAAAGCCTAAGTATAACTCAGTCTTATAACATATGGTCCTATTTCACAAGGCATACATTTTTAATATTCTAATTACATGCTTTGGACCTGTGATTGGAGTGTATTTTTTTTCTGTAGGATAATAGTCACGGGCAGGATGGTATTATATATTGTAGTATAGAGGATTGCTTTCCTCTCCCAAACCTGGCCCTGTAGAAGATTCATTGCATTTCTGCTTCTGTCTTGGTATGAATGCAGAACTAAACAAGTGCAGAGAAGTAGCCTATTATAAATCAACTACAGTAATGTGTAAGAAATTGTAACTACTCCTATGGCTTTCATTTAAATGGATTTGGGTTACTACACTGCCTAGTAGCGTAACTTCCCATAGTGGTTTCCAGGAGTATAGTAACTGTTGGACAAATTGTTATGATTGTCCATTGTAAAATATTCTCATTTTATTATGCTAAGATATAGCACAGTGATCTGGAAACTTATGTGTAACAGCTCAAAGGACAGATTTATGGCTATTGCATGAACCTACATTTTACAAAAAGTGGCATGAAGTCAGATAATAGCCCTTTATAATAAAACATTGGTAGTGCACGTGAGCATAAAGAAATATGGGGTGGAACGCAAGCCATTTTACAGTTTAATGCTTGTGATTCATTTGTGTTAAGAATTCTGATAGCTGAATGACATAGGTGTTAACCTAGAATGGACATGCATAAGCCATAAGGGGAAATTAGCCGAGTTTGTGTTATAGTATAATGAACATGGTATAAATTCATTCTGTTTCTGTTGCAGGGTCAGAGATATGTTGACCGACGTCATCAAAGGTGCTTCCAAGTAAGAACTGCTGATCTATTTCGGATGAGAATGACTTATCTTTTGTCACAGAAGATATAAGATACTATTTTCTGCATTTGGTTGTCTGCCCATTCCATGATTTCACATGACTACTGTTCAGGAAAGGAATGCTTCTGCACTTCATGCTTTGAGATTTTTACCACTAACTCTGTCTATTAGAAAGGCTGATGCCTAATGTTTTGATTAAAGCCTGGTTAGTGCTATATGCACTATCAGTCTGTTCCTTTTTAACTAGTACACTGCCTCAAGAAGCATCATTTATCTGGAAGCTAGTTGGCCTTTAGCTGAGTATTGGCTCTTCAGAACTGTCCCACTTTGTGTTAAGGTGTCTTTCTTGCGCCAGTATGCCCCCAAGGGCAGAAAATTACATGGTTTCAGATTGTGACAGGCATGCTCATTTGCTACTAGAATTAGCACTTGGCTTTTGGGAAGCAATAGGTCTCTTAACCTTCTTTCACAGCCTGCTAAAGTGGTTTGACTTCATTTCCTTTCACTGTCCACTGGCAGCTAGCTTCGTGTTCTGTTACGCTTTGCCCTTGGTTAATCTGAAGTTGGCCACTTGCACCAGGTTAGCAAAAGTGTCAGAAATAGTGAATCCTCATAAGAACAAATAGTTATAAAATCTTAAATCATAAAGATGTTGTCAGTGAAAGAGTTACAGTGAAATCTCATGGACCGTTTCAACATTGGTATTCTTGTAAATGTATAAAAGACTAATTTGAAATATTTTGTGAGTTAAGAGTTCTGGAGATTTTAACTAAGACTTACCATAAAGTTTTGAACTTTTTCCTTTAACTTATCATTGTCCAGATATTTAAAAATATTCCCAGCTGTTCCATTTCCTTGCATGTTAGTCCATCTTGAAGGAGTTGGCTAAAGAGGGATGAAACTGGAAGATCTGTTTGATATTTTAGCTACTCAATTAATACCAGTGTTAAGGTAAGGTAGTAGAAAGAAATAAAGCAAGCAGGAACAAAATAATAAACTTTATCATATTCTGTGTCTCAGAATTAAATTTATTATTTTTGCTATAGAAGTTAATTAGAAAAACTAGTTGAGGTAGAAGCATTGCCTAACTTGGGAGGGACTGGTGAATTTTCTTTAGGTAACAGCAGCAAGATTTTCTGTTAGGACAGTGATTTTTACCTTCATTAAATTTAAAGCATTCAGCTATCATGAGTGTGTAGATTTAGAAGTTTCTCTCTGAGATACATAATGAAATGTAGCTTTTCAGAACAGATGTTCTATACATAGATTAGGAAATTGCTTAAGGCAAGAAATACAGGGAGATTTCAAATAACTTAAATAAGCACCAAGCTGTAATTATTTTTAGGTATCCCTTATCTGAAAGGAAATAGTTTCAGTGTTCTAAACAGGAGAGGTCAGTGACATTCTGCTAAGACCTATGTGTCTTATTAAATTTTAAAAAACAAACCAGAAACCCAGAAAATGTTTTTATTGTGAAAAAGAGATCTTTGGATCTGGAACGGATGCCTAAATTTGCAGTGTAAGTGTATTGTTACAGCACAGTTGGGGAAGTTTTTAGAAGTGGAAGACTGATGCAAAAAGTGTAGTATATTGTGTTAGACTGTAGGTGGTCTAGGATTGTTCAGCTGCTATTGTAGAATAACAAAGAGAGGTCCAGCAGGATTAAATTGCAGTAAGTTTTTCTGGGAATAACTGGGATACCGACGTCTATCTTTTCATGAAACTGAACACAGCTATATTCTCTCTCTTATTTGTAGGTGACAGATTTTTTTTTATTGAGTTCCTTAAAAGTAAAGGTTTTCACTATGGTAGAAGTTAGTACTCCTTGAAACCTGTCATTGTCCATGATGTTTTCATAGCATAGGGGAGTAATTCAAAACTTTTTTTTTAAGATGAGATTTCAGTGATGGCTGCTCTTCTAAATCTCCTGAACAGATGCTGTTGCAGTGAAGTGGCACCGGCCTATCTAGTATTCTCTGAAGAGATTTTTGTGTTATCCTGTGTAGAGGTAGTACTAGCTGAGACCAACTGGTGCATTTCTGTGAGTGCTCCTTGCTCTGCAGGGTGGCAGTCCTCATTATGGTGGAAGCAAGCTTCTGGTTTTCTACAAATTTCTGTGTGCTACACTTTATATAAAAGACAAACAAGAAAAAGAAGTCTGAAATGCTTCTCCCTCCTGTTCCTTCTCCAATTTCTGAAGATGAAATGGAATAAATTTTTTCTGAGCTAGAAGACAGCCAAATAAACTTGCTCATTGCAATGGCCTTCCCTCCTGGACCACTGTAGCATAACTTTCCTGTGCTGAGGATACAGGTTTTGTTGCCTGCATCTCTATTACACTTCTTAACTGTTCGCTTTTTTCTGTCCAGGGACAGCCCAGTGGTGAAAGGCAACTCTATTTTTGCCTTAACTGGTCTTGCAGTTGCTGTAGCCAAATATGAAAACAGCCTTTCCTCAGACACTGAAGAGATGCCAGAGGTGAGTCCATCTGGGAAAGAGATTCTCTACTCTTAGTGACTATAGTGAAACAATACAACTAGGTGTTTGGGGGCCTGGTGAATAGATAGGAAGTACTTCATGTTTTGAAGTTCAACTTTCACCCTGCTCAGTGAATGCCATCTAGTAGCTGCTGTGTGATCTATACAAAAGCAGCCAGTGTGTAGTCGCCTTCTCACAAGGATCATAATGACTAAGGCATTTATTTGTTGGCTTTGACAGATGAGATAGAGTTTTAGTGGACACTGAAACCCAGCCAGCCTCTTTTCTCATCATTTTTGCTTTCACTGAATAGTACCTGATCAAAATGATGCTACTTCTTGTACATAAGAATGACAAAATAATCTCATTCCTGATGGATCAGAGGTGGAACATCAGCTGCTGAGCTTCTGTTCAGGTAGGACCTGATTTAAGAAAATATAACAATGAATACTTGGGTTTGATTTTTGCAGACTGAACCTGATTTTCTTCCCACAAAACACTGGATTTCTATGGTCACAGAAACCCTCTTCAGTATCGTGAACAGCCGCTATCACCCTAAAGGTCAAGTCTTCCCATGGTTCTACCAGGTAGGTGTTGTGATGTATCTGTATTTCATACCTTGAGTTCTTAGTGTGGACTTTCCTGCTTCTGTTTGCTTTTTAGTTGTTGTAAGACACGACAATCAAAACTTCCCTTGCTTTGTTCTTTTTGTTTCCTTGCAGTTTCTGCTTATATTTTGGTTTGCCTTGAGTTTTTATTACCAAAAGTATTAAAAATCACATGTGAGGATATATGAATGAAGGAAATTTTAAAAACAAAAAGAAACCTTCAAAACCTAGAATATTCTGCATGTATGTACAAAACCTTCTAATATGGACAGACTCTCCTCAGACCACACCGTCAAACTCTTGGGTGATTCTGACACCATTTTGTAGGGCTCTGAAATGTGTACTTTCTCACTATTTGATATTTATGGAGACAGTGCTTCTCATTTTACAGTATTTCTGGGACCCCTGAGGGCCAGTAGAAGTTGAGTGGTACGTATTTGTGGTGTGATAACCAGCCAGAAAGTATCAAGCAGTTCTTGTGACTGGAGATAGCTTGAAAGCACAGTATAGACCATAAGGAATAGGTATTGCTAACTTTTGACTGTCTGCGGTCAAAACAACCAGGCTGGAGATTCTTTGTGTCGTGGATGCAGAAGGGAACTTGGGTCCTACAAGACCAAATGCCAACCTGTTAATGTATCATAATGTTTTCTAAATGGAACTTCATTAACTGCATTAATGGATTGAGTTTAGTCCCATAGTGAGATGTTAGCATCAAAAAGCTGGAAATTATTGATGGACCTGAGTCAGATCTAGCTGTGACTCCTGTCATCACTGGTGGGGGACACAGATCACTAAATCAAACGTTTTAAATAAGCGCTAGACTGGTTGGATGTTAGGACATTCAGCTACTTGCTTGGCACTAGCAGTTCTTGCTGAATAGTTCTGTGAATCTTGCCTTTGAAAATAATGCTGATTTTAAAAGGTGGTTTTGAGATGGAACACTGTGACAAAGTTTCATTTTTAAAATCCACTCAGTTTGAAAAAATGGATTTTTAAAAAAATCTCATGCTTTTGAAATTCCAAGGCACACTGTAGAAATCACTGTCTTGCAGGCTGCCTTGCATGTTGATGGGATTTATTTTCAGAGTTGCATGTGGAAGTTGATAAATATACTTTAGGCTATTACTTACAATCAGTCCATTGCTTTACAAGTAGAAATAGCTGTATGTATTTTACCTTTCAAAATTGAAAGGAACTAAAAGACTTTGAAAGGGATCTTTTTTTCTTCTAGAAAGCATCTCAACTGGTTATCTTGAGAGTTCTCATGATATTTGTCATCCTAGGTTTGATGCTTTTAAGGTGGTGCTTTTTCCAACTCACTAAATTCTTGGTGTGTTATAATTACAGAAGTACATTAACATCATGGCTGGTTTCTGTTTGCACTTCTGATCACACTGCTGGATATTTTTACAAGGAAGGTGAAAACTAAAAGAGACCGATGTATTTATGTGCAGACTAGCTGTTAAATTCTAGTTGCATCCTGTTTTTTCCCTTATTTACAGTTTCATACTTAAAAATTTTATTTACACTTAGAAATTATATTTGGAATTACCCTAGTTTTAAGCTCCTTACAAGGTAAGGCAAGTGGAAAAGTTACCATGGACAACTCCCTGCAATACTATTCACTGCCAGATTGCAATACTTCTGTGCTGCTATTTTCTGTTTAGGTATTTATTTTAAATTCCTTAAGTGATGAGTTTTACTACCTGGAAAGGAATTTTATTTTGCTTGCCCAAGAGAAAAAGAAAGAAAAAATCTTTTTTTTTTTTTTTTTTTTTTTTTTCTAGAAATCCTATTCAGGTGAAAATACTGCTAGTATTATAGCTCGTTCCTGTGCGGCCACTGCTTTGTCTCTCCTGGTGCCGGTTTTCATTGTATCATGCAAGGAGAAGGTTGAGGAGGTCCTGAATATGCTGACTGATAGGTTGCCTGGGAAACCAAATGCTGATGAGTCTCAAGCTGTTCAAATCCACATGGGCCTTGGTTTGGGGATGTTTATCTCACGTTTGTATGAAGAAAAAGTCAGGTAAGGATTAGCATATAAGATGTAGGTCTGCAAATAAATGCCTTTTTCCTGCATGTGGCCTTAAGTTCTGAGGAATTAAAGTATTTACAGGTCATAGGCAAGTGATTCTTGAGGGGCGTCACAACATTTCTTAAAAGGTTGGTTTTTTAATTATCCATCTTCACCACGTACCCCCCCAGTGCTATCCTGGATATTTTGCTAGTCTTTCAGGATGAATTATTAATTTTCATAATATCTTAAGGTACATGTGCTAATCAGTCTGCTAGAAGAGCCACACATACGCTTTTAAAGGGGACTCTCTGCCCTATGAGACTTCATGGTAAAGTAATTCACAGTTCTCATCAGTGCCTTTCTAAGTGGTGCTCTGGACACTGGATAGTGTCCACTTACATCATGTGAGGTGTGAGGATGGAGCTACAACAGAAGTAGTATGATGGGCTGTTTTTGAGGAGTGCTGTTATGGCTATGTTGGCAGCAAAGAGATATGCTGAAGTTGGTAGAAAATAGCTCAGCTGCAAATTTGTAAGGATTCCAGAGAATTTAAGGCTTAGCTTTGGACTCCTCTATCTTGACTATTAGGGATTCTGTCTGCCTATATACCCATAATAATGTTTAATTGGTGCACAAGCACATGTATTGAATGGATTTGGCAGTCAGTTGTTAATTTACTCAGTGAAACTAATGTTTCCGATGCACCTGTCTTTGTTAAAACACTGCACCATTGCTCTGTTCTAATGTATGTGCTTTGGTGTCTTGATGCCTTACTGTCTCCGACTCAGCCACAACATTTGAGGATGGACTATCTCTGGATGACTAGACGGTGGTGACAACTGAGCTACAGACAAGCATTAAAAGACTCTTAAAGAGAATGACGTTAGATGAGCTTGGTATTTTGGAGTATATGAATCTTTATTTGGGGTTTGGAGTTTTTTTTTGTTTGGCAAGGGGTGTTGAAATAAATAAATTTATCTAAAAATTTCTTAAGGATATCAGTTTTTACTCTGCCACTGCCCTGCATAGTGTCAAAGGTTAATCTCACACATTCTTCCAGGCATTGACATGCAAGGACAGCAAAAGTTGTAGGGATGTAGCTATAGCTAATATCAAATCGTGAAGTTAGTTTGCATTAAAGATGTCCTGTTCATTAAGAAAACTGTGTACATGTTTTGTAAAAAGGTAGTCCCTATAACATCTTTGGAGTAAGATGTAAATGCTTCCTTTTTTATCAGCAAGTTAGGCAAAGAAGATGGAGAGAGAGATTAATGGAGCTAATATCTTAAAATGTCATGAATTTTCAGTTTATGAATAGTTACAGGTCTAGCTGAGATCACGTTCTATCAGTATCCTACTGTCAAGCATGTTTTACAAATCCTGGGTGTTTGCTTTCTTTCAGGGTGTTGTAGCAATAATGGTTGCTAGTTAAGGACTGAGTATGTTTTTATTATTTGTATATGAGTATGTATATGTATATATGAATGTGACACAAATCACCCGTCATGTTGCTTACAGACTAGTAGGAGAACCTGTTATATCAAGAAAAGAACTCTATTTATTGGCACATTCAGTCTTGGCAGGAGCTTTAATATGTGATTTAAAGAGCAAACCTGTATGTTGGATTTTTTTTTTTTTTTTTTTGCTTTCTGTTTTGGTTTTGTAGTGATGTACCTGGTCAACAGATGAACTTAGTTCTAATGAAGTCCCTGGATGCGCTGGAAGACTGCTGCTTTGACACTAGTCTGGAGTACAAGTGAGTTTCCTTCATTGCTGATGATACTTTGTTTTATTTTGATCTCTTTTATTCCTTAATTCAACATAGAAGAATATAGATGTAGGGTAAGGACAGTCTGTTCTGAGTACTTCCATAAAATCACCAGCTTGTGCAGACTGGCAAGGACCTTTGGTCCATGTCCCTCCCCAAAACAGACTCAGTCATGGACTTGGACTACATTGCCCAAGGCTTACCAGTCAGGATTTGAAACTCCCAAGACTGGGGTTAGCACAATGTCTCTGGGCCTTGGCTCCATTCTGGGGCTGTCCCTTATCAGGCTCCCACCATGCAAGCCACATCTCCTCAGTCCCTTTCTGTCAGTGCCACACATGCTGTTGGGTGTCCCCAAAGCCATCCCTTCTCACAGATGAACCAGCTGTGGTCCCACAGCCTCAGCTCTCAAAGCATTGATGACTTGGCAGCCTCCCATAAACTTGTTGCAGTCTTGTCGGTGTCTTTTTGCAATTCGGAGCACTATTCCAGGAGTGCTGGTGACCACAGAGCAGAGGGCTGATCCTTTCCCTGGCTCTCATGCCTGTGTCCAGCTCTTGCTGCCCATGCACTGCTGGCCGTCATTACTGCCTGGGTGCATGGCTGGTCCCAGCTCAGCTTGCTGCCCACCAGTGCCCAGGGCTGTCCCCAGGAGCTGATGCCCAGCACCTCTGCTGCCAGACTGAGAGTTGGTACTTGCTGAATTTCAGGATGTTCCTGCTGGTTTATTCCTCTGTCTACTATCTCCTCTAAGTGAGTGTGTCCATAAATATACATATAATACTTTATATATGAACATATATAAGTGTATGCCTCAGTATCTAACATACATACACAGGCTTTTTTTCCATGCAATGCCTAGTGCAAAGTGAAAAGAAGTGATGACCTCCACTTCTAATCCCTGCCAAGGTCCAAATAAAATCCTTTGGAATATACAGAGAACCACACAGTCTTGCTCACAGGTGGAAGACACCAGCAATTCTAGGAGCAGAGTTGCTCATCTTACTGGCACATGTTCATTAATGAAAGATCTGTTCAAAAGCCTTTCCTTGGTGTTCTTGGGTGGTTGCCAAGGTGTTCAATGAAGTCTAGCTGCTTCTGCATTGGAGCCTGTTACTGGAATGTGTGTGTGCGTGCAATATGGCGTAAGCTCCGAGAGCAGCTGCTTCACGAGGCTTATTTATCTGGCAGAGGCAGACTGTTAATTTAACAGCTGTGGATGGCATGTTGAATACTGAGTAAAGCAAATGTATTTTGTTTAACCAGCCGAAGTTATGCCTCAGGTATTCCAAAAAGATGAGGAGCCCACCAGCGGGGCAAGAAATTATTGAAAAGTATTGCACAATTACTAGCATTGGCAAGCCTGGAATAATTGAACCATAAAACATGTGTCAGTTGCCATTAAACAGCTAACATAACATAGTAGTATGTATCTTCCACAGTAGTCATTTCTCTTTTAAATCAGGGAAAGAACTGTTGTATCTTGAGTGCCTTGATATAGGTGTGTAGGATTTTATTTGATTTTGAACATTATTCTGCCCATCTCTTCACTGTTCAAAGGAAACAGAGCAGTAATTCCTGTTTGCCTTTGCCCTCTTCTTCTCCAGTGGACCTTCTGAAGAACTGTGGGGGGGTCACAGCTGCACAACATAGGGCTGTGAACCTGTACAAGTTTAGTGGGGATTTGGGTTGCCCAGGCTGAGGCACATGGTGGACAGGGGGCTGTGTCAGTTCTGTCACCTTGTCACACCTGTTGCTGCTGGTTTGTGTGTCCTGTTAGCTTCAGATAAATGCCTCGCAAAAAAGCCAAACTAGATTGCTCTGGTAGTGAGGGGGTTGCTGAAAGAATATGAAACAAGGGCAAGCAGGAGAGGAAAGACTGAAGGGTGGGTAATTTTTTATGCTGGGTGTAATGGCCACATATTTTAAAGATCAGTCATAGGTTGGTGTCTAGTGCCAGCAAAATAATGTAAAGCTGTAGATGTTGCTGACTTGTCCAAGTTTGGCACTGGTCCACTTTAAAACTGCTATTCCAAAGCAAGGGCCTTTCCAGCCTTTTCACCTGGTGTGACAGGCAGCATCCAGCCATGGGACGTGTCGGATCCTGCTGGACTGGCCATTCTCTTTCCCCATTAAAACAGGCTGCGAGTGTTTTGAGAGTAGGTGTGTGGTGCGGTACAGATGCAGGAGGCTGGAGCTC
Organism: Streptopelia decaocto; assembly: GCF_964273445.1. Lineage (NCBI taxonomy): Eukaryota > Metazoa > Chordata > Aves > Columbiformes > Columbidae > Streptopelia > Streptopelia decaocto. Next base: position 17,190,505 of record NC_138657.1, on the reverse strand, counting down.
CCTTTTTTGGGAACACTGGCAGGAGCCAAGTCCGGGCCTGCGGCTGCTCTGAGGGGACGTGGGCAGGGCAGCTGCCACCCAGCCTCACGCTGCTCCCCGGCGGAACTCAGCGCCTGCCGGGCCCCGCTGCTGCCGGCTGTTTTGGGAAATGTGCTCTCTGAGGGACGTTTTCAGGAAAGAGAGGCATTTGCTGAAGTTTTGTTTTGTTTTTCTGCCTCAAGCGTCCAGATGAGAAAGTGGTTCCTCAATGTGTCTGCTATGTGAACTGGAACTCACACACCACGCTTTACTGTTTGCGTCCGCCTTGGTAGGAATGTGGGGTTTATATATAATTTTCTTCATTTAAGTAGGATAGTTCTCTTTTTAAAATTGGATGGGAGATGTAAGAGGAATGAAGACAACAGATTTTTTAAAATAAGCAGTAAGAATCTTTCCCTGAGCCAGTGCTTTAGCTTGGTGAGAGTCTGCCTACGTTCTAGAAAAATCTCTGTCTAAGTTGCATAAAATACTCTAAACTTAGTTTCCTCTCAGAAAAGGCCACTGTGAGAATAAAGCTCGTAAATCAATACTATCTTATCTGTCATAACCACATGGTGGGGGGAAAGGGGGGAAGGCGACACTCACAATCTTTTAAAGAGGGAAGAACATTTCAGATTGTTAAGCGCACTAATATGATGCTTCTTCAGTTTTTAGCTGAAACAGTTTCATAGATTGCAGAGCCTTAGCAGCTTTGCAGTTACTCCTAATTTTAAATAGAGTGCACTCAGACCTTATCAAGAGATCTGTGACTAAACCTGAAATCTTCCCTTACGTTAGACAAAAACTGAAATAAGTATGTTTTTAAAATATACTGCTACACCACTTTTCAGTATACACATGTGTGGAAAATATGCATGACGGGTGATTAAGAAGCTCCTTATGCCACTAGGCTTTGTCAGATTTATTGATTACGGAAGCTATATAGCTGGTCAATTTTCTCCCAAGCCTAACCTACATAGAACATAGGTTCAGCAAGCATGTATATTCATGGCTGATATTCAAAATATTTTTGTCAGAACAACCTCAGTGTACTGTGAAAAAAACAATAAATAAATAATAATAAAAAAAATTCAAGGGAGGTTTCCAGTTCTCATTAAGGTAACAGACATGGCAGTACATATGGTCCCTGTATTGGAACATTTTACTTCCTCCCCCTTCCTGCCTGCAAATAAGAAAAACATGTTGAAGATTGGGTTAATTCTGACCTATTCAAAGGTTTGTATGTTAAAAGTTTTTGAGAATACCAAGGGGCAGTAGAGTTACATTTCCCATGTTGAGGATGAATTTGCCCAAACCTTTGCAATTATGTTTTTTTTTTTTTTTTGTATAAAGTTGTTGCATGACAGAACTATCTTGCATCTGTAAGGATCAGTCTCGGAGAAATACTGAGCAAGTGATAAACGCTGATACAGGTTGAGTAAAGATGAGGTAAAAAGCAAATTACTATGAACCTTGAAATACACAGTAGCCTTTCTTTAAATTGCTGTGTGGAGAATTAAACTGACTTGCTTTTTATGGAGTTTTTTGCAAGGTCAGTAGCTGTTTCATTTGACTTAAAGGCATTTTCCATCGAAAAGGTCATCAAACTTTTATATTTTTCTTATAGAAACCTGTCGAACTCCACTGACCTCAGGATTATCAGGAAAATGTCTGTTTTCTTTCATCCTAAAATACAAATTTGTATTTTGTTCCATTATTGTTCCTTAAGTCCTCTGTTCTGTGAGGTGATGGGCTGTACTGTCCTGTGTACTATCAAGTTACATTATTGAGTTGAGTGACAGTAGATTCAAACATGAGTCTTGACAGCAATGCAGTATGTCTGGCACACTGGCAGTAAAACACTTAAAACATGTTGTGAAATCTGAGTTATCATGTGAATGAAGTGTACTTTAAATGTTAATTTTATATAGATCACAAACTAGGTGGCCAAGTGAAAACAATTGCTAATTACAGAAGCGGGGAGCAGAGAGGGTGAAGTTTTACTCTTTCTTCAGTCCCCTCTTATGTTTTGGGTCTTTGCTAAGTGTCAACAACATAAAAAATTGTAGTTCTCATTAGGAACTTTGTTTTCTTTCTGTATGTTTTTGAAAAGTAATGATAGTGTGCACAGAACTTGTGTGAAAGCCATGTCCTTATTTCGTTGGCTGTTCATGAATTCAGATATGCCAGTTGCTTAAAAATGTTGATTCCAAAGGTTTGTTTGACTTTCTTTGCTGGAAGAAGACACCACTGTCAAGACACCACTCTGAGTCTTCCAGCCATGCTCATTGTCTTCATTGCCAGTTGCTGAAGAACATTAACTTGTAAATGCGGCTGAAGTTATTCTCAGAAGATTCTTTTTTACTTAGTTTAAAAAAAGCAGTAACTCTTCCCTTTTTAAGTTGGGTAGCAGAAACTTAGAAGAATGCCTAAGATCCTAGCCCCGTTAATTTGACTGCTCAGTCCATGCAGTTTCTGTCATTGGCGTGCTCAGGGAGATGTGTGAGGGGGAAAAAAAAAAAAATTCTTCATTTTCAGATAATAAGAGCTGCTTCTTTAAGCTATTGTGTGTATGCCAGTGAGAGATCACCTTCAGAGCAGTATGTGCTACGCTTTTAGTGTCTCATGATAGCAGCCAGAGCTGTTTGGGAATTTTCTGACAAAACTTTCCACAGGTCATCAGTCATATTACTGAAAACTGAAACTTGTTACGGGAGCACAGGTGCTGAGATTACTAAGAGTTCTCTGGTCCAGAATGGAAATTCTGTTCAAATCTGAAAAAGAGGCAGAGACTGTGAAGCAGTTCTTGCCAGCTGCCGTATTAAATCATGTACTTTGAATCTATTTTCTTCTTGTTGCAATTTTAAGTATTCTCAGCATCAAACTGTTAGTTGTGGGGGATATGTCTGCCCTGCTGAAGCTGGTGCACTGTTGACCATGTGTATTTTAGTGCATGTGGGTTAGAATGTATGCCTGACGCTTATGTTCTGAAATGCAGGTAAATACCTTAATCTGTGCAGCCATCTTAGCTGCTTTCTGGTGCAGTCACTAATTTTGTTATTTTTGCAAACTGAAACATCTCTTGCAGGAGTCTGAGAGAAACAGACCCTAATACAGCCAACAGGCCTGCTGTTAGTATGTTTAACTGGGATATCAGAGTTTAGGATATCAGTAAAGGTCAGATGTAGAAGTTTGGATCCATAATTCTTTCATACCAGCTGATGTGTTTGTTGATAGGGCTATTGGTTCTTGAGGAGCAGAAGGAATAATGGGGCTGTATGCATAGGGCTTATTATTTTAAGTGCACATATTTCTTTTTCTGCTCTTCTTTCATCCCATGTGTCCTGAAAATCATTACCTATCTGTGAAATAAAAACCATTTGTAAAATTGACTGCGATAAGTATAATAATTATCCACAGGGCTAGTTATCAGGCATGGCCAAGAAGGCTTTTTGCTCAGCAGCCCATGTTGAGGTGAAAAGAAAGTTCAGAGCAGCCAAAGCATAGTTAAATCCTTTTTCTTTTGTCTTCTCTTTAAGCACGGGATGTATTTTGGGAGTAGGACTCGTTCTTTCACATATGAGTCACAATAGCCAAACAGAATCGCGAGTGCATGTCTCCACTTCATTGCGAAAACTCTGCAAATGCCTGGACAACAGTGAGGACCAAAGCAGAAGTGTTCAGGAGGTATGGCCCATTTTATCACAAATTTTAAATCTTCCTTTACTTTGTTGCCTCTCTTTAATAACTATAGACTTTTAAGTGAAGCTTGGTATCTGTAGTACTAGAATGCTTTGTTTCTATTATTTCTTTCACAATATATGGTTTTATATCTATTGAATGAAACAATAGTAACAGAATAACCTCTGATGCCACACAAACATTAAGAAAATATCTGAAAAGATGACAGATATCATTATTTAGAGTTCTTTAATTCCTTAACCTCAATTATTGCAAGTTGGGTCCTGAGTAACTGTGGATATGGGTCTCTCTTATACACCGTTGTTTACTGCTTATTTGGTCTACTAGAAAGCAGACAGCAAGTTACTCTCAGAGAGAACCTTAATACTGATACTTTCTCCTTCAATGTGCTTTCTCTTTCCTTCTTTGAAAGCTGCTGTCACCAGTTAATGTGAATCTTGCACTTGTGAATGCTGTCGTGGCCCTATTTACTATTCCCTCTATTACTATGTTTAGAAGACTTAAACTGAGCTCTACTAAGTTTAAACATGCGTTTCAAATTATTTTGCCAAGATATATCTTGTAAGTTTTGATGTGGCCCATACACTAGGTCTATAACCTTATTGAGGTAAAACTTAAGAAGGAAAACTGATGAAATTGGTGGAGTTTACAACAGAAGAGAAGAATCAGAATAAGCATGGCTTTTGCAGAAAATAAGCAATCCTGTACCTGTTGTATGTAAGCCTGCATCAGCTGAACAGCTGAGTTGTATAATCCTATGTTTTTTCTAAGGGAGTTAGCAGAGATTGGTAGTATTATTCCCTTTCCCCTCTTGGTACTGCTCTGAAAGCTTTTTTATTAAAAGTCTCTTTTAATGGAGTTCTTGTTTTTTTTTTTTTTGCCAGTACATACGTGTTGGGGATTAGACTTTTGCAGTTTATGGTTCATGCATTAAAGTGACTTAGAGCTATGAAATAATTTATCTTTCCCTAGAGATTTCAAAGTGTTTTACTGAGTTAAACTGGGTTTAATACTGCAGCTTCTGAGATGAAAGGCAGCAGCTGTTTGACATCATGAGATAGTTTGGGATGAGAAGCAAATCCTACCTTTTTCAATTAAAATCTCTGTAAGGAATTTTAAAGATAATTGTATGAGTTAAATTTGGCTAGCACCCTATGATGAAGACTACTATATTTATGAGAGCTTTCAGAGCTATAAATGGCTAGACTATAATCCTGTACTTGAAATGTACCTGTGGCCTGCTGCAGCAAGAGGTGCAACTTGAGTGTTACTTGCCCAAGTTGTCATCAGTCCTGCACAGTGCATAGGTGCTTTCTGCTTCCCCTACAGTCATGCGGTGTTCTGTTGCTTACCTTTGGTACAAAGGGGGTTAAACAGGTGGCACAGATGCCTCGTTGAAAGCTCAGACTTCATTTCCTTATTCTCCACATCTAAGGCAGAAGAATAGAAAAGTAGTGCCACTTGTGAATCCTTCTGCAAGGACAATGAGTCTAGTGTCATGCACTTGTACTACATGCTCCTCTTCTGGCCTTCTGGATCTGCTTGCAGCCCTGATGGGATCACAGTATGCTGTGTATGCTCACATATATAACTATCAGATACTTGTGTTGAGAAAAGTAGATATATTTGTGTGGGAGATCGTGAGTTTGACATTCGTAAAAACAGAAGAACTTTCAGGCTTTAGTTGTATTTGTTTAATGCTAGCATCAATGAAAAATCTTTCAGAGAGGGAATAAGCATCTAAGAGTATAAATGGAAAATGTCATGGCTTTTTTATCATGCTGTCACATTGCTCCATGTGCACTTGCTACTGTGAAGTTGATCAGACACTGGTTAACAGAATTTTTTTTTTTTTTTTTTTTCAGGTGCTTGCCTATTCTGTAGGCTGTTCCTGTGTCTCTGCTTTCAGTGTTGGAATCATAGAAGCAGCTGAGGCTGAGGAGGCCATGAACAAGCTACGGACCTTAGTGGAAAATAATCAGCAGGTCATAGTTCAGTGTTTGGGCTTTGTTTCAGTTCTGTTTTTCTCTTGTCTGTTTAATATTGGATGCTGCTTTACCCAGACTGTAACTTGAAGAAAATTATATTGATCTACTTTCAGCATTAACTAACATTGAGCATATTGTGCATACAACACAATTACCAAGAATACCACTTGATCCACTGATGCATTTTCTACAGGTGTATAGCAATTACCAGATGGTGAAATAAAAATGGATTTTATGTTTTATTGCATTTAAAAGGAAAATTGGTACTTTTGAGTTCTTCTTGTCTTTAGTCTCTGTGTCCTACCCATTTTTGTCTCTTTTGTGACACGTTTCTTTAGATTCTTGGTAGGAAAATACATCTGCTGTTCTCTTCTGAATTTTTGCTTTCCCTTAGGCTTCAGCTAGTGCATCACAGTCACAACATCCTCCAGGTGTCTGTTTCATCCCTAGTGTACTAGGCTTACCCTCTAAAAATGCCAAAAATAATCTCCATATTTCAGTGCGTGTTCTTTTTTGTTAAATGCTTCCCAGGAAAAAAAAAAAGGCAACCATTTGAATCAGAGCTTCTGATTACACTAATCAACTGTTTAGAATGTTTATCTGGGAAATAGGAAGTCAAAAAAACCTGCCTTTGTCATGGTTTTTTACCTTTATATCAAAGTATCTTCTAAAATAAAGGCTCCAGAGCAATCTGTGTGCCAAAGATCAGTCTTTCATCTCAGAAATCTTCTGTCACTTGACATGAGAAAATACTTGAAGTAAGAAAGCATCCAGTATCTTAGACAAAGACATTACTTTGAATTATTGATAAATAAGAAATATTTAAGTAATGCTTTGATAGTAAATGTTAAAAATAATACAGAATCCCTTGGAAGATCTGGATTTTTAATGTGCCTTTTTCACCTTGCAGACCCACAGTTTCGCTTTAGCTCTAGGCACAGTAGTACATGGATTGTCAGCTTGTGGTCATGGGAAAGCTGAAGACTTCAGTAACAGATTAATGCCAGCCTGGATGAAAATTGTGCTTGCAGAGGTAAAGGAGTTTGAATTCATATGCTTTTGGTTTGTTTGGGGTTTTTTTTGCAGGGGGGACAGGGGAGTGATTTCAAATGAACAGTAAAATGCATATGTCAGTCAGATCTTAATTTGGACATCTTTATTAGTTTGGAACAATATCCAAGGCTAAAATCTAGGTTTTTAATGAAGGTTCCTTGTGAAATTAGTTGCTACTTATCAAAATTAGACTAACAGAATTGTCATTATAGTGCCCCAGTTATAATTATTTTGATTTATCTCACTGTAAAAAAAAAATGTGTTTTTAAAATCAAACTGCAAACTTACATATTAAGATTTCAGTTGAAGGTAAGTATCAATAAAGAAACAGTGTTTCAGAGTTGAATTGCACAGGTGTATTGTGTGGAATACCAACTGTACTAGAAGAAAGTGATTAGTCAGGGAGAAATGTGATGTTTTCAGATTGGGGAGAGGAGGAAGGGAGAGCTCCATATAAATCCTTAGTTCACCAAGAAGAGGGATGAACAATTATCCAACATGCTGGAGTCTGACCTGAAAAGGTTGTTGGGATGAGAGGTGTACAAGCAATAGCAGTCATGGTTTTTAAGTTGGAAGAAACAGGTGTTTTGTACTACAGTAGCGTTGTGTGACTGCATTGACTCACTGATCCTGAATTATGCTTCCAGGGCTCTCCAACAATGCAGCGTCTGGCTGCTGTCAGTGGGCTGGTGGCACTGGTGGGCTCTGAAGCGGTCATGATACAGGTGAGAACATGCAAGTGGTACCTTGATCTCTTCTAGAAATTTGGCGAGAGGGCAAGATGGAATGACATCCTCTGCATCCTTAGAGCAGTCGTTATATATTAGGGCACCCCATTTATTCAGTATTGAGTCATATTTGGTATAAACCAAGCAAGATAGAATTACAATGTGTAAAATTGGGTCTGTTCCATTTTCCCATCGTATGGCCCGTGTGCAGTGCTGTTGGGGAAAAGCTTACAGCCATACGAGTTTTCTCCTTTTCTCCTCGACTTCCCCACAAAAAGGCATGTTTGAAAATGTAATCTGTCTTTTCAGCACCTGTTCTCTGTTTTCACTTTTTTTTTTTTTTTCCTTTGACAGCTGAAATCTGAGAGCATTCAGTCATCCCAGTTTCAAAATAAGCTGAATGAAGTCATCAGAACTCTTACACAGGTAAGAAGGTGCCTCTTTCCTGCTTTAGATAATGTACTAGGGTACTCTGACACCTTGCATAAACAGGCCAAATCTGTTTAAAGAAGCTGCAGAATGTCTGTGTCCAACCTGTGTTAGGGAACAGAGGAACAGAATGGCATCAAACATAAGAATGTTTTGGATATTACCAAGAATTTTTTTTTTCCAGATGTGGGTGCAAAATAGTAACTGAAGGTCAGGGCTTTAATTGACAGCCTGCCTGGTGAAAATTAAGAGATCCAATGAAAAACAGGAGAGACCCCAGACTCTAATTTTGCAGTTGGCCCAGAGTAACATGCAGGGGGTGGGGTCTCGGATTGTGGGGATACAGTTGTCCCAAGATTTTTTCTAATGAGGGTCCCTCTTCAGGAGGCACCAAGCTTGAGCCGCTCTATTCTATACCTTGCAAATAAATTATTTCTTTTAGAAGAATTTCTGGAATCCATGCTTGAGTCTCTGCTGCAGAAAACCTAGGGGAAGGGAACTTCTCTTAACACTTGAATGAGGCAACAAAGGGAAATTTGTCTAACCAGTGGTTTATTGTCCCAACAGATAATCAGTTTTTCAGGCCAAATTGGCCTTCAGACAAATGCAGCAGGACTTCTGGGACGACTTCACATGTCCTGTTTGTCTTCTACCCAGAACAGGGCATCAGGTAAGATTCTTTATTACTGCTGCTTAAAGAACATACAGAAGTAGCACCTAGCTAAAAAGGCAGCAAAGGACATATTAAACAATACAGGCTAAATATTGCAGCCCTATTAAATGACATGACCGCCTTTGAATCAAAGATCTCGTGGTCCTGTGGGCCAGACCTAAAGGTTGGAACATGAATCAGAAATGCTGAATAGGACACCCCCCCTATTAGTTTTGCTTGCAGTATCAAAGTAAGGTTCTGAATTGTTCTCGTCAAACTTCTATGTTGCATCTGTCTTTATTCTTTTATAGAACAAATTTTAAACAAATTTTAAACTGGGTATGGCACATGTGTTTGATATTTACGTTATCCACTCAATGCCCTGGGAACTGGTTAATCTAGTCCTTGTTTAAGCACTTCCCAATGTATAATGAAGCAAACAGTTAAAAACTGGTCCATAACAAAAGCAAGCTGACCCTTCAAAAGTATTTCTCTAGAAGCAATCTTCTCTGAGTAAAAAATTAGTATTCTGTACACTTTCAGTGTAGCAGTTAGCACAGAAGTTCATATTCTGTCAATACATCATTACCTTCTGGTGGTGTTTCAATATCCATTGGTAAAACAAAAGCTGGATTACACTATTGATGAAATACCAGTTACAGGAGGGAACTAATTAAGTGGAAGCTGTTAGCTTCAGTGTGAACCAAGTTGGGAACCAGTAATATGAAGTGTAGATACATTTCCTCATCACAGTAAAAATATTCTTGGAGTTTCTACTTCTGTATAGTCTTGGCACACATGCCTGAGGTTAGATAAATATAGAATGTCTCTGTTGTATTAAACTTAGCTTTTGAAGCTCTCTCTTTTAGAGCCTGACTTGCAGTGGCTGATATATTTTAAGGAAGTTCTTATTCCTGGCTTTTCAGTTGGGTCAGTGGGACCTGGCACTTCTCACCAAAACAAATGTTTAGCTTGCCTTAAAAGCAGAAAGGCTAATGCATCTCTCAATAATCTTGTGATCTAAATGCTTTGAGTCACCTACAGAATTAGTTAGCTCAAACAAAGTTAAGTTTGGCCTTTGAATTTACATGGGAGGTGGAGGTTATAATTTCTGCTGACATGTTTCAGTATATAAACAGTCTTTTTTGTCTTCACAGTTCCTCCAGATTTTAGCTACTTGCCTGGAAACAGCTTTATCAGGGCAGCTATTGACTTTGCCATTGAAAGTGGAAAGAAAGGTAAGAAGGGATCAAACTACAGTATCCTTCTGGGAAATTTGTTATGACTGTAAAAGCTGACCCTAATAACCTGCTTTTATTTGCTACGAAAACTTTTCTAAATATTAAATTGAACTTCACTAGCATGGGATATTTAGTCTCTAAAGAAAAAAATTAATAACACTCAATAAGATAAGGTAGAATTGTGCAGTTAGTTCTTAGGTTTTCTCCTCTGAATCTGTATGACTTTTTAAACCCTTTCCATTTCCCCTTCTCTCTCTGTCTATGAGATTGTGTCTTTTCTGTGGGAATGAAAGTCAAATCACTTTTAGTGTTAGCATGTGTCCTCAGGAATACCCCATCATCAGGCAAACTTATGCTGTCCTTTTTTTTCAGTGGTCCTAGGTTAAGATTCTCTCTAACAGGGTGGTGTTCAAATGGGTTACTGCTATGTATGATAAATGCAAAGGAACCTGAAGAAAGTGTACTCTCACATGAGGAGTGCTAGTAAAAGAGATGTCGTACAGTACAGTCTCAAGGGAGATAAAGCAGAGATTATTCCTGTGTGGAGCTGAGGTCACTGTTGTCCTATGGATCACGCTTTGCCTCCAGGAGGACTTTAGCTGAGTTAACTCCCTGTCTTTAAGTAACACAATATGTCGCAAAGGTTAGCACCTATTTTAAAATTTTTGTGGCCTGCACCTGCAGGATAGGGAAGGAGAGCAGTGTCAGAAAAAATTGCTGTTCTGCTACTAACATGCAAAAATAGTACCTTACCAGATGAGGAATACATGTAATTAGCTCGTAAATTGTTTCAAGGAGAAAGAACCAGAAAATTTCTATTTCTCAGTAACAAAAAGCCTTTTCTGACAGGACATTAATGTTAAAAATATAACTGTTGATTGCAAACAAGAGAGAGCTAATTCTCAGATACAAAAAGAAATAACAGAAAATGTATAATGCTTTTCAGTTCCTCACTACAGATTGGTCTTTAGTGCAGTGTTCACATCTTTTTCCTGAGCTGTTTAGCCGAATGCATGTGTATAAAATTCAGACCCTGATTGGATCTTCTATTGCAGGCCCTGAATATGTCCCACCTGAGCTGGTGAAAGCAGCACTGGCACCCATTGCATTAGTTGGAGAAAGCCATCAGTATCCACCTGTAAACTGGGCCTCCATTCTTTCTCCTTTGATGAGGCTAAACTTTGGTAAGATTGTTTCCTATGGAGTCTTTTGTACTTGTCACAAGACAACTTTACCAACACAGCTTTCACAAAGTTTAGTGCCCACTTCAGGGCTTGGAAGTTATTGTAGGGACTGAAGTGTTTACTGTGCTTTCAAGACCAGCTTTTTAAGATTTGCGAGCATATATTTCGATCACTGTGTGGACATAGTTTGTTTTAACTCAAGAAAAGGCCAGAGAAGATCAGAGCTGAGAAGTTTGGATCAGTATTGGAAGTTTTCTAAGACACTGGTGAAATTGCATTGAATTTTTCATTTGAACTATTTGCAGTATGAAGAGCCCATCATGAAACTCAACTAATTATATCCTTTTTCAGTACCTGCCAAATGCTGGTCCAGTGCCTGTGTCAGAGGCTGCACACAGCTTTATCACAAGTTTGAACTCTCTATAGTTTATCTAGCTATCTGAACTACACTGTGTGACAGAGAAAAGCATATCCCTTTTTTCATCATGACCCTGATTTTCAGTGCTCCTAAGAGCATTTTATCTTCAAGCTTTGATCCTGAAGTATTGTGTTGGACAGTTTGTATAATATTTTTCTACTCAAGATACCTGTCGGTGCCTGCTTTGGTTGATGTGTCTGAGTTTCAAATTCATTTCCTTAAAAAACCCCCAACAAATTACTGTGCAAAGTTCCACATTGCCTTTTTTGATTCTATTAAGTTTTCTTTCTCCTGATTTATGTAACTGTTATTACTGGCCTTGCAGATTCTTTTACAACTGAGTTGGGAAAGTGCTGTTGTGTTTAAAATGATGTATTGTAAAGCCCAGGATATGTCAGGTTGTTCTTTCTGGTGTTTGTTTTAATTATAGAGAGTGCATGTGTAAACACTAGAAATCATTGAACTGTCCTATGAGGAGTAAGTACTTGCCTGATACAGAAAGATTTGGCTGCATATTAAACATTTTTACTTATACTTGAGCTGGAACTTCCTTTTTACTTGGTATTCTTGCAATTGATAGTGAAGTCTTTTGTAAGAGTAAGTGAAAGAATTTCCTATGCTGATGCAAATTTATGTAACCTTATGAATAGCTGAAACTTATTAAATGTATAGGGGATTTTTTTTTTAATTCTTGTCTTTCACTTAGGAGTCTTACTTTTGTAAATCAGGGGAATTCCGGAGGAAACAGTGTATCAGTTTTGTGGCTATGTTTTTATTGACATCAGACAGCATAGTCTGCATTTCTGTACATAATTTCCCTTGAGTGTCCCTCTGTAGTGTGTGGAAGTTGCACACCCTTTTCTAGATAATATATGCATGCAGAAATGTCACAGAGTTGTACCAAAACTAATGCAAACCAAGGATAAGCTCAAACAAACTTCTGTTTCGTGGCAATGCAAAACCAAACAACTGAAACCAATGAAAACCAGGGACAATCCCAAAACAATCAGCACTCTAACATTTAACACACCACTACAGTTCATCATAGCAGTCAGGGTGCTATTACTACACATTGACATACAAGAATGATCACCTGAAGTATGCACTCACTCGCTCACAAAGGGGAAGCTCTCTCAAGGGTACCCAGAAGAAATTACCACTTGCCTGGCAGCGGATGTGGGCACGAGGGTTCCCTGAAGGATATATCCAGAAGAAACCATCACTCACCAAGGAGGAGCTGGGAATTTTACTTAGACGGTGTCCCTGATGTAAGGGGAGAAGTCCCAATCACAGTCCTGCTGCTCCAGGAAGACCACTCCAAGGGGGTCGCCATCGATGGCCCCATTTATAGGCTGGTCAGATCTGAGCTCTGTTCATGTATGGACAGGGTCCAGAAGCTTCTGTAGGCTGAGGCACCCCATTGTTTGGGGACCCTCTCCATTGACTCAGGGTTCCCACCTCTGTTGCTCCCCTGACCAAGTGGTCTACGTGAATGGAGTCACCATACCCTAGTGGGTACATGATGGTTGGTACCTGACCAAGGTGTGTACGTGTCAGCAGTTGCGTGGGGCATAAGAGGCTTGAAAATAAGGGTGCAAAAGAGCCAGCAGCTGCAGTGTTCACAGCCCTGGTCCTTACCAGGGCAGGTGCACCTGCAGGAAGAAATAGGTCTTGCTGTGTACTGATGAGCAATTCTCATGTTGTGCTAAAAAGTATAATGCAGAGCAGTTGTATTATGACCTAACAGTCACCTGGAAGTGTGGCACTCCTAACACTTTTTCTGGAATAGCTATATCATGGATATTTTTATGAAAATTAGACTATATTTTCAGTTCTCCTGATTCTCTAGGTCACCGTTATTCATGTCTGAGAATTCTTGAGTGTTTTTATGAACCTTAAATATTTCACAAATTCTACTGTAAAGGTTTTTTTCGTCTGTAAACATATTAAAAACAACAGATTACTTTTGCATCTTACAAGGTTTATTGCAGTTGTTGCTGAGCAGAAAACATAATGTTATTGTAGTACCTCTTTGTTTTTCAGTAGTGCTCTGAAGTGAATAGTCATAGGCAAATCATAATCTCTGTTTTGGGAGTCCAATATTGACTCATTTTTACTTCTGTAGATTAAATCTTCTCTTTATTTGACAAGAATTTTTTTAAACTTTTACTTTTCGTACCATTCCCACTTTTTTATTCCTTCGTGAATCAACATGAACTTGGACAAATCCTGAGATTTTTTGCTGAAAATGCGTGAGTGGGAAGAGGAGACTTCTAACGTGTGTGTTAAAAGCTTTAAGCATCATCTCTAGAAAAGCAGATTTCTAATGTAGTGCTATCGTAGAAAAATAACCATCTTCTATGAGTTGAGAACAAATTTAAAGTTAAAATAATTTCTTCATAACTTCTGTTTGTTTTCTTCTACTTTAGGTGATGAGGTAAAACATCTCTGCCTTCAACTGGCTGTGACACAGGCCCAGTCATCTCAAAATGCAGCAATGCTTTTGGGGATGTGGGTGGCACCACCCCTTATCTACAGTCTCAGTGTATGTATGTCAGATAATTTATGGGATCTCAGCACCTCCTTCCTATAAGATTCTTCTGTGATAATGTTTAGAATGCCTCACCAGAAAAGGATTACTAGGTTCGGAGTTCTGCAGAAGTATTGTTTAGCTAATATTTATAGTGAAAGAAAGGCTATTTAAGGCAGACTTAAGATCTGTTACATTTGTTTTACTTCAATTGCTTGAACCTCTTTCCTCTCTCTCATTTCATGCTATATCTGATAACTTAGAGATTTAAGAAGGCATGGCATGTAGGGAAAAATGTATCTTTTATTATACTAGCTAATAGTCTTAGGAAAAAAGCCAACCTATCTGTCCAAAAGCTTGCTTGCTTCTTCCAGCAATGCCTCTTGATCTAGTAAAACATGTTACTTCTTGAAAACATTGCCTTAATTCTGTAGATAGTCAATAGACTAACCTATAGTATAATCAAGTTTGGGCTTATCCTTCACTGCAGTGTAGTTCTTCTTATGGAGGTACAACAGGGACTCTCTGAATCCCACAGTGCACTGTCCTGTGCAGTTCTGTCAGTTTATGCAAGTTGAGTAGCAGGTTCATGACAATTCTCAGAAAATCCATTGTGGATTTCTGTGATCTTTTCCAGTTCTTCAAGGGGTATTTTTGTCTTGTAATTTTTAATTCATTAGTCTTCACAGATATACACACACTTGGTGGCAACTTTAAGATGCATAATTGATAAAATACCAAGAAATAAATAATTTCTCACCACATAAATTTTGTCACTGCACTGGGGATTTAAGGTCACAAAACAAGCTCAGCCACAGTCAGTATAGCAATGCAGTGGGCACCATATAGGTAAACCACAGTTGTCATGCCAATATAGAGACTTGGTATCTAGGGTTCATTGAACTTTTTAAGGAAAACAGACTATTGACATGTTGGAACTCTTTTTAATTCAAGCAACTCATCAAAAGACAGAGAAGAATTTAGAAGTCTTTATGACTTTCACTGCATTTTAAGTGGTGTTTGAGCCACTTTAATATCATTTCAGGCTTTATGACAATAGTTGAAGGTCAGGGAAGAGCTAGAATCTGAAAATAAGGAAAACATTTTGCTTTTCAGGTGAAAACCCAGAAATATCTTTTCATGTCTCTGCCCCTGTGGATGAAGCATGTTGCAGAAGACAAACTCCAGTTTTTTACAGAAGTGTTTCTGATACAACAATTTGAAGTGAAGAATTGCACAGAAAACCCAGAAGTTTGCCAGTGTATTTTACAGGGGCTTTTGCAGGCAATGAAACTTCCGAACCCAGCCCAGTACTGCTGGAGCTTTCTGTGCCAGGCTGTGGAGAAAATATTTGAGCTTCTACCAAATGAGATTCAGGTAAGGAATAAGTATGAGGTGTTTGAACATTGCGACTGCATATTTTTACTGATGGCAAGTCTCATCTTTTTGCCCTGACCCATCAGACTTCAAGTATGAAATAGATGTAAAATTTTTAATGATAGTAGTTAAGATGCTTGCACAATTTCAATTTAAGTAACTTTTGGATATTCTTTATAATATAACTGAAGTTGTGAAACCAATTTAATGTACACATTTCTCTCGTAAATTATTTGCTAATGGAAAAACACAGTATTAGTACTGACATAAATGTTGTTTAAACAGAAGCAGAAAACAATCAGAAGATGTTTTCCCCCATAGAGGATTTGGCTTCTTACACTGATTTAAAGAAAGTATCTGGTGATGGAAAATATTTCCAAGGAGGGGAAATACTTTTCCATTAAAAGTAAAAAAAACTCTTTGAAAGTTTTCAGATATTATTCCTTAATAATTAAGTACATTGAAGGCCCCAGCAAATACAGAATTTCTAAAACAGAATAAATAAAACAAGGCTTGAGACTACATTAAATATTCATCATGATCATTAACAAAGTTCTGGACTCACCACTTTTAATGATGAAGAAACCTGGAGATATAGATAAACATGCATTTACTCTTCTGTTTCCAGAGAGGCAAACTGGAGATGTATATCAGTGTAGCAAAATGTATCTCAGAAATGGCTGATTCAGAGATTGATCGCATTGTCCAGATCCCTAAGGTAATGTTTTACTCCTGGTCTTTTTTCACCAAATCACAGGTAACAAGGTTGCCTTACCATTTTTCTTGTCACCTGAGTGTTTTAGCTCATTGGGAGCAATTATTATTTTATCTTCAATGCAAATAAGAGTGTTCTGGCTGTAATTTGCAGGCAGCAGATTGAAGCAAAAGTGACAAGAGCCCCATATCCAAAATTTTCTCAATCAACTGAAATACTACTGATGTCACATGGGAGCTTTGTACTGGAGAGTCTAAGCAACTTGGTCAAGTTCAGACAGGGCTCTATTAGCAGAACAGGAATGGTGTTAATATCTTCTGAATCCCAGACCAATGATGCAAACAGCAAACTCTAGTCCTCATTTGTTGATATAACCACCTACCTGAAATGAACTGTAAATGCATCCTGGTGACAAGCTGTGCTTGAGCTGGAGGTTCCCTGCTTCTGTTAAAAATGTGAAACACTTTGACTGAAAAACATTTGATTTTTGACTTAGCGTGCTGTATTTGCATTTGCACCCAGAATGTTTCCAAGTGAACAGGATGGCTAAGGATGACAATGGAATAGAAAAGCTTTCAGATTCTAGCTCACCAGTAGAATCAATTAGCAGTGGAATTCGTAGCAGCTGAAATGCTACAGAAATTACCTGTATGTAAGGACTCGATGGTTTCAGATCAGGTTGTCATAAATGAATTTCCATTATGTAAATCATGTTTTTCTGTTTACTGGCCAATTCACTAGAGAATCAAGCATTTGAGTAGGTTAGGGAAGCTGAGCTGTCATTTGCTTATAACTTTGAGTTCTTATTTCCATACTGGAAAACACCATTTAAGAAAACACTTTATGTCTCTGCATTGAATCTGTCTTGTAAGAAGACTTGAGTCTCCAGAACTGTCAAGTTGACTAATTTCAATTTAAAGGGGAATGTAAAATTTAAAGCAGTATGAAGGCAGTCACACTGTACTATGTTGCACTTTACTGGGCTATTTAGAAGCATGTAAAATTGAAGTAATGTGCACAGCCTTTGGTTTCAGTCTTGATGAAAAATGAGCCTGCTACTTAATAAGAATTTCTCCCCTTTTTTAATAAAGAGGAATGCAGCATCTGATGTTCCCACAAGAAAGATATATTTTAATTTAACATTTCTAATTGCATTTGCAGAAGGATATAGAGAAGGCCACATTCACGAAATTGTACTTAATTTCTCAAGGCAGACTGCCTCTGATGAACTTGAGTGCTGTGATTGATACTGTGAGAGGACATCACCAGAAGGAAAATATTTTATGGATGCTCTTGCTTAGTTTCTATCATGCTGGCATTGTGAGCCACGAGAACACAGGTAAGGTCAGTCTTGAAGAAAAATCAACAACAAATTCAACAGATATTAATAGATCTCCACTTGATTCTTTTAAGATAATTTTAAGATGGTTTAACAGACATGTTTCCAAATTTCTCTATTTTAGAAACGACTCAATCTTCAGAATTTTTCTGTTCTTCAAATACTTGTATTAAACATTGCTTTTATGTTTTTCTCCAATTCTTTATGTTTCTGTGGATAAGCTACAAGTCATCTATCTTCAGCCAGGTGGTTTGCAGACCACAGTTTTGACTACATCCTTATAAGACTTTCAGTGTAAGGTAGAGTTACAAATGTACATAGCATATCAGAGACCAGTAATAGTGCAATGCTGCTAACCTTCAGATCTAATATCTGACTTACTGGTCTGTGAGCCAGTAGGTGGGAGTGTGTTCCTGTGAGACTGGTTGAACCAAGGAGATAACTTGCTTTTCTGAACTTCCTTCACCGAGTTAACACAGAAAACAAATTGCCCTTCTGCCTCTTCATAACCATACCAGATAGTTTTCTGGTGGGTTAAATGAGTTGGGCTGGCTCAGAAGGGGTCTGATAAAGCACTGGAGACGATGCAAGAGAAGTTGCAAAATCACATGGGAAGATAAAGAAGGACGAAGAAAGAATGAGGTCTCGTCATTTTCCTGGCAGAAGGATCTTTGGCTGCCTATGTTTACAGAACAATTTCGAAGCACTGTATTGCTGGATGCCTCAGCTGCCAGCTGTGGTTGGAGAACTTCAAACAGTAGTGAGTTTTGAATGAGTGAGGTGAGGCTCCTTTGGGTAAAAGAGGAGACAACTTGAAAGAGGGCACATGTAAAGAGTACAAGGAAATGGTAGTGTATGAAGTGACATGGTCTTGAACGTGAAGATGGTTATTAGTTTGTAGGAGGTAGAATGGATTTTGGACAGCAGAATCTGAATCCATGAGATATGCTCCATTCTTGGGTAGAGGACTGATTTTATTTGCATGCCTTGACTGTATATTACAGATCCTCGCTGCACTGTAGGAGGATTTTCGCCGTGCTCCCTACATTCTTGCCAGGTGTACAGTGACATCAGTGCTAGACTTAGATGGGCTACTGGGGCAAAAACTTCAGGGAGGCTTTAGGAATTCTGTAGCAGTCATATATGTAGACTGGGTTAGTGGGACCTGCAGGCTGCCATTATGTGAAAGAATTATTGCCATTTGTTCATTTTTTGTGTGTTCAGTGTGTTGCCTGCATTTATATAGTTTTTGTACTGTTCCGGTGCCCATATACCACATATCGGTGGCCACCGTGAATCAAATATGATGGTGGTATTGGTGATGGTTGTTCTTCCACAGTCAGTGCTTTGTTGCTATAGTGGTTCCCTGTGCTTGCTTTTAATGAAAAATGGTGCGTTCTAGTGTTTTATGTGAGTCATTGTTCTTGGTTGTCTTCTAGGAGTGCTGAAAAGATTGGACTGGCTGCTAGACCTAATGGGCTACATAAGAAATTCAGCACACAAGTTAGCACCCTTACAAAATGTCAATCTTAAAGAGGTATGTGCTGTGAAAATAATTTGCAGCTTTCAAACAAAAAGGGAGATTTTTGATGTGTTTCACATTCTTCCTCGGTAATAAGTATTATTCTCCATGCTTTTAGAAGATTGTCGTCTTACCTCCGTAGAAAAATTCTTCTCAATTTTTGTAAACATATGTGTATATAAAACTTTTACTTTAAAATAACCATGACATTTAAATTATGATGAAGCTAAAGGCAACTAAAGGAAATAATTGCTTCAAATTATTGTATTTAGAACAATTAAAGGAAGAAATTGAATTCACCAGTAAAACTATCTAAACACATCAAAACTTTGCAGCTGCTGTTTCTAAGAGGGCTTGGACAGTTTTAGGAAACCAATATTGTTCATTGTTACATCTGTTCAGCTGTTTATTTCTTCTAGTTAAGAACACAGAATAAGCTGCTGCTTAAATCAGAAAGGCATTCATTATTCCCAACCATTTGTAGCACCGCAAGGGTGACCATCTCTAATTTCGTCTCAACAGTCAGCTTTCCCCATTTTAGATGAAATGTGGATTAGCCTTAATCTAAAGGATGATTTTAGCAGTGTGTGGTTTTGCTGTCCTTTCTGTAGACATTTTAGTTTGATTGGAGTTTAGAAAGAGGCTTATGCCTGTTCAAAGTGTAAGAGCATATTGAGAACATTTTAGTTCTTGCATTTTAAATATTAGCTGAATTTTCAGATTATTGTTTGGAAGAGCAAGCCACCATCTGGATTTTGCGGTTTGATTTTTTTTTTTTAATTGGTTCTTTTTTCCCCTTAATAAAGTGCATTTTTGCCATTTTCCTGTTTAGTACATAGATTTCCTCCTGTGGCTGTTTGCAGCTTCTGTGGTAGCCTGGGCTGACCATGGTGCAGCATTACTGCTTGGCCTCAGTGCTAACTGGTCACCGTGGAAGCACCAGATGACACCGGGGTTATCTGAGGATCACATTGGCAAGCACCCCACTGAGAAGCTTGCTGTGCAAGAGACTCTCACTCTCCTTCCAAGCAGCCTTTCCCTTTTGCTGGCTAAAGAGCCTTGGAAAGAACAAACACAAAAGGTAAATTTAAATGTAGTAGTAAGCATTTTCCAAGAGTCAGAAAGCGCTCCTTTTTTAGTAGTCAGCTCAAGTCTTATGTGGAGCAGTTATTTCCTCTATATCTACTGCATCTAACTTGTGGTCTTGTTTTTCTGCAATCAGATATGACTTGTCTCAAAAGATTGAATGTAGTTTTCAACTAACACGTGTTGTGAAGAAAAAAAAAAAGCATTCCAGTGTTGCAAGTCAAACTCTTAGGAACATATAGCTGGGAGAGGAGAGCTGGCAGCTGCTTGTCAGTCTTTAAACACTGAAAGATAGATCCTCTGCAGTTGGACATCACCACAGTGACAATTTAGGGTAGTCAAAATCTTCTGTGCAGTTTGTAGTATGTGTCATTTATTTTCAAGTATGAGTTGAAAATAAGTGCAGAAAATTGTGCCTAATTTGGTAAGCCTACTGTAGATTGCTTGTGGTTGAGATTTGTGGAAATATTGTTACAAACCTGTAGATTAATAGTTAGCTGTTTTGTGCAAACCAGAATCCATTAAGGACTGGCTCCTGTACACTTCTGTGCTCAGAGTTACTGAAGTCAGAATTCAGAATGCGGGAGGAATGCAGGGGTGGGTTCTTAATATGCAAGTGCCTAATAAGGCTTTAGGGAAGAATTTGATATTATGCCCTGACAATCATCCTCTTAAGTTTGAAATGCCACATTGTCCTTCAGGCACCCTGCACTGCCAGAAAAACAACGAAAAATTAGAGAGGTCAAAAGAGGGACAAAGGGAGTAAGAGCCCTGAAGAATTTGCAGTAAAATGTTTGGGCAAGAGACCAATAAGGAGGTTTCTTATTAATAGGCTAAAGACATGATCAGGCAAGACAGAGGGAAACTATTTACTGTGCTGCCTTCATCACAAAGAGTTATTGCGGAGGTAATGAGAAGGAATAAAAGGAGTTTCAGATCCAGCTATGAGAGAAATTGCACTGACAGGGAGATGTATTTGAGAGCATTTGGATAGTTTGGGCAGAAGGTTGTTTGGCCACTGTCTCTGATTAGATGATTTTGGCAGCAATCAGATGTTGCCTGTCAAACTGAAAAGAACTAGTGGTGTCCTGATACAGAGTATCTTTTAATTCAGATTTTCCTTTATGTTTCAATCTTTAGTTTATTGACTGGCTGATCAATATGCAGGAAATTCCTAAGGAAGCATTATCAAAATCTTCTGCAGACCTGCTGAAAGGTAGAGTATTTTTTATTGTATCCTTATTTTTCCATAACTATCAGTACAGATCAAAATCCGTTTGTTAAATAGAATGAGGTGAATCCATGCTATTAGCACATGTAGGAGAGCCGTATTTTGTCATTAAAGAAACCTTCGCAGGTAAGTTAACATTCATGTTGGTAACACCTTCTTCTGTTGTATTTGCTGTCTCATCTGTTGACACAATGGACAACTGAATATCCAAAGGACCTAAAGCTACATCTTGTCCTACAAATGTATTTCAGTGATCTAACAATTGTTTTTGGAGTTACCCTTACAAATAGAAAGCAACGTACTATTTGAAAATCCTCCAGTACTAGAATAGAAATCACATAACAATTTATTCAGGTGCAACTGAAGACTGAACTGTGGAGATAGGAGACAGGCAATGACAGCCTAGTAGAGTGGTCTGACAAGAAGGAATAGAGGAATGAGGATTGCCGAAAAGGTGTATGAAGAGAAGGATGGGAAGTACATGATACTTTGAATTACAGGAATGGCCTATGGCCCTAGCATGCACCCCATTGCTCACCTAGAGATGTAGGATTGTAAATACAATCTGTGGTAGTAATTTTGAGAGGACACCACATATACTCTCAAGTGAAGTGAGTGTGCTTGTGTTTTTTTCCATTAACACAAGGCACCACCTTTGATTCACCTGATTTTTTGGACCTAAACATGTCTTCTTGAAATCTGCTTATAAGTTCTTTACATTACTAGGATAATTAGCCTTGTTTTGAGGGCCTGCAATCTTAAGTCACTCTCTGATAAATTTCAAAATTTCACTGTTTTGTCTGCTAATCTCCACCAGAAACAATGCTGAGTGTTGTTGGAGAATCTCCTCTGTACATCAGAGGATTCTGAATATACATGGTATATTCTCAGTATGCCCTGACTGAGATGAGTCATTGTTTCCCTTGAACTTTCCATTGGTGTGTTGTTTTTTTTTTTTTTTTTTTTGCTTCTGAGTACTAGAACTTGAAATTCACTTCTGGATGACTAGAATATGACTGGTTTGGTTACTGGATTTTGCTTAAATGTACAATCCTTTCAAATTGAATTGAGTGATCAGGGAATTGCATTTCCTATCAGTGAATTGTACAGAGGACTTAAGATGTTGTACTTTGTGCTTCCATCTTTCCCAGTGCCTCCTATCTCCCCTTCTGTGTACTCATTGAACTGAAACTTTCTGCAGTGCTGGTTGATCCATGTGCAGCTTCAAAGTGATGGCCTAGTTAGCAGATTATGTGATAAGATTTCGGTAGGAGACGTGCCATCAAGATGAAAGGCCTAATACAATATCATATTTCAAAAGGGTGTATCTTGTAAACAGTGGAAGTAGCATCAGAAACTGTTTGACTAACAAGTGAAAAAGTAATTAAAAGACTCAGTAAGGGGAGAACTGCTTCTATACCTATGTTAGTAAAATGACTACTCTCACATCCTTTCCAATCTGGACTGCACAAATTAATGTCATTCGTCCTTGTTTTCACAGTTACACTTCTGGCCTTGAGATCGCTTGCAGAGTTCAAGAAGAAATCAGTGTGGACTAGAGCTTATGGGTGGTAGCTGCGTGCTGTATCTTATCCAATAAAGAAAACTGTGCATACTTAAAAGCATAATATTACTACTCGGGCATCAAGAAGACCAATTTCAAAGAGGTTTCCTATCAGAAGGTTTTGGATTTTTTTTTTCTTTTTATCCTTTTACATCCTCCCAAAGACTCATGAGATGAAAAATAGCATTTTGTTCTTCACTGATGGAGTGTGTTCTTTTACTTACAAACTGCGTAGCATGGTTTGAGCTGTGCTGTATCCAAAAGAGCAATACACATTCAGTTGTTTCAATTGAGTTTTTTCAGTAATACCTGGGAGCCTAGAAAGCAGGAGTGGAATATCGCTTTAACTCATGGAAGCTTTACAGGAATGGATGGGAAAACAAACTCATAAAATTTGTTTGGGTGTAGCCTATTTACTGAAGTATGTTTTAGTGTAACCGACTTCAGAATGAGCAATATTTTTTAACTGATAACCCTTTTTTAGTAATAACACAATGCATTTGTGCAGTGGTGACAACACATTGAAGTTATATAATGTAAGCAAGGTTTCTGAAAGGCATGTTATACTTGACAATTTTGCAACAGCTTTATCAAGTTAATTGAAATAAGTCAATGATCCTAATGGCTGCGATGTCCCCAGCTCCAGGATAGCTGCAGTTTTCTTCCCACTTAAAACTGTTCTTGTCTCCCTTACCCTCCTTTGCACATAAGGAGAGTTTTTCTTTGCCTCTAGGCAAAACAGACAATGCAGCAACTGTTTTCCACCTTTGCCATTTTTAATAGATTAGCCTGTGCCATTTTCCTTATTTTTAATACTTTTCTCTTTCTGAAGCAATAGAGAACTTTTCCACTTCACAATCTTGCTAAGACAGACCTTAAAAGGGCTTTTGTATTTATCAATCCCCA
This sequence comes from Streptopelia decaocto, assembly GCF_964273445.1. Lineage (NCBI taxonomy): Eukaryota > Metazoa > Chordata > Aves > Columbiformes > Columbidae > Streptopelia > Streptopelia decaocto. The sequence continues at coordinate 17,166,822 of NC_138657.1, read as the reverse complement.
CTAGAATAGTAAAAAATTAACTGAATATAATTGCTTGTGCACTGGTCCTTAATGTCTTCCAAAGCAGTACTAGTGAGAGCATTGTTGATTTTGACCAGGTTGCATGAAATGTTATCGCCCTGCATCTAGAAGCCACACCTAATTGCAGCAATTCTCTTAATTTCAGGACTGATAACATTTCCTCTGTGGAAGAAATTCTCCTCTGAGTTCTTCATGGGCTTTATTCACCTAACAAGGTTACTGTGGGATGGCAGTGAGCTTCCCACAGTGATTAGACATTTCTTCAGTGATTAGGTGTGTGGAAAATTGACACAGTACTCATTTGTATTCCAAAATAGTATACAATAATGTTAATTGCCTGCTCTGTATGCAGCTCTGTACTGAGAAAACAGTCTAAAGTTGAAAGTACAGAAGGATTCAAGTTGTCACTGAGTCAGGATCTCATGACATTTCAATTTGTGTGCAGTTCTAAGTGACCTCTAACAAGGCTAAATACATCACATTTTAATGGTCAGGTCCCAGAGCTATTTGTATCAGTGGGACTTGGAACACGAGCCCCACAACTGGAGTGGCCGGAGGGGCGGGCTGCGGGGCGCTACAGGCGGTTCAAGAGGAACAGGCAGGGCAGGTGATGTGGAAGAGGTGTGACTGTACAGCCCTTACATTTGGAGATTATGTGGTTGAGAGCCTCTGGGTGAGGATTAGGAGGATGGAAAACAAAGCAGGTGTTGTTGCAGGTGTCTACTGTTGTTCACTCAGCCAGGATGATAGCACTAATGATTTATTATTCAGGTGATCTGGAGAAATCTCTAGACTGGTAGCCTGTGTCCTTATGGGAGATTTCAACTTCCCAGACATCAGCTGGGAATACCAGACAGCTGTGACAAGCAAGTCTGGGAAATTCCAGAAGTATATTGATGATAATTTCTTGTCACAGGTAGCTGAGCCAGCCAGGAAAGATGCCCTTCCAGACTTGTTGTAAATAGAGATGGACTCATGGGAGATGTGATGGTAGGTGGCTGTCTTGGCCACAGTGATCACGATGTGGCTAACTTTAAATTTTTTAGTGTAATGAGGAAGAAGGTCAGCAAAGTTGCTACCCTGGATTTCAAGAAAGCAAACTTTAAGCTGCTCAGGGAGCTAGTTAGCAGTGTCCCTTGGGAATCTACTCTTGAGGGTGTAGAAGTCCACACATGCTCGCCAGTTTTTAAGAACCACCTTCTAGAAGCACAGGAGTAGGCAATGCCACTGTTGTAAGCCAGACAAGCTTGGCTGAACAGGGAACTACTGGTAGAACTCAGTGGGAAAAGAAATTGTATGATCTCTGCAATCCAGGTCTCACCTTGCAGGAAGAGTACAAAGCTGTGGTTCTTATGTGTAGAGAGAAAACACAAAAGGCCAAAGGTCAGTGAGAGTTGGAAATGGCCAGTGTTGGGTGGGATAGCAAAAACATTACTTTTTTGATTATGTTAAGAGCAAGAGGAGGTCTAAAGAAAACATTTGAGCAATACTTGTTGAACATGTTCTCTGCAGACTCAGAGAAGTACAGAACAGTTAGTTTAACCTTACTACCTTGGAAAAATTTCTCAAGGACAATACAATCATCAGGCACACTCAACATGCATTCACAAAGGGAAAATCCTAACTAAGCTGATAGCCTTCAAGACAAGATCACATGCCTAGTGGATGAAGGGCAGGTAGTGGATGTTTTTCTGGGTTTTAGTAAGGCTTTTGATACTGTCCTTCACAGTATCCTTCTGGATAACTCATCCAAATGTGAGATGAGCAGGTTCATGGTGCAGTGGGTGAAGAACTGGCAGAGTGGCAGGGCTCGAAGGGGCTACTAATGAAAGGGGCTACATCTGGCTGGTGACCGGCCACCAGCGCTTTTCCTCAGGGCTCAATTCTAGTATTTTTATCCATTTTCTGGATGCAGGAGTTGGATGCACCATTAGTAAGTTTGCTAATGATACAAAACTGAGATGTGCTGCTGACTCTCTCAAGGGACAAGAGTCTTTGCAGAGAGATTTAAACAGATTGGAACACTGGTGGATCTGCACCTTGCGTGGAGGAACACCATGCCCAAGTATAGACTGGGAGAGGAGTGGCTAGAGAGCAGCTCTGCAGAAAGGCACCTGGGGATGCTGGTTGGCATTAAGCTGGTTGTGAGTAATCAGTGTGTGCCCGGGCAGCCAGGAGGCCAAACCCCATCCTGGGGTGCATCAAACACAGCACAACCAGCCAGCCAAAAGAGGGGATTATCCCACTCTGTTTAGGATTGGTGCGGACACACCTCGAGTGTTGTGCACAGTTCTGGGCCCCACAATTTGAGAAGGATGGGAACGGCCTTGAATGGATGCAGAGGAGGGCAACAAAGCTGGTGAGATGCTGATCTCCCTGCGATCCAGTGATGAGACATGTGGGAATGGGTCAAAGTTGCATTAGATGAGGTTCAGATTTAAAATTAACATTGCTTTGAGGGTCATCAACCACTGGAACAGGCTTCCTAGACAGGTTGTCAGTCCCCCAAGTCTGTCAGTGTTTGAAGCATTTGGACAGTGCCCTTAATAACATGCTTTAACTTGGTCAGCCCTAAGTGGTCAGGCAGTTGGACTAGATGATTGTTGCAGGTCCTTTCCAACTACAACTATTCTAAATACTCCAGTGTACTCTACAACTCTGTGTGTTCAGCCCACAGAACTAAACTAGAGTTAGTTTGAAGTCCAGCCTTCTGAAAGGCAGACGAAGTTGCCTGTGGGGTCCTTGTGAATCCTTTCACTCTATAGTTCCGTTTCTATTGGGCTGCTCTACCTGCAAATATACATGTAGCCTGTGATGGAGAGACTATTTTTCCTATTGTGTGCTAGTGCTGGAGAGAGAAATATGGGAGAATATTTCTAGGTGTTCTTTTCAAAATTATATGGACACAATTACTTTCAAGGACTGGGGTGAGCAAATAAGTTGCTACTGCATTTTAGCTGTGTGGGAGGACAGCAAAGGAAGCTGGTGGTATAGATAAGTTCTTGTGACTCCAGCATAGCTGTTCTGTGGGCAAACAGAAGGCATTATATTTTTTTCCTCTCTTTAGCACTTAGCTATAATTTATTTTCCACACTGTGGGTTTCATGTGCATGTTTATGAATTCAATCTTGCAGTATGTAAGCTGTACTAAAACTAATTATTTTTTAAAATGTCAGAAAAATGTAGCACTCAGGTACCATTCTGTTCCCAAATAAATTGTTTTATCACTCTGCCCAGGGAGGTTGTGGAGTCTCCTACTCTGGAGGCATTCAAGACCTGCCTGGATGCCTTCCTGTGTAACCTCATCTGGGTGTTCCTGCTCCAGCAGGGGGATTGGACTAGATGATCTTTCGAGGTCCCTTCCAATCCCTAACATTCTGTGATTCTGTGATCACTTCTCTATTGATATTTCTTCACCCTTGTCTATACAGTACCTTATTTTGCCTGTAGTTATATGTAAGAACAATGCTTACTTTGAGCTGGGATCTCAAAACTGATATACATTTTTAACAAAGATTTGAGTTCTCAGAGATGGAAAGACTCAGGCAGCTTTTTACCTGTGCAAGCCTGAGCTTTCCTAGAAAGGTAAGGTAAGGCATTGAAGCTGAAGTTACAGTGGCCTGCTGTGGTTGCACATGGAAGGCTGATTGCCTGGATTTCCCATGTGCCTGCCCTAAGTTACTTCTGCACCAGAGAGAGTGGAGAAGTCTTCTGTCTTTAACATCATGCCTTTTTCCTGCAGTTTAGGTTTGGGGGTCCTCCCCATAAGGAATGTTAAATAATCTTTCTCCTGTTCCAGCCTTTTAGCCATCTATAAGAATCAATGCAAAAGGAGAGCATCCCATTCCCCTCCCTCCCCCTCCCTCCCCCTCCCTTCCCCTCCCTTCCCCTCCCTCCCCCTCCCTCCCCCTCCCTCCCCCTCCCTTCCTCTTTCTCTTCTTCTCTTCTTTTTTAATGTATAACAATAAACATGGCTTAATATGAAAATCTGTGGTACGTTTGGCCTTCGCTGACTGATGCCCATTTGGCTGCTCCTCTCACTCCACCTTCTTAACAGGACAGGGAAAAAATAGGATGAGAAAGCTTGCGGGTCAAGTGAAGACAGGGAGATCATTTACTGTTTATTGTCACAAAACCAGACTCAACTTCAGGAAGAGTAATTTATTGCCAGTTAAAAATAGAGTAGGGTGGTAAGAAACAAAGACAAAACTGAAAACACCTCCCCACCCCTCCCTTCTTCCTACGCTTCACTTCTTCATTCCTGACTCTTCTACCTCCATCCTCCCCAGGCGCTGCAGGGTGGGTAGGGAATGGTGGTTGCAGTAGTTCATAAACCTTCAACCCGGCTTCTTGTTTCTCTTCACACTATTCCCCTGCTCCAGCACAGAGTCCCTTCCATGGGATGCAGTCCTTCATGAACGACTCCAGCATAGTTCTTTCTCACAGGCTGCAGCTCTTCAAGAACTGCTCTAGCATTGATCCATACCATGGGGTACAGTCCATCTTGGCAAAGGCAGCTCCAGTGAGGGTCCGTCACAGGCCACAGCTTCTGCCAGGAACTTGCTCCTGTGCGGGCTCTCTGTGGGCTGCAGCTTTGTTCAGGGCACATCCATCTGCTGCAGTGTGGAGTCCAGCTGCATCTGCCATAGGGGAAGCCTCTGGCTTCTCACAGCGGCCATCCCTGCAGCTTCCCCACTGCCAAAGCCTTGCCACCTTGACCCAATACGATATCACATGTCATACTTCCACCTACAGGGTATGTTAACTCCAGGCAGTTTGATGACAAACACATTGGATTGAATTTCCAAGGGGAAAAACGTCCATGTTCCATCTTTAGCATGTTATATAGTGGTTTGATATGGAGTGTTCTTATTCTGGCTGTCTTCTTCGAAGCTGTCATCTTGTTCAGCTGCTGTCTGCATTTCTTCACATTGTCAACACTTGCAGCAGTTTGGGTTAGACAGAAGCCCAAAGTGGAAACTTCTTTTTCTCTAAGTTCCAAATGCCTACCTCTGTTTCCAGTGCTTTAAAAAAATAATAAAAAAACTGGAGTTGACCCTGTAGTATTGCATGCGTGACCCTGTTGCTTATGGTTTGCAAATATTCCAGTAGTCACAATGGCCTGCAGGTGTTGTCTGCCACATATGTTAAACAAACAAAAATGATAGTAGGTGACCTTTCATAACAAATGAGTTCATTGATACCAACCTTACTCTTTTCTTGTATACTTGCTTAGGCTCCATGGTTTAGAAGGTCATACAAGCAAAAGCCTCTTCATATTGTGAGTTCATTTTCCCTTTAAATATTATCTTCCAGCTGTTATCTTTTCTCCCTCCCCCCAGTTTTCAGCCAAGCTCAAGAAAATAGCCTCGATTTTCTCCCCTGCCTGCTTGAATTCAAATGTAGATGACAATATGGATGAAACATCAGAAAAGCCTCTGCCGGCCTCTGAGCACTTATTTGTCCATTTTTGCCTGTACAGTCCACTGGATTGCTGTGTTCTTCATTCCCAACCTTTGAAGAGGCTATGTTCTAGTTGCATTTTCACAGATAGTCCTACAGAAATATGAGCAGTAACACACTTGAGTAAAATGCCTAGAATTTTGCAGATGGCTTTTGATAGTCATTGGCTTCCCTTTAGAGAACAACACACATTTGGCCTAGCTACATCCTACTTCTTTTGTCTATCTGTCTGTTATTCAGCATGGAACAAGCTCATTGTGCAGAGAGATTCTTAATGTCTGCCAGAGACATAAGTTTTTCTTTCTGGCCCGTAAATATCCCCTTGAACATATAGTAGATGAGTACCTGGTCTCTTGCCTTTGCGGTTTAGCTGCATTTTCTGGAATCTTGTTTGGAGAAGGTTGGGCCAGAATGTGAGGTATCCTTTGTGAATGCCTGGAGCTAATCAGCATGTGGATTTCATAGGCTGCAAAGTTTCCAGCTTCTGCTCCTGGAGAGATTCCATTTCTAGCCACTTTAGCTTTTATGTATATGAGGCACATACATGTTGGCCTAATATTAAATAATCTTAGATTAGATGGTGTTGTCGTTACAGAATGTCTGTCGCTAATGAGGCAAGAATTAACACCAAAGTAAGAGTTGTTAGTTTGGCTGTGAGATTTTTTTCAGAGCTCTGTAAAATATGTTAGAAAAAATAAAATATTAAAACTCCTGGCATTTGAAGTCAAAACTTTCAAAGGTAACTGGTTATTTTGAGCTGCTCCATTTTTGGGGTGCATTAAAGAGACCCGCCTTTTCTGAAAATTCTACAGGGCCAAATGATGTACATGCAGACAGGACTTTTGCATTGAAAATATTTGTCTAATTTATTCTTAACCTGTAATATGCAGTAGCCCACTTGGAATATATTTCTTATTTCCAAACAAAATATCAGTTTAGCTTCTTTTCTTTTTGACGTTGCCTGTCCCTAGGTGTGCCTTCCTTTCAGAGAAGAGGTTCTGGATGATAAAGCACATACCTGAATCAAAACACAAAATGGTGTAAGAAGAAAGGACTGGAGTCCAACATGTCTTCAGTTTATTTAGAAGGAACTGTATGAGACTTCACCTAGCAACATTGCCCAGTTCCTTCCATGAACTTAGGAACAGAACACTGCATCGCAAAGATAAGAGCCTTCAAATTAATTATAAAGCCAATGATAGAATGAAGATTTGCCTCTAATGCAACCAAATCCAGTTCAAATTTTTCAAAAGTATTTTGTTGAGAAGGAGAAGGGGTCTATTTACATGCAGCTCTTTTTTCACTCCTTTGGATAATCAAGCTGTAAAAGTCTTAATTTAGATATGACATACCAGTTCGGAGTAATGAGTGAGGAGAGGTTGCATAGAATGAGAGGATGATCAAATGTGAATTGATTTAAAAAAAAATAAGGCCAAATTCAGTAAGTAGCTGTAAGGCCAGGATCGTTGAAGTAATTTTCATATTTTTGTTTTCTACTTTTATGCCTCAAACACACACTGTCTCTTCCAAATTCAATTATTTGTGTTTGAAATACATTAGAAATCAAAACATCTGCTGATTAACTTCCCTGTAGTGGTCTGCAAATGTGGCTGAGAGAGTTTAAAGTTCGTGAAAGAAGCTGTACTGATGTGATTTTTTTGTTGTTGTTGCCATAGACATCCCATTTGTCTTGAGATCCAGCTTTCTGGAAGATGAGATACTTACCTATAAAGAGTACCAGGAGGTACATTTTCAGAACATAGGGGAAGTAGATTGAGAAGGCGAATGGAAATGGTAGCTTGATGGAGTATGTGCCAAAGGATTCAAAATAGGGCAGTGATACACAAATGGCAAATGCTGTAAGGTAACATGGTAAATCTTCAGTTAAAAGGAGGTGGAAGATCATCAGAAAGCTTCATGTAAGAGTCAGTTACCTGCAAGGCACAGCTGTATTATATGCTGAATTTACTATGTCACTCCTACATATACGCAGGGGTTGTTCTCTCCTCGAGTTCGGTTTTGTAGGTCTGAGGTGCTAATTCCTCTTAATACTAGAATTAGCAAGTATTTCCTATTCAATAACAAGTTCTGTCACTCCTGTAGTTATATGACTTTCAATATGATCTCAGTGGACACATTTCCTGGTTTAAGTAAGTAAGTATGGTCTGAGCCAGTAAGGTCAGCCTCACTGGGGGCCAAGGCAGCTTTGGGACTTGCTGTGCAATGTGGTGAGTCTGGAATGGGGAAATCCAGACTGATATTTTCCAGCTTTACCCAGCAAAAATAATGTTTTCTCATACTGTTAAAAAATCAAACCAAAACAAAAAATACCAGACACACAAATCCCAGAGAAGAAAAAATAGTACAAAAGAGAGATGAGTGCCATACAGGTTAATATGAGAGTACATAAACATTTATGACAACTTTGGCAACACAAAAAATAAATATCTTAAACACAAATGACAATTGAACTGATCATTTTTTACTGAAGAAAATTATGGAAGCAAGTCTTTGGTACCTTTCCCATCTCCTTACCTTTAGCCAGAACTGACAGGGGATAGAGCGGGATGCACAGTGAGAAGTTGAGCCATGTCAGTGGTAGGTAGTGTATTTCCATCCTTGCTAACATGTTGTAAGTGTACCTGCAGCAAGAGGAACAGCAAATGTCTTTATTATAAAGATATATTATTGAAAAATCCAAGGGAATTTCAGAAGAGGTGAGGCTGCCTATATAAGAAAATCTCAGAGCAATACTGTAACAGTTTTGTTCAGGCTCAAATTGATGTCTGAAGGCAGATGGTTCATGGTTTTAGAAGGTTCATCTGTCATGCTACTCGAGGACAGACAGCAATACAGCCCTCCAGCCCAAAGGCTCTATCAGAAACCAGCGTGATTTCATGTTGGTCCATCAGAAAAGGTATTTCCGATAGGGATATGACAACTGAGAGCAGCAGGCAGAATATGACTGCTTATTGGGTCTGAGAAAATGCTGACTTAAGACTGCTGACCTAGCTAAACCACTGCTGGAGGTGGCTGAACAGTGAGGTAATCACAAGTAATTAATCTCTGTAGTACGGCTGCCCCTTCCTGGACCTTAGAAGGGGTAGTAGGGTGCAAAAACCACAGTTGTGCTCCAGTGTGTTGCAGCGTTTTATTCTTGCTGTGTCTGCTACTGCTGCTCACTGAGAGAGCAGGATGCCTTGGACTTGAGTCTGCAAAGGTGAGTTAATGCTAGTTTGATCTAAGAGTGCTACAGCAGCTTTCCAAACACTGGAAAAACAGGCCTAATTGCATTTTAAGTCAGCTGAAAGGATTTTTGCCCCGTGGCCTTGCTAGAGATATGAAAATAAGGATTTTTGAAGCCATGGTTAGTCAAGACTGTTTCTGACAGATGGAGCCAGCATTAAACAAACTTTATGTATTCCCTTCTTATTAATCCATTTGACTAACTTTGCATCATTCCTGGACTGTAGAAGGTCTGACAGGTTAGCAATGTACTATCCTTCCTCAAGTTTTCCCCCCTGCAACCTCAGGATTATATCATTTTTTTATTATTATTGTTTTGAGGGCATAATCTCAACCCAATACAAAAAGGAAACAGCTACTCCCTCTCTATACACCTTCTTGGGCTGTTTATGGCATAAGCGGGAGAGATAAGATATAGAAAATCTTGCAGAATTTGCTTTCAGTATGTCATTAGCCATAATGCACAGGACATTTATGTCCTTGAAGATCTAAGTGAAATAACTTGTAATACTTCAAGACTAGTTGACTAGGGACAGGGTAGATTCTGGTACACTTTTAGACATGACCACTTCTTTGATATGCTAGGACATGGCACAGATGCTGTAAAATAAATCAGGTAAAGTTCTAAATCTATGTGGGTTGCACTACACTATTTGCTGCTGTAGACACAGTGTCTTGCCTGTTAAACAGCTGATGTTATTCCCATTATGCTGGACTGTGTTCTTTAGCAACGACAGAAAATAATGATGCATTGGTGGGACTGTTATGCACTGACAAGACTTCACAGCCAATATGTTACACTTGTGGCCTCCCTCCAGCTGCACAGCGCCCCTTCATTTGAGGTAAGGTTCTACTGTTTTAGCTTTACAAACTTCAAAAAGAAATGGGATGGAACAATAACCCAAATAACTAGTACAAGTACTAGTTTATTGACTCATGTAGTACAAATAATCTGAAGCTGACTTATCTTTCTCATCAATCCTACCTGATACTTTCATTTTTCAGATCTATTTTATAACATATTTTTCCTTTGCTGCCTAATCTATATTCCCCAGTCAGTCCCCAAAGCAATGTATTTAAAATAGCAGAAAGCTATTTTAGCAGAAAGAAAAAATATACAGAAAAAAACTTTGCTGCCATACAGAAGTTGCTGTGAGGACTGTGGCTTGTTATAACGCTTCTTAATTCCATATGTCATCCCTGCTGTAAGTCTACAAACTGAGGCCCACAGAGGCTTAAGTTACATTTGAGTAATATTACTGACTTCAGTAAAATTCTGTAATGTGGAAGTTTCATCATTTTACTTTTACCACAGGGAGGTACTAGTAAACTTCTACCATAACAAATTTTTGAGATAAAAGTCCGGAACTGTATTCCTATCCATTTTGCCTCATGCATGTTGTCTCTGCAGTGTGATATACGCCCTGCTACACCAAAATCCTGTCTCTGCAGTGGGAGCTCTTGGCTTTTTGAAAAGCACAGTGCAATGAACCCAGAATAGTCTTTCCATCTTAGTAAAGAGTTCTGCCAGTGCTGCCTTAGTGTGCTGTCAATCTTGGATTGAAGTTAGATGTTAAAAAATAAATAAAGCAATAAGATTGTAATTCATAGAATCATTTTGGTTGGAATAGGCCCCTATGATCACCAAGTCCCAGCATAACCTAACTCTAGCACTAAACCATGTCCCTAAGAACCTTATCTATATATCTTTAAAACACCTCCAGGGATGGTGACTCAACCATTTTCCCTGGGCAGCCTGTTCCAATGCCTGAGAACCCTTTCCATGAAGAAATTGTTCTGATATCCAATCTGAACCTTCCCTGGCACAACTTGAGGCCATTTCCTCTTGTCCTATCACTTGCTACTTGGGAGAAGAGACCAACACCCTCCATGCTACAATCTCCTTTCAGGTAGTTGCAGACAGCGATAAGGTCTCCCTTCAGCCTCCTTTTCTCCAGACTAAACAGCCCCAGTTCCCTGAGCCGCTCCTCATCAGAGTTGTGCTCCAGATCCTCTACCAGCTTCCTTGCCCTTCTCTGAACTCTCTCCAGAACCTCTGTGTCTTTGCTGTTGAGGGACACAAAACTGAACACAGGATTCAAGGTGGGGCCTCACCAGCACCGAGTACAGTGGCTCAATCACTTCCCTAGTCCTGCTGGCCACACTATTCCTGATACAAGCCAGGATGCTCTTGGCCTTTTTGGCCACCTGGGCACACTGCTGGCTCATGTTCAGCTGGCTGTCAATCAACACCCCCAGATCCTTTTCCTCCAGGCAGCTTTCCAGCCACTCTTCCCTGAGCTTGTAACGGTGCCTGGAGTTGTTGTGACCCAAGTACAGGACCCGGCACTTGGCCTTGTTGAACCTCATAATAACTGGTCTCAGCCCAACAATCCAGTTGGTCCAGATCACTCTGAAGAGCCTTCCTACCTTCCAGCAAATCAGCACTCCCACCCAACTTCGTGTCATCTGCAAACTTACTGAAGGTGCATTGAATCCCCTCATCCAGATCCTTGATAAAGAGATCAATCAGAACTGGCCCCAATACTGAGCCCTTGGGAACACCATTCATGACAGGCCACCGACTGGATTTGGCTCCATTCACCACAACTCCTTGGGCCCGGCCCTCCAGCCAGTTCTTTATCCCTTGCAGAGCACACCCATCCAGGCCATGAGCTGCCAGTTTCTCCAGGAGAATGTTGTGGGAAATGGTGTCAAAGGCTTTACTGAAGTCTAGGTACACAACATCCACAGCTTTTCCCTCATCCACCAGATGGGTCACCTTCTCGTAGAAGGAGATCAGGTTGGTCAAGCAGGACCTGCTTTTCGTTAACCTATACTGACTGAGCCTGATTGCATGGTTGTCTTGTATGTGCCGTGTGATGGCGCTCAGCATGATCTGCTCCATGACCTTCCCTGGTACTGATTTCAGACTGACAGGCCCCGGATCCTCCTTCCAGCCCTTCCTGTAGATGGGCATCACATTTGCCAACATCCAGTCAACTGGGACCTTCTCAGTTAGCCAAGATTGCTGATAGGTAATGGAAAGTGGCTTAGTGATCACCTCCACAAGCTCCCTCAGCACCCTTGGGTGGATCCCCTCTGGCCCCATAGACTTATGTGTGTCTAAGTGGTGTAGCAGGTCACCAGCCTTTTCCCCTTGGATTATTAGCTTTAGAAATGGTTTTTCCCTAGGAGGTAGTTGTGATTTCCTTCTAATTTATTGTTAAAAAAGATCAAAGCATTTGAACTACACATTAATGCAATGATTTACTTCTGGAAGTCACTCGGCCCCTCAACTATGTGGATTTTTGCAAAAATCCGTAAGTAGCTTATAAGGTTCAAGTTTTTGTTTAAAATGGATAATGTGCTTTCTGCCACTTTCAAGATAATGAAATGAGCCTGTAGCAGAGTGGGGCTGGGGTTCTGCTTGCAAGAATGACCCATTTTCTCCTCATGGTTTCACTGTTGACTCCTTACCTGACCACATCTAATAAATTCCAAAGGAAAAATAAAACACACACGATGTATTTTCCTTGAACTTCTTCCTGACTGTTGATCACGACAAATAAAACAATTATTCTCTCAGTGATCTGAAAAGAAAAAAGAATTGTGAATTCAGGTAGCACCTTTTGTAGCTGTAATTTTTGTGCAATTTGGCAAAATAGGAGGCCACAGGTGAATCCAGCTTGCTTTACACAAATGCTCCTGTGAACATTTTGGTTCCTGCTTTGGTTCAAGACCCCATTGGCTTCCAGCTTAGCAAACTGGAAACTGTTGGCTGTAGCATCACAGATCTGCTATGGTAGGGTGGAGGTTTGCCTGCCTGTGGGGATGACGGGTTTGTAGCCCGGGGAAGCTGTGAATGAGCCGGCTGAGGTCTCCCCCTGCATGTGGAGCCAGGGGGCTGGCAGGGGCAAGCCTCCTTGCTGGGGGGGCTGTGGGATACAGACGGCCCCTGGCTGGGTTGTGTGCCAGGCAGTGCTAATCCCACAGTCGCTGCTCTGCTCTCCATAGCTTGGAGATACGTGTCCAAGGGCTCTCTCTCACATAAGGTTTATAGAAAGGAGTCAGTAAAGTAGAATTCCTTATTATTCTTTCCTTCTTATTCCTGGCTAAGAGAAATGGGTTTAAACTTGTTATTTATGTGAATTATTGCCATAATATTTACGTCATAACATTTTTCTAGTGGTTGAACCTTATCCGACCAACAAAGTATGCCTTTACAAATGAAAAGATATAACAGTGCATTAAACAGGTAGCGTCCCCAGCTTAAAAAAATACTTTTGCAGTATTAAAGCTCAAGAAGTTAAAAAGAAATGTCTTTTTGCAGATTTCCTGGACAAATTTCCTATCAGTATCCATGCCCTGTCCTGTAAAATAAATGTATCTGTAGTATTGAGTACTGCCAACAGTTGCCTAGGAAAGTCTCCCAGAACGGTACCACTTCACTCCGATTTGCATTCTCTTTGAGGGTTGAAGGAGAAAGCATCTCTTCAGTTGGTATGAATCAGTATAACTTCACTGAGGTTTCTCATACCCACTACCATCTCTTCCATAAGGTTTGACTAGGGTAGAAATGGAGCCCTGCCAGAGACTCTATTTGAGTTGGTCCTCCTTGAAGCAGTGGGTTTGCAGTCGGGGACTCTCCCATTAGATTGGGATGCCAGCTAAGGAAACTCCTCAAGGTTGAGAGCCCTCATCTTATAGGTAAGTGATTGCACATTTTGAGTCATCATTCCAAAGTTTGGGGATCCCCTGAGTTGGCCATGTAATAATTTAATTCCACTTGGTATCCTGAACCTGTGTTTTACTAAATGCTTGTCAGAGCTTAAATGATTTTGAGTAAGAATACATTTTTTTATTTTCTTCATTCATCACCAGTTAAGTAATTTTGGTTGGAAAAAAAAGAATCCCCTTTGAGTTTGCCTTCTGCCTGAATTTTGGTGTGCCTTCATGACAGTTAGTAAAAAATCATTAAATGAAACAAGGTGGCTTTTATAGGTGCAGTCATTCTTCACTGATTTCACCCTTCCACTTACCTCTTACCTTAAACAAAATAAGAACTTGGCCTCAGCAAGTTTGTGTGGTAGTTCTGCTACACAATGTTTACCAGTTCCTGCGTCAAACATTTTGGCTGCAGACTTTTTTTTGCAAGCCACATCTGTCAGATAAAGCAGGCATCACTTCACTATTCAGCAAAATTACATGGGAGCAATTTTTAATGCAGAGGGCATGTCTATCCCCCAGGGATCTGGTTCCTCATTGTGAAAAGCACTGAGGAGCCACAACAAATGAAGACATTTTTCGTGCCTCTCAGCCCGCCTTGACTGTGGTCTTTTGCTGCTGATTCCATTGGTCCCTAACTGAGAAACTGATTTCTAAGAAGGTCACATGTTGACAGACTTCTGTATAGATGAGCTGGGAAACAGAAAGTGGGAGGTAATAAGTCCTGCTTTTGTACACTGATGCTAAGGAACCTGGCAAGAAACTGGGGGAACTGGAAGTATTGGTGCAGGATATGAAACCAGATACAAGAGAGACAGGAGAAGCATGGTGGGACAACTATCACAAGAGGGAAATTGAAACCAAGGTAAAAGTGTGAGCACTGAACAGGATTGTGTGCTGGAGAGAATAAAGAGAACCTGAGTTAAAATCATTTTGGTGAAGGGTGGTAAAGGAGTGCAGCATTGGTGGTTGTCAGCATTTTGTTACCGACTCTAAAATCAGACTGGGATGTGGAGAGAGTTCTGCAAAACTGTTAATACGCAAGATATTTCAGGGAATTGTCTCACCCGGAGACCAAAGCTTTGTCATTACAATGAAAAGGTGGACGTATTTTCAGATGGCAGATTTTCCAAATGGTCACTTGTTCTTCGAGAGGTGGCTGGGTGGAAAAGTGCTAGAAAACAGCACAGGTCAAGTTGTCAGGAGCTGATCCCATTTCAGTGAGATAAAAGGATAAGCAGTAGACAATGCCATACCCGCTTTCAAAAGGATGAGCACTGGGCAATGAGACACAGTGTCTGTGGAGACCCACAATTCAGCCTCATGGTCTGGAAGAGGCACAACCAAGAGGCAGCGAGTATCACCTTGCTGGGCCTCCCCAGATTTCCTCCATCAGAGGACTCATGTTTGGGAAGGCGAGCAGTGGAGGCACCCAGCCTTACTAGTTGCAGATGATGAAGTCAGTAATCAGACTGTGTAAAGCAGGTTAAACACCTGCAAGAGCAGGGAACTGAACCTGATACAAAGCAGGTCCCCTGTAGGTCTTCCGCATCCTTGGGCCGCAGTCTCAGTCAGCAAACGGTGGGGTGCACAAAGCAGCCACCAGGGGCCAAAACTGAAAACAGGCTGTGACCTTGCTCAGGAGCACATCTGCAGGGCAGGACACGGGCCTGGCTGCTAAGGGCAATTCTGATGTCCTCATGAGGATGGACAGTGGCATTCTGCCAATTTTCTGTATAAATCAGGAGGTTGCCTGCCTGCTTGCTTGTATTCCCCCTCAAGATATTGTGCTCTTTTCTTTCATGGCACTCATGCCTTTAGGTAACCCACACAAATTGAAGTTAGAGAAAGGGTTTAGTCAGAGTCTGGGTACCTTTTCAGCAAGTGATAAGTCAGGGTGCTACTTGAAGACAAGGAGATTCCGGTAAATGTCTGTTGATATTGTGCCCCTATACACACACATCTGTATACATATATACATGGAATGATGTACATGTGTAAGTGTACACACATACACGTATAAATATGTATACATATTTACATATACACGTGTGTATACATATATACACATATATATAAAAAGTGTGTGCTGCTACTCAGCCACAGGTCATTTCTTCTGTGGATCATCTGTCCTTTCATCAATGAAAATATGATATTCTCTGCTGCTACTCTCCTGCTTAAAAAAAAAGGTGCAGAACTAGAAGCCTATGTTTTCATTGTTCATAAAAAGGAGTGATGTGATGACACCTCACAAAGCATAAACAAAATGGTTTCATTTTTCATTCTTCTTTGTGTTAAAATCAAACTGGAATTTCCTTCCTCTCCCAGCCACTGTTTTTCACAGGATAGGGCACGTTCTGTAGAATGCCATAAATTTCCACAAGGCACCCTGGGCATTTGAAACAAGTAAGTGAAACAGAGCAAATCAAACTAGCTGAGGCACTGAGGTTAGGGCAGGAGCCGGCAACAGATTCACTTCCATTTTTTAATGGTCATGACTGTGCAGTATCGTACGTGGTACCTGAAACCCTTACATAACAGTTAAATTTGGTGGATGTTTTGTTTTGGGTTTTTTTTTTAAAGTGGTCTTAAATATTTAGATCAAGTTAAAAATTAATGTTTTTATCACAGAACCATAGTACTTTGCTTTTGGTCTGGTAAATCCAATCCTGTTTTGCTCACGAAAACACCAGTCTACCAGTCTTTTCTCACATCTTTCCTACTCTCTCCCTTGCTAAAGTACCAGTCCCATCAGCCTTTACTCCCTCACCAGACTACTAAATTTCATTATACTCTGTTTTGGCAACTGTGATGACACGTGACATTTCTCCTGTGCTCTCAACCACTCAAGCTGCAAATGCCCTGAGAGACATCCCTTTGCACCAACTTTGTGACTCTCCCTTGTCTTCCCTTCCTCCAGAGCATCAGTCACACAGGACTCATCCTCTTTTCATGGTGTGACTTGCCTTTGACCTACCTAACCCTTCTCAGGTGCCTGGTGGCCTGAGACTTGTCCCCCAATGAGGCCTGAATGGGTTTTTCCAGAACACACCTCTGAGTTCACTTCTCCATTATCTGCAATGTGTATCTCAAAGTGTTCCTTGTAAATGCTACTAAGCCATGATAAATGGGATATTAGGGAGAAAGCCTTCATGCAGACTCTGCTTAGATCTTGTCTGTGGTATAATGCCTACAAAGCAACCACCCACCACAGCGGTGCTTTCACAGCTTGTTTTATTTTTCAAGGTGGCATTACCTCCCTCCATGTGCTTCCCTGGCATTGTCAGAGCCACCTGTTCTCTCATCCTAGAGATCACCTGAGATGAACTTCGCTGTGGGTGTGCGTGTGTATGTGTGGCCTTAGGGATGCATCTAGGAACATGTTTTAAGCTTGGAGTCAGAACAGATGGTGGGAATGCAGAACAGAGCAGCCACTATCAAATTCTTGCAGCATTACCAGTGCCCTGACTATGTGCAGGAATCTAGTAGGCTGCAGTAAGGTAAGCATCTCTAACTGTCTTTCCCCAGGTCGTTGTGGGAAAGTCTATCTTTTATTTCATTTCCTAAGAGGCAGGGAGGAAAGCATAGCAAGGCACCTGGGAGTACTGTTGGTACACAACTGCTTACCATGCACTCTCACAGCAAAAGCAACCCAAGTGAAAGCAGAGTCTACACCCAAGAGCTTGTGCACTTTGCTTGGACAGCATGAGACTACTGCTAACATCAAGGCAAGAGAGTCGTGTTTGCGGCGAGAGAACACTTGGGGAAGAACCAAGTCAAGATCCAAAGCTATTTTTGTTGTGTCATTCCCTGACCCACCTTCTCCATGCTGCCTGGGGAGCACTGCAGAAATTGCACTGCCCAAGGAAGGTCACATTCTTGCTCAGAATATCCATTTCACATCTAATGTCTTTTGTGCCAACACAGAGCAGTTTTTGTGTAGGTTTCCCTGATCTCTGCTTCTGTAGGCAGGGTAGGAAAGGAACAAGGAACAGCCTATGTCAGGGCTGGTGAATGTGTAAACTCTGCCAGGACAAGCCTTGCTTTAATGGCTATTAGCATTAGCAGGCTGCTCTTCTCTCCAATAGATGACGTGACATTTGCTACAGGATATTAGATAGGATACTTTTTTTCTTAAAGCGTGTAGATTTTGGCAGGGAAAAACAGTTAATTGCATTTTGACAAATTGCTACCATACTTACTGTGCAGCATCAAGAACAGAGATGTATATTAGTCAATCAATTTCTAATGGAGATTTAAAAAGAGGAACATCTATACCCATGCAGTATGTCATTTGACAAAAATGGACTATCCAGAAAACTAATAACATAACTGACTACTCTTAATCTTCTACCTTCTGACTGCTAAGACCAATACCAGTTTCGCCATTATTCAAATACTAAGGATTGGAAAGGTTTGAAGGTAAACTCAAGTGAACATTTTTACTTTTTCCAATGCATTAAGAAAAAAACCAAAACCTGAGATTAACTCCCAACAGAAAATAACAGTGTGGTAAGGAAAATGTCAATAGAATCATCTTGTTTTCTGCTATAGCATGTGATCTTTGGGCTGTTTTTCTACCTACAGCTGAACATATGCCCTGCAAACCCCTTAACAGCATCAGAACCTCTGGATGTTGCCACAATTTGCCCATGTCTGGGTTTGAGAGGGCAGAGACTCTTACTCAAGAATATGACAACTCTTTCTTTCACCTCCCAGCATTAATTTTTCTTCAGTCCCTTGATTTCTCCTTAATCAATTCTTTTCCTTCCATACTCCATGACCACCAGCAAACCCTTTTTCAGGAGCCTTGATGTGCTGGTGGTTTTCTCACTGCTGGTGGACCATTCAGGATGGTTCAGCCTGGGCTTGTCCCCAGGGGCAGCCATGGCTGAAGTGTGTGGTCATGGAAGGAGGGTCTTGAGGAATGGACTTACCTGCAAAAACCTGGGGAAGAGACGGCTTTTATCAATGCCAATCAGGATGTGTAGGATCTCCAGTATAGATAACAATTGGCAAAGGCGCATTACAAGTCCTATGGAGTAAAATGTGTCGGCCAACGAATCTACAACATGAAGTGGAAAGTTAGAGGATGGTTATACAGCAAAAGGCTGGACCAACTACTGGGTTTGTGCTTGTCCTATCACCACTGGAGATGACAAGAAATAAAGTCCACACAGTATCAGACTTTGGGGTGGCAGAGCAAGGCACTGTGGAGGAGGCAGTCCTCTGTGTGTGTGTGTGCGGCTCTGACAGAGGCAGGAAGCTGAGAAAAGAACAGGATCCCCTGTGCTTGATCCACGGGCAAACGCTGTGCAGGATGTGCTGGTTTAGAGATACTGCTTTAGGATATTTCTAAATATGAGGAAATGTTGAGGAAATGCATGAGGGATGTCTAAACATGAGAAGATGCTGAGTTCCTGCCCGTATGTGTACCCATGGCACTTCCTAAAACAAGTTGACCACAAAGTAGGTATTTTATGTGTCTACAACTGTCCACCATTATAAATAATTTTAAATTTCCAGTCACTAGTTTTCTATGTTTGTGCCTTAGCCCTAGGCAACAAAGTATGTTGTAATGCTTTGGAAGATAGAGAGTCACGTGCAGTAACAATGAAGATATTCCCTCATAGTGCCTTCAAAAAGGTTAATACTCACCATAATGACTGAATCTAGTCACATTTAAGTTTATGTCTAAGTGGTACTAGTACGATGCTGAATATCAAAGCTCGTTGGCAAAACGAGAGCTTCATTCCTGATGTGATACAGGCAGAATGTAGGTACCAGTTATTTGTTCATCCTTTTTAATGGAAGAAACAATGTTTTTCTAGTGGAAATTACAGCCCCTGCTATTGGATATACACCTATTCAGAATCCTAACTTCATCCCCAACTTGATGTTTCCATGTGTCACTGCTGCTTAAAATGTTTAAGGAAAATACAGAAGGAATCCTACCTTTTCCAAATGACATGAACCTGATGATCATATTTGTAAATATCCAGGAATGTCCACAGAATTGCATTAAGTCATACACAAAGAGGTAGGTGTTCATGGTAAAGCTGTGGAGGTGAAAATAAAGCAAACATTCAAGCTTTTTGACCTGTAGAAATTGCACCCTCTTTGGACATGTTAGCAAATCAAAGGAGAACAGCTGAAATATAAACAAATCAGTGAAAACTGTGTCTGTCAGTGGTTACAGAACAGTACTCTCCCTAATCATAGAATCATAGAATACCAGGTTGGAAAGGACCTCAAGGATCATCTGGTCCAGCCTTTCCTGGCAAAAGGCTCCCTTCGTTGGTTTACCTAGGATATGCCCATAAAATTCTTCTGAGTTCCCACCAGTGACTAGAGTGATCTGTGGCCATACAGTGAAATTCATGCCTCCAGAAGAAAAAGTAACTGAAGACACTCCATTGAGTGCTGCATTCAAGCCTGAGCCCGTTGGCATGACCAGACCCAAGGGACTGGTAGGGCTGCACCCACCACAGCCTTGCTGAGGGCTTGGGGTGCCACAGACACCAGCCTCGTTCTGCATCCAAGTGAGGTTTGTCCTCTTCTTCCCAAAAACTCACCTCTAGCATGCACTCAAGGCAGCTTAAAGTACAATGCAAGTAATTTGTAGTGTCTCCAGCAGGCAGCGTAGCTGTAAGTATTTATAAAATGTAGGTGAAGAAATGGAAAAGAAAGTCACATTTCAATCTGGTTTTACTTGATGCAGCCTGAAGGCCACCTGTCTTTCCCTTTTGTAACCAACTTGCTTTCCAAGTTTCCCAGATAAATATTAAATTAGAGTCTTTGTCTTTCTACACAGCTGGTGTGTTTCAAGTTGCATTTAATATAGGGAATCTTCTCCTGTTGGAGTAGACTACCTGTTGTAGCTATTTGAACCTAATTTTCACAGGTAATCTGACTTTTTGCAAAAGCTCCCAAGAGACATCAGTGCCCTTTGATACTATGAAAATAAGACATACGAGGACCGAGACAAAGGAATGTATACATAAATATTCCTTTTTGGTAAAGTATGATCAAATTGAATTGGACTGAAGTCCAGTGACCTCTACATATATTGATCCATCTGCTTTATTACTGAATGACACCTCTTTCTCCCTTGTGGTAAGGAAAAAAAAAAAGTGGAAAAAAAGAAAAGAAAGAAGGAAAGAAGGAAATAAAGAGAAGACAGAAGAAGAAGAAAAAAGAAAAGGAAAAGAAAAAAGGAAAAGAAAGAAAAGAAAAGAAAAGAAAAGAAAAGAAAAGAAAAGAAAAGAAAAGAAAAGAAAAGAAAAGAAAAGAAAAGAAAAGAAAAGAAAAGAAAAGAAAAGAAAAGAAAAGAAAAGAAAAGAAAAGAAAAGGAAAGGAAAGGAGAGAAAGGAAAAGAAAAAAAGAATATAAAAGAAGAAAAGAAAAAGAAAAAAGAATATAAGAAAAGGAAAGGAAAGGAAAGGAAAGGAAAGGAAAGGAAAGGAAAGGAAAGGGGAAAGAAAAGAAAAGAAAAGAAAGAAAAGAAAAGAAAAGAAAAGAAAAGAAAAGAAAAGAAAAGAAAAGAAAAGAAAAGAAAAGAAAAGAAAAGAAAAGAAAAGAAAAGAAAAGAAAAGAAAAGAAAAGAAAAGAAGAGAAAGGAAAAGAAAAAAAGAATATAAAAGAAGAAAAGAAAAAGAAAAAAGAATATAAGGAAAGGAAAGGAAAGGAAAGGAAAGGAAAGGAAAGGAAAGGGGAAAGAAAAGAAAAGAAAAGAAGAGAAAGGAAAAGAAAAAAAGAATATAAAAGAAGAAAAGAAAAAGAAAAAAGAATATAAGAAAAGGAAAGGAAAGGGGAAAGAAAAGAAAAAAGAAAAGAAAAGAAAAGAAAAGAAAAGAAAAGAAAAGAAAAGAAAAGAAAAGAAAAGAAAAGAAAAGAAAAGAAAAGAAAAGAAAAGAAAAGAAAAGAAAAGAAAAGAAAAGAAAAGAAAAGAGAAAAGGAGAAAAGGGAAAGGAAGAAAGGGAAGAGAAAAGATGGGACACTGCACATTACAAAAGGGCAAAAAACGAACAACATTTTTATGATTCAAGAAACAGCCTTATTACTGGATGGATAGAAATGATGGTAATGGCTATGAAAGTTACAGGAACAGTTATAAAAATCTTGAGACTTTCCAGTCAGCACCTCCACCAGTCTCTTAGGTCTGATATTGCCATGTAGGCTTTGCATAGGATGCAAGCTGAGCATATGGTTTGTTTCTTCTTCTGAAGTTTAGTTTGCTACATCTGTCATCCTCAGAACTTGTCTTTCAGTGATTTGGGCTTATTTTCTGAACGCTTTCTCCATTGGCTGGCTAGAAAATTGTTGTATTTACAATACTTAAGTTACTTAATCTTGGCTAAGCAGGGCATAACTGAGAGGCCATTTGTAAACGCGGCTTCACGCTAGTGTTTTGGCAATGTGGCAGTCTTTGCATGTTAGAATTCATCGTCTTGAAAATGTACTGGTGACTACTGAAATGTATAGACAGCGCTGGCATTCATGGATGGCTCCATGTCCCCAGTGACATGTAGAGAAGCGCTGGTGGGCAGTGTGTTGGTGTTTCCTGGAGAGGCGACCCCAGCCCAGAGCTGTGAGCAGCAAGGCTCCCTCACTTGATGATGCTCTCCACTGTGTGCAGGGACAGCCCTGATCTCAAAATGAAGTTTCATACTACTGTGTTAAGCCCTGCACAAAATGTACCTAAGACCAAACAGAAGCTTTTGACAGAAGTGAAGAAATCTGCAGAGAATAAAAGGTTACTTCAAGTGTAATCAAAGGCAATGGAAATATAACTGTTCTCTAAGGTCTTTCTCATCCAAAGGCTCATTTCTTTACATAGACAACCAGAAGCAGACTGAGGATATCCTGTTTCACTGTCCTAAGAGCTTTGTGTCACCATACAAGATTCAGCCATCTCCTTCTGTTTGAAAAGTCACTGGTAGAAGAGGCAGGCTGTAATTAGATTTCCCACTCTCCTGGGTTCACGGTAGCCATCATTCCACCTTTACCTCACAGACTCTGCTTCTGCAGCACCTTTGCAGACAAAACACTGACCAGCAATCCACCAGGTAGCTTGTTCAGTTCCTGATCCTGCCCCACAACTTACTGGATAACCTTACAAACTTCACCTAGCCTCCCTGGTGCCTGGTTTGTAGAATGGGTTCGCTGCTGCATTTATTCTTTGTTGTGTGCTTTAACACTTTCACTTTCATCTGAAGGTGTTGCGGGGAGCACCGCACATTTAAGGAATCTGCCTGCGTTGATGACAGGAGAAAGAAACAGACATGGGTCTTGCAGCAGAGGGACCCAGGAGGCTGGACTTGCTGTCTGTTTTTCTAGTTGTCAGTTCCACTCACTGTGGCTGATTTTATACCAAATACATGGAATTGCTAGAGATGTGTTTATCATATTTAGGATTAGCCTTGCTTAGTAGAAAACTATCTGCTTTCTCTCTGGGCTCAAAATCTAGGAAACTACATGAAACTTAAGACCACTCAGAACTAGCACAGGCAGCAGCATGGTCCCAAACATCCCCTTTTCCCTTTTATTCATCATCTGAGATTTTAAATACAAAGCCTGATGTATCTCCACAGGCAGAAAAATCGCATAGGTATTAATTACTGCATTCTATTATTTTTAGTGTTAAGGTCTTCAGGGTGTCTCTGTGGCAGCTACCATCTAAGGTAAGTAGGGAGGCAGGTGCCCTCAGTGTCTGAGGGATGGTCAGGACCATGTTCCCCTTGAGCTGAGGTGACAGCCCAGCAGCAGCGTTCAGCCCAGGCAGCCTGGGCCCCAGCCTGGTGTCCCCTGCAGGGTGTGAGGATGAAGGCCACGCTCAGGTCCCTCTTGGGGGGTCGCACCCAGGCCTGTGTGAAGGGAGCGCGGCGCTGCCTGCGGAGCCGCTGCACTGCGCTGCCTTCCCCTGCGCCCACACGGGCTGGCCGCACATGAGGAAGCAATCCTCGCACTGAAACCAGAGAGCATGTTCCCTTTTTTTTTGTTTTGTTTTGCTTTTCTGCAGGAAAGGTCTGCTAGAAAAGCCCCTCTGCTGACATAGTTTCCTTTTAAGTTATATTGGTCTGAGCTTCTACCTCTTCCCCCTCCCACCCGTGTGACAAGCTGTAACCACTATAGCTCAGGAAGAAGAAAGCTGCTAAGCACCAGTTCCAAAGACGTACTTTTTCTCCCACAGGCACACCCCATCCCACTGTTTTTTCCCCTTCCTTTTTAACATTTGAGCAGTCTAGGTCACCTGCACTCAAGAGATATTACCTGTTGCAGGGGTCAGATTGCTGCTGCTGCTTCTGGTCTCTCTCCTTTTTTCTCTCTACAGCTGCAACAGCTGTTTGTTAGGAGATCACCCCTCCTCTTTCCTCTTCCCCCACCCCATGACGTCACTGTGTGTAGCACTAAGCAGGAACAACGCTGCACTTCCCAAGAAAAGAGTTTCTAACCCCAAGTATTTCCACTCCATTTGCCACGCTCCTCACCCAGCCTAGCCTAGCCTAGCCTAGCCTAGCCTAGCCTAGCCTACCCTACCCTACCCTCCCCTACCCAACCCTCCCCTCCCCTCCCCTCCCCTACGCTACCCTACCCTCCCCTACCCTACCCTCCCCTCCCCTCCCCTCCCCTACCCAACCCTACCCAACCCTACCCAACCCTCCCCTCCCTTCCCCTCCCCTCCCCTCCCCTCCCCTCCCCAACCCTCCCCTCCCTTCCCCTCCCCTCCCCTCCCCTCCCCTACGCTACCCTACCCTACCCTACCCTAACTTGGTTTCTTCCTATTGTACCAGTAAGATAGTCTGTAAATCTCACTAACTTTGTTTCTTAATCCAGAGCAATATTTTGAAGGACAGAGAGAAGGAATGCAAAATAAAAAATGTGGTTTTCTGTTTAAATCATCAGCACTAAAACAATGCTAACGACACTATCAAATCATAATGAAGACTGGGAGCATAGCATAAAAGGAGCACTTTAAATTACTTCAGATAGAGGAAAGAATTTTCCACTTCTTATCTAGAAGTGTCTATTTATTCATGCCCTTGTGAAATATAGAACCTACTGGCAGAGGAAATTTATGTATGCATCCTAGTTTACTTCTGCCCTTAACTGTCTTGGATATCACAGCATAAATTAGATGTGGCCTTCCAGTACTTAAAAGCGGCTGATAAGAAACATGGGAACAGCTTTTTGGCAGGGTCTGTTCCAACACAACAAAGGATAATGGTTTCAAACTAAAAGAGGGGAGATTCAGGCTGGACATGAGGAAGAAATATCTTACAATTAGGGTGGTAAAACACTAGCCCAGGTTGCCCAGAGAGGTGGTAGATGCCCCATCCCTGGAAACGTTCCAGGCCAGGCTGGATGGGGCTCTGAGCAACCTGATCTGTTTGAAGATGTCCCTGCTCATTGCAGGGGGTTGGACTAGATGAGCTTTTAAAGTCCCTTCCATCCCAAACTGTTCTGTGATTCTATGATCCTATGAATGTCATAACATATTTATAAACTCCCTTCTGCCAATTAATATTTTTTTCCCACTGGCACTCATATTGAAAGCACATCCCATCCTACAGTGAGATTTGAAATTTGCTGTTATGATTGAAGAAGTCACCAAGGACATCATGAGCATAGGATGTTGGTGTAAGGACAAAAAGTCCAGGCAGTAAAATGTGCCTTACTTGGTCTCATCCCTACTGTGAGTGGTGTTGAGCTCCTGGCAAGACCACCTCCACTCCCTGGGCAAATGCCCTCTGGCAAGTGGGTGATTTCCTAGTGAACACAGTGGGACACCATGTTTTTCCTGGTTATGTAGCCCATCTGGGACTTTAACAGGAATGTTGTGCAGTAATGCGTGACTTTCCTGCTGATGTGGCAGCTCACTTTTACTGCTCAAGAACCACCATCTTTTTATAGGCTAAAGAATGTATTTCTTTCTCAGGATGACGCAATAAATCAGTGTTAAATAAAGGGTTAAACAATTAAACAAATGGCTTTTGAAAGGCTCAGCCCATAGCTCTTGCAAAACAGCTCCCACACTGTGTGCCTCTGGAAGGGCCGTGCTGTGACTAATACTGCCCAGACTTGAGCTCACGACTGAAACAAGATCCAGCAGTAGGAAGAACATGTCTTTTCAAACATTAGGCAAATATGTAAAAGCAACAAAAGCTCACTGAGGTTTGTGATGTGCAAAATCCTTCTTGTGGGCAGCTGCCAAGTTAAAGCTCCCACAGACAACAAGGGCACCTGCAAGAGCTTGCGAGCCGGACACCAATTCCCTCCCGTGGTGCTGGCCACCCCTGCTCCACGGCACAGCCTGGCAGGGGGGCAGATGGGGTGGCCTTGGCAGCTGCGGCCCCCTGCGCAGTGGGGCTCTGCCCCATGCCGGGGCCCTGGCACCAGCCAGTGCTACCCTGCCCCAGGCAAAACAACCAGTGCTGAGGAGCTGGTGCCCACCACTGGGGCATTTTGAGGGTTTTCCTGTGGCCCCATGGACTGGGTGCCCATTGCTTGCTGGAAAAAAAAAGTCTCCTGGCCTGATGGCATGTGTTGGCCTTCAGGCTGCTCCAGGTGTTTGGCCTTGCATACATGGCTTTGTCTGGCTTTCCTCTCGCACTCCTGGCTGTTTGCAGTCTCCTGTGGGAGAAGATGCCCTCCCAGACCTGCTCCCCCTGGTGCTGTTCTTCTGCTTGAACTCTTGCTTGATCAGAGGCCGTGGCTCCTTGCTCACCACACAGCCATGTTGTGCACTGAGTGCAGCCACTAGACACCAGCCTGCAGGGCAAAACCGCTAAGTGACATATCCACTGTTTCTAATGAATGTGCCTGTGTAGGGCCTTCACAAGCTGCACAGTCACCTGCCCCTGCTGTCTGCTGGTTGCTCTCAGAGTGTTTGTTAGCAAAGTCTTATCAATCAGCATTAGGAGGAGCAAAAGAAAAGCACCTTTGTGATGTCCCATGGGCAGAGAGGAGAGCCAAGAAACTCTCAGAGCATCTTTCCAGCCTTCAGTACACCAGCCCCGGTGCAGAGTCAGCCATGGCGTTCACCCTGCTCAGTGCCCTTAGAGAAATGCTCCGCATGCTGCAGGATCCAACCCAGTCCTGTTACCAGCTGTTGTGTCAAGGAGAAATGTTAAAGTCATGGTCCATCACAGGAAAGAAATGTGTCTGTCCCCTATAACATCTTTTCTGGGTCACATCCTGGCTGGGCTCAGCACCAGGTAGGGTCCGTGGCTTCTCCCTGCACGCCCAAGGCAGGGGGAACCAGTGGGATTTGCAAAACCACAGTCTCTGCCAGAAACCTGGGGAGAGACAGTGTCCGTCATCCCTGGGACCTCCTCCTAGCTCCCCATCCTGTCCCCGGGCTGTCCCAGGGCCTGGCACCCCTCATGGTCCCACGGGGCTGGTGGGATGCTTACGGTGGCGGCGGTAGCAGTGGGGACCAGGCTCAGCAGGAGGACCAGAACACTGGCGGCCAGGGGGACTCAGACCAGGGGGCTGCAGCCACATGGAGAGAAGGAGGGGACAGGGTGTGGATCTGGTCCCCAGCTCAGGACCCAGCATCATCCTGCCCCAGCAGCTTTTGGGGATGAAGGGTGGGGTGGGGAGGGTAGAAAAACAAGACAGGTCCTCAGGAGTGGTGGAAGGCATGACCACCACCCTGGGCTGTCCCTTGGAGATTCTATTACACCCTGAAGGCATTGCAGGGAACTTGGCTATAAATTGTGATGAGCAAGAAATCTTTTACAGTGAGGCTGGTAAAACACTGGACCAAGTTGCCCAGAGAGGTGGTAGATGCCCCATCCCTGGACACATTCCAGGCCAGGCTGGATGGTGCTCTGAGCAACCTGATCTAGTTGAAGATGTCCCTGCTCATTGCAGGGGCTTTGAACTAGATTACTTTTGAAGGTCCCTTCCAACCCAAATTATTCTGTGATTCTGTGATTCTGAAAGGAGTGATGTTGTCCTCCAAAAGGAATGATGCTGGTGCACTCCAGGCCCTCCCTGTGATAAGGAAGGAGGCTCTGAAATACGATTTTTTTTCCATGTGTGACTTGGAGTTGAAAATGCGTGTAAGGTCTGTTTCACTGTGCCATTTGCGGAGGTGTTTTTGTATTGTGATGGCATAAGGCTATGAGAAAGGACTCGGTGGAAGTGGGAACACTTCCAGGCGCACAGGGTTTGGAGAAAGACTTTTATGCTTTAAAGATTTAACAATTTTGTAAGCCACAAAGACATTCAGATGAAAGCAAATACTGAATGACAGTATTAGAACACAAGTTATCTGGATACGTGAAGACTAGAATAAGCCCTGGGGAAAAAAATCTAGCTCTTTTTTTTTCTGGAAAATAAACTTTCTTCTCCACTTCTGCTACTTTTCTTGCAGATAAACTTCTGTCTAGAAACTACTTAACCAGCTTAAAAAAACTACTTCTTCCTAACTGCTGGCATCTCTTAAAACAAGCTTCATGACATGACTGTTCAGCACATATTAAGCCTGAGCCTCCTGGATTTCTTTAAATCTAAACAAATTGTAACCGCATTTGTTTTCCTTGCGTCATGAGGTGGGAAGAACACGTTCTGTGTGGGCATAGGGTTTGTGTCCAGAACCACGGCAAAGGGGTGCCTTATGCATAAAATTAACAGCAACCCTGAAATGTTTCATGTGGTATGGAAAGGATCTCATCGTGTTCAAACTGGACATACCACTAAGAAAAAAATCTGCTCCTTTTATCCATAGCTTATGTTTCTAAATTTGTGCTATAAAAGCAAAATGCAAATTTAAGAAAAGAAACCATGTGTCTTAAAATTAATTTTCAATGTTCCTAACTGCTAATTTTATGTCTTCTGTTCTGCATGATTAGATTTTTTGGCTACTTGAATTCAAGCCTATGTTTTGGCCAGTGGTTTACACTAGTTTAAGCACTGGTAAATCACAGCTCTTAAACAGATGCTTCATTGGAAGCACACACTCCAGTACTGTTGACTTCAAGAGTAAATCCTGGGTTGTCTGGGGGCCGTGGGGCTGCTGTGGTGAGCCCTGGGCACTCCTCCTCCTCGCCAGCAGGCAGGGCGTTCGCACAGGGCTGCTTGTGCATATGTCGCGTGACCAAGGCTGCCAGCGAGGAAAGGCAGGCTGTGCGGGGGCAGCAGAGGATGCAAAGCCATCTCCACGCTGCAAGCAAGTAATGGGGAAAAGTGTCAAAGTTTTTGTCTACACGCTCAAACTGAGCAAAAGAGGAAGCAGCAGCTGTGCCAACTTCGTGTCTCTCGCACCCTGGAGATTTTGTAAATTCAGCAGGGGCCCTGGTTTGCAAACATGTCTTGCCCCACAAGAGCTGACTTGCTGGCGTCATGTGGCAGAGTAAGTCACACCAAAGCTCCTGGCTGCTGTAGGATGAGGAAGGGTGCACTGAACCAGCAAGCATCGTGCCACAAGGGTCCAACAAACAGAAACAGAGCTGCCAGGAGTTTTAGCTTTACAGTTTCATCACGTGAAAAATCGATGAAGTCTGGAAATTCTTTTGGAGGAAAAAAAAATCCCAGCTGGTCTGTTTGGCTTTGGCTGTCTGTGAGTCATATTTTGCATTCACCATCTTCCAGGACAGCTCCAGGCAGGGGTATTTCAGAAAAGCAGGCTGGCAGCATTTCCTTGCCTCTGCCCTGCAGCTGCAGCAGAGGACAGAAGGATGAGGGAAGCCGGACAAGAGCCTCCTGGCAGCTCCAGTCCAGACCTCCAAAAATGTCACTTGGAGGGGATGTAACAGCCTTACCCTCCTCACGTGTCACCTCCTGGGAGCAGCTCATCTGGCCTCTAGATTGACCTTTGTACTCACAACCAGCCCTACAACTCCGCAGGAATATGATGATTTTTAGGATTCGTTATTTTAAAGCAGTGATCTCCCAGACAACAAAGTATTACCACAATCCCCAGGCAGACATAATCAATCGAAAACTACTAACTGTGCTCTCAGCATAGGATAAAAATGCAAACCATCGTGTTTCTGTAATACATCTTAATCTTGTTTTCCATAAAACTATTTCTACATGGAAGCAGCTTATTTTTATGATACAAAGGATGATTCTTTCTATGCTGATTATTATAACCTATAACTGTTCTTAAAGAATCTGCATCCCCATATTCAGGGACAATATAATCTATATTTTTAGGGTAACAATTTTTTACAATTTAGTTTTTTTACAGGGTGTGTTGTAAATAGCATCACTAAATTTACTTCCTTATTTTTTTAATACTCTTTGTCCTTTAGTAGAGCTTCCTGTCCTTCCTTCCCATTCCCAACTAGCCTCTTTTCAGCAAAGTGGTAAATTCACTGGTTTTACTGGGGAGGCAGTGAAAGGATTAACTAAATATCAAAGACATAGCCAGTTCTGAACTGAGTCACACTTACACGGTCTCTGTGCCACCCAGTCCACTGCACTCTGTTTCATTGCTGAATGAGACCCACAGGCCTATCAAATATGCCACTACAGTAATGAGGAATTGGTGCTTGATGGGCGGGGAGTTTTCCCCTTTTTTTTAACTGTTTGCAATTACCAAGTCACTCATAACAGAAATTGTGATAACAGTTTCTGACATTTTCTAGGAGTTTAATGGTTTGCATAAACAGTGACCATTACCCTGCTGTGTAGAACCATGAAGGAGAGGGAGATATGCCCTACTTTTCTTCAAAAAAAAAAAAAAAAAAAGGAGAGAGAGAGAAAATGAAGGGTTTAGTATCTTGAAATACTTCTAGTGACCAGTAATCACATTCAACAGAAATCCTTTTTAAATACATGTGAGTAGCTGTGACAGGATTTAATGCTTGTCCCAAGGACAACAGTATGAATTCTACTACAAGCAGCAGGGGCTCATTTTTAACCATTAAAAAGTTATAATCACAAGAAAATTTGTTACAGCCAAAGTGAGCTTTTCCCAGAAAGAAGAGACCAGAACTGGTTGTACCTAGAACCCAAAGAGACTTGAAGAGAAAGTATGTTAACTGCTTAAAGAGAGAGCAATGTTTTAAAATAATATTTTAAGTCAAACAGGCTTTTTTTCTTTTGTAGAAGAAAAGCTTTCTGTTTTACATAAATATATCTGTCAAGATATTTCCTTTCTGGGATAATGAACTGTAAAACACAGAACTCCAGCTAAGTCCAGAGGAAGCTGTGTAGGTTCTGGCCCACCAAGATAAGAAAATTGAGGAATGCAGCCGACAGCAGGGGTTATGGTGAGCGGGCATGGTGGCAACTGGTGTGCAGGGGGCAGATATGCTATTTGAAATCTCAGTGTTTAATGTCCTTAATGTGGATTTTGGCTTTACAAGTGCATTACCGTATTTTAACAGTTATTTTGTAGAGAGGAGAGTTAACTGCGTTTCTTTCCACACTTTCAAAATAAGTTTATTTTATTTGCCTAGAAGGTACTGTGGTTTTAGGATCCTAATTGCAAGCACTTAGAATCAAGAAGGCTGGTTTTAGAAAATGAATCAACCTTGCAGCTGTTTCTGGAGAGAACTGAGGGAGGATATTGCTTTTTCACTGCTCAGCTACTCATCCCTTACCACTGCTTTATTCGCAGCTCCCCCAAAATTAAAACAGAGGGTTGCCAGTTCACGTGAGCTGTGGATTTCAGTTTTAACACTGTAGAGAGAGAAAAGGAATTAAGCCAGGACACAAATGCTAAAGAACCCAAGTCATGTTTGGAAACAAGGTGGGCTTGGTGGTGCGTTGCTGCCCCCCCGTCTGCAGGCTGGGCTGCAGCACAGGCTGAGAAAGGTTGTCCTCACTGTCCCTGCCAGACTGCGCTCCTCTAAGAGCCCTCAGCACTCATAAAGCCCTTGCACTTTAACAGGACTTCTTGATGTCAGCAGAGGTGTGGGAGACACTGATACAAATCACTTATCCTTGCTCACAAGAGGATTAATAGGAATTTTTGGATAATAAAAAGCACAGTCACTTAATTGGAAAGTGTCAAATGCAATCTTACTTGCTTTGTTCACCTTTTTTGCTTTGTATTAAATTTCTAAAGAAAATTCATTCTCCCGGTCAAAATTGAGGACTGACACGTTCTTTGAAGATTTATTCTGTGTCTTTGTCACCTCCATTTCTCGTTCTCCCCTCTGGTTGTCCCCTGGAAGGACCCAGTGTTCCTCCACAACTGGGAAGGGGAAAACAGTTTAGGGCTACCCCCAGCAAGGGTCAGGCCGGGTTGCAAGGGGTGAGGACGGGCAGGATGCAGAAGTTTGTGGGTACCACCTCCTCCCCATGAGCAGCTCCTGGTCCCCTGCCCAGCCCACAGCCCTGCTGTCCGTCTGTCTGCCCCACCACAGGCACTGCTGCAGCTTCCCTAAGGCTGCTCTGGAGTTCATGACTGTCCTTCCTAGCAACAAGGGCTAATCCTGGGTGATTATGTGGAGAGTTATTTCCACAGGCTTCTGTCCTGTTTTGCTTTGGGGTTTTTTCTCTGTTTTGGGTTTGCCTTTCCCCTCCACTTCCCGATTTATAAACGAAGTAAAGCCAGAGTTGAAGAACAGGCCAAACCCCTGGAAGAATTGCTTTGGACAGCTGTAGTTGACTGTGAGTCATGAATAATTTTTTCCAGAATAAGCATTCTCCAGTTCTGCTGTAGCTATTCTGAAGTTTCATGTGGGACACAGGGCATTTGACCACAGTCCCACAGATCTACTCCAGAAAACAGATTCTGCATAGACAAAACCCTATCAGTTTTAGTGCAGTTTCCCAAGAAGTGCAGCACAGCCCATGTAAGCAAGGTGCTGCGAGCCCAGCCATGAGAACGGCCACAGCTGTGACTACGACCTGTGTTGCACAGCGCCGGTGCATAAGTCTTAGGAGAAAATTTATAAAACTTTCTGAGCTACAAGTAGTTCCATCTTGGAAGGATCTTTTTTCATCTATGTTAAATTTCTGATTGGGATTTGAGACTTCACATTCACTATTTCATTCGTTTCTGTTTGACGATAATATATGCTAAAAACTATATTTTGCTACATTTGTTTAACTTCTAGAAAAATACTACCTGGGAGGAATACCAGAGGGGTTCAGTTAGCCAGAGGCATAATATGCAGCTGACCTGGTAACACAATGATGATAAAATACAGATTGCTCCAAAATGTTACAATGGCAAAGAGAAGAAAGAGGATCTTATTACTCTTTGGCTTTCTTCCTTTGCTTTAAAGACTCTTTACTCTAAAGACTACCTTTCTTAAGAAAAACAAAACAATACAAAACAAAAACACAAAACAAAACAAAATAAAACCCCACCAAAGATACATTAGTTTGCTATTTTCTTTTTCCTTTTTATTTGTTGAGCAACTATGTCTGTTCCAGGGTCCCCATCTTTAAATGGGTCTTCTAGACATTGTCACAGTACAAATAATTTCTATTGCCTCAGAACTGGCTAAAAAGTAATTGAAATCAAATGCTGGTTTATGAGCTCCTGTCCATCATCTCTGATGTTCTTTCTTTCAAGAATAGCCCATTTTTCTTTCAGTTCCCTTCTGTGAACCCAGTAGCAGTTTACTGATAAGCAACATGTTCATGAAGAGCTGAAACACTGTACTGCCAAAATATGTGCACATTCAACTACAGTTCTTACATTTGTCTATAATATCACTTTGCCCTCTAGTGCCCATTCTGGTTTTGTTTGTTTTTTTCCTCTACTGCAGAGCACCTCGTTGACTGAAATATGTCAAAACATATTTTTATTTGTCAATGAGATTTTTAAGGACAGCTATAAACTAAAAAGAATGCTTAATGATTTGAGAATTTCTGAACAATTAGCGGGCCACAAATTAACATATTCCCACTGCAGGTAAATGAGGCAATGAAAACTGGGATTGTTCATGAGAGAACAGCTGAAAATATTTCGTGCTATTTCCAAGTTTCAGTAAAAATTAGGCTATTTCACTAACCGTTTACTGCATTGCAGAAACCATCTAGGATATGAGAACTGGTAAGGTAAGTAAGCTGAATGTCATTTTATTGTACAGGCTTGAAGAAGTACAAAAAGCAAACAAGCAGCAGGAATAAGATTTTAAACAGCGTCATAGTAGGGCCATTTCAAGTGCTATTACTTACAAAGACCAAGAAATACATGTTTTGCTGTAACACTTGTGGCAAGGTGTCAACAGGCAAAAAAAATGGCTCTGATACTTTGCTCTGTTTCTTTGATCTTTTCTGTTCTTCTGGATCATGGTGAAGTTGTTAGCTTGTTTTATTTCTGGTACTTCAGCTTCAGACCTGATACTCAGGTCTCTCATCACTTCTCTAGCTTGCATCCATGAGTGGCGGAGAGGAGAATATGTGCACCCTGCAAAAGAGACCCATGTCATAGGTATGGTACCTGAGATCTGGTGTACCATTGCCACTGTTCTTACCAGATGATTTTTTTTGTTTACCTTTTTATTTGCACCCTTTAGAATGGTACTCCTCTGAATGGCTGGAGATCAGGGAAAGCTTTAAAGTGGTACCTCAACTGATGCTCCAACCAACCTCTGGCAATTTCAGCCCCCTGGGACACATCGTCCTCAGCTGGGAGCTACAGCTGTGCTTGCTCTCCCCTGCTGCTTCACGCCAGACCCACAAGCCTGTGCCGAATGTGTACCAGCCCTGGCCATAGGAAATAGGTTTTGTTGGTTGGTTGGTTGGTTGGGTTTTTTTGTTTGGGTATGGTTTTTTTGTTTGTGTGTGTGTGTGTGTTTTTTAAGTTGTTGTGTATTTACCAAATTTTTACCGATATTCATGAGGTAACAGAGCCTGGGTATAGCTCTGTTCCCTGCCTTACTAGCATACAGCTAGTAACCAGGGGAAACACAACCATCTGAAATGGAGTTACCCAAGGACAATTTCCCAATGGTAAAATCCTGGCTTGACCTCACCAAAATTGGTGGATTTTTGCCCAGAGTATCGCAAGTTGCTTTAAAGAATTTTATAGTATTGCAATTAATACTCAAGGCTACGTGGTTCAGAGGGGAAATGTGTTGGAATACCAAGGGCTATATCTTTCTGTGGGTCAGTTTGTGAGGAAAGGGAGAGAGGCCAAGAATTTCACACAGCAATAAAACACAGCACTGAATGGTGATGTTTGAGATTGCAGTAGCTGGGATGAATGTCCATGAGCAGGCAGGACATGCCACAGGCAGATGTGGCTTTAGGGTACTCCTATGTGGAGAAGTTATTTCAAATAAGCTTGTGAAAGAAATGAAAGTGAATTGGAAATACAGCAGGAAGGAAAAAATGCCTTTCCCCTAGATAGTTAGAGGACGCAAAGATACTTTGCTTAAAATAACATCCAACTGAGAAGTTACTGCAGAAACCACAGCTACTGCAAACAGTATCTTGTGTAGACAAATCCTGGTAGAACTACTTTACCTCTTTGAACAAATCAAATGTTAGAATTACTCAAATGTTAAGAAAAATACACTACTGGAAAAGAGCATAGCAACTTTCAAAAATAATGAATGGTCTCAACCTAAGCCAGGACTACTTAAACAATATACTATTTTATTTTTGACACAGACTCAATCAGTACAAATTTATCAATTCCTGTAAGGTGAGGGATGTGTAGTCCATTCACAAATATGTGTGTAGGTGAAATAGAGATGGAAAGTGGCAGCGCATTTTCCCAGCAGAAAACACCATAGGATAACACTATTTGTCATAAGATTACAATCCCTTCCTATAGAGTAACCCTCACGGAAAAGTCATATGGATTAATTTTATAGCTAGTGTAGACACCTTGCCTGCCAAGGGGAAAAATTGCTAACACTGAATAATGTATTCCATTTAAAAAACTAAATCTCAGCAACATAATTATGTAAATACAACCAAAAAGAACTAGAAGCACTGCCACAAGATAGATCATAGAACAAAAAATAAATATACTAAAAGCTAAGTTATGTCAGGTCAAAATCTTTGTACCTTAGTTGTAAAGCTTCCTTATGACTTTATCAATCAATTGAAGACATCTCCTCATTTCTGCACGGCTGATCTCCCAGGAGCACAGGTTGTGTTGTTTGTCTTTAAGAAAACAGTCTATTTTTTGGAAGTACTTTTTCAGTTTCAGCCTGTTGACTTCTTTACTCCGAAAGTAGTGGGTCTGCTTCTTGATTATACATGCTTCCAATTGCTCAATTTGCTGATAAAGTCCATTTTGGAATTTTTCTAAAGCTGTCCCATCCCAAGCAGCTAGAGTCAGATTTTTGCTAAAGATATAGAAGATGTGTTGGAAGATCTCTTCAATGGCCACTTCAACAGCCTCTTTCTGTGTGGGCTTTAGAACCTGCTTAGGAAATTTGAAGGACATTTTCTCTCTTAGACATCGCTGTGGAAACTTTTCACCCATTTTGTCCAAAAGTTGCAGGCTGTTCTCTATCGCTTTTCTTTGCTGTAAAGGAAGGTGATTACACTGATGACTGGAGATGATGGTGATGCACAACACTATGAGGCCAATTTGTATCAAGCCAAAAGTGTTCATGATAAAGACAAGCTCTTATGTTCCTCCTTTCCTCTGTATAAATACTAAGAGACAGGCTGGGATCCTTTGAAGGTCACCCATAGGCTCCTGTTTCTTCAAAATAATGAAATTTAATTATTCTGTAAGAGAAGTTTTCTTTCATCATTTTTTGGTTTTTAAGGTTTTCACCCTTGTATATGCTTTTGACACTTACCACTTTCATTTTCTGCTTTATGACTTCATTGTCTGTTTTTTGCCACTTTCTTTTTATTTCAGCTGGATACTAGAATGTTATATATAGCTTAGATTATGTATTTCCTCTCCTTCAAAAATTCTACACCAAGTATAATGAGAATTTGAAAGAAAAAAATTACAGAAATATCCTTAGTTTCTTAATATTTTAGCAGTGGAAGAACATCTTGAAATAAAACAACGCTCCTAATGATGGGTCATGGACCTGCTGAATACTACTGCCATCCTTTCTCCTCAGCATTTTCTATACTTCCAAAACTCAGTTAAGTTTTCTCTACCTATTTTCATTTAGTGAAAAGGTTTTATTTCTCCTCACCTTTACTTCTCCTGACCATTTAGCCTCAAAGGACAGATGTCATGTCATTAAAATGTGTGTGTGTGTATTAGAAGATGTGTATATGCATTAATATATCCATCTGTATTTTAATACATACCCACTGCTAATTAAATGAGGCCTTGATCTCAGAGCCTGTAAGTGCCATGTAAATACAAATACTTACATGGGAACACATTAGATACTTGGACAAAATACTCTTTTCTTCCCCTATATGAGTAACTGAGCAATAATTCATATCAATGCCAGAAGAGCACAGGTCTGATATCTGACATTAAATGGGAAGAGAAAGAATAGAAAAGATAAAAAATACTCTAAATTTCAGCCATTTTCTTTCCCTAGCCATATAACAGAAGAGGTTAGGGCTACCACAGTACGTTGTGAAATCTGGCTCCTGTCTCTGATTCTATTTTGCTGAAAGCTAGTCTGTCTCCCCAGCCTCCAGCGCAAATGTATGTCATTGCAAAGGCAATTCTCTGCAGGTGATTATGTCTTGATGAAGAGGTCAGATAAACTGTTCTTTTGAGTCTGAGACCTGTGGCACCCATTCCTATGTAGCTGGCTTAATTCCCTGCCTGGCAGTCACTCTGAGCAGATTTGAGATACTATTTTAGGGCTTCCCTTGTGGTCAGCACATAGGTATTTGGGAGGCTTTAAAAAGTCATAAATTAAGCTGAGCACAACTATTCACATGAGCAAACTCCTTGAATGCCCTGACGTTGCTTAAGCAACCTTGGATTGGATGTACTGCCAGTGCGAGGAAGAAATGAATCCCCTATCACCTATAACAGTATTAAGTAAAAAACAAAAACAAAACCAAGAACAATCAGAGCGGGATATAAAATACGTAACATGGGACCAAATATTTTCACTTATTGGGAATGTTAATTACTATGGAAAAAATGACCTGAAGTGCATCATTGTGTTAGAAGCAAAATGGCCATGGACATGTATAATTTTTGCAAAAATACAGTTGCAGAAGGTAAACACATAACACATTACCATCATAATTAAATTGATTAAAAATGTATTCAGCTCAAGAAAAGTATTAAATATTGCTACAGCTATTTCCGTAAATTACACACCAGTATTTTTTCCAAACTATAACCATTATATGAACTTAATTCTTCTACTGATTTAAACAGGTAAACTTCTTCACATTCATTGTATGACCATTCATGACCTTCCCACCTTGGTAGACCTTTTTTTGGCATCCTATTGGCCTGTCCCAGCCCAAGTAACCGTTTTGTTTTAAGCTGAGTGATTCACTGAAACCATTTGTGCAGGATATGCTTGCTCTTGCAAAGTATTGTTTCAAGAAGTATAATTTTACAAACAAGGGTATTGACTAACAATTAAAAAACCCCTAAGTGCTACAGATTCAGTTTGCCAGAAAAGGAATTTAACAGAGCAGTCCTCAATAAAGTAGCATAAAGGAGTATTATCATAACCTACTTTCTAGAAGCACAGAAGTAAAAAAAATCTTTCCATTTATGTCAATAAAGGTGTGTTGCCTACATGATAAGAACATATACAAACACTGTTCGGACCTTTTTGTTTGCTTAAAAAGAAGCAGGACCTTCAGTCATTTTTGTAGGGAACTAAATTATCTGGGAGTATATTTACTTTCTTATATTGACAACTTGGAGATCAGCACACACTGGGGCTGTCATTTTGCCCTCACTGAGGCTCTTACATCTGGTAATATGAACTGTCACAACCACTGGGCATAAAGAAGTTCTTTGGATGCTTTGGTAGAAATATCACATAATTTATCACATTGAACGGACATTTACTCTAAGAGTACTCAGACTTTAAACTCTTGAATACACGTGGCATTCATTTTGTAATAATTCCTAAAGAATTACTAGACTATTCTGAGTGGCAGCTGCCTTCTTAAAATGGAGGATCTCTCACATTCATTTTATACTGAGAAAAACCATGGGTACGCAAGATAAAATTGCTTTTCAAACCCTTCTGGTCATCTCAAAAAGGCAGACATTTCAGGAATAGATTTGCATGGGAACAGTGATTTTTATTAAATCTAAAACAGTATAAAGGCAGTCTTAGAGAATACCATGAGGAAGTCATATAAATACATAGGCATATACAATAAAAATGGGGAAAATTAAATTCATATAAATATAACCCAGAAAATTAACATAAAATTTGAGACAAATACATAAGGAAATGGGCAAATATGTGAGGCATTTTTAGTTTTACAATTAGGGAGAGTAATCTCAGACCATTTGGCAGGTCAGGACAAGCATGGGTTGGTAGCATGCACCCAAAGGCCAGGACTGGATTTTTCCCCCTCTCTGGCACCACAGGAGTGACCAATAGAGGACAGTGTCCCCTGAGGAAGAAGGTCCAAATCTGCTCCTGGAGATGGAAACCTGGGCTGGAGGAGTAGGAAGAGCCCCATTGCAAAGACGGGCTGCTGAGCAGAAACATTTGGGAGAGGAAAGGGAACAAGCAGCAGCCTCACAGGCATTTTAAAGGGACCATGTGCCCCATGTGGGGAGGTGAGATCCCTTTGGCAGACTCATGTTCTGCTCTCCCCCAGCTACCCCACTGTCCCAATCCCTTCTCTAGCTGGCCCTCAGCACCTCACATGGCTGGGGAGATCTTGCCCAGGTGGGTGAGAAGCTTCAGGCTGTCCTTGTTGACTTTGCTGTGCTGGGAGCAAAGGGAGAATGGTGCTACAAGGCAGCTGTGGTGCAGTTGCAGGGTTGAGCAGGGAGGCTCAGAGTAACAGGGCAGACCTGTGGCACTGAGAGTGCTCCTCCTGCCCACTCCAGAAGTTCCATACAGGGGCATGTTCCTTTTCTGATTTCTGTGCTCTCCTGACTAACGCTTTGCAGGATGTGTGCAGCTTGGTCAGCTGTGAGTAGAAGGGATGCGGTTTTGCAGACTGGTCCTGGCTTTTGCCAGTATCCTCCTTCCTTTGGCACAGTCATCATGGGAGAGGTGGTGGTGGAGGAGGAGGAGCAGAACTTTCTTTCTACCAGGAGGTAGCAGATTGCCTGCTAGTAGCATGGCACAAATGGGTGAGGAAAATGAAAGGAGGAGTGTGGTGGT
The DNA here is from genome assembly GCF_964273445.1 of Streptopelia decaocto. Lineage (NCBI taxonomy): Eukaryota > Metazoa > Chordata > Aves > Columbiformes > Columbidae > Streptopelia > Streptopelia decaocto. The sequence continues at coordinate 17,127,223 of NC_138657.1, read as the reverse complement.
TCCTCCTCCTTTCTTAGTGAAGTCTCACCTTGGGATGCAATGAATAAAACAGGTGCAGGAACAAAGGCCCATGTTAAAGTCTCCATGCTGTTCCCCTGCAGGTGATTTCTTTCCTCTTTGTGGCATTTCTTGTAATTTTCCTTGCAGCTCACCTGGGGAAAGTCATCTGGAGAGTGTTCAGCACAGTACCCATGAGCTGAGAGCAGTCTTGTGGAGCCACTGAGGCTGCCCAGAGAACTGTTTGTTTTTGAGAACCTGGGTGAAGGAGGGAAGATCTCCAAGGATGCTCCTCCATGGACCTTTCATAGCAAGGGTTCTCCAGCTGCATCAGCCATCTGTTTTTTCTTGCTTCTGGTGCTGTGGAGTTGCGATTTTTGGTGTGGGAATTGTTTGGCCTGCACTTTGGCCACCCATGGTCCCTGTCTCTGAAGAAGCAGCCCCATTCCTGCTCTGCATGGGGAGAAAGATAGCAGGTTCTGTATAACGTAGCCATTCTTTATGTTATCCAACAGGGAAATCCTCATCTTGTCAGCATTTACCTAGTAACAAATGAACTATATGGGTTATGTTTTGCAGGACATTGCTCCTTCCCAGTGCCATTGCATTCTTCCACAGGTGGGATAAGAGGCTGAGAAGGTGAGTGGAAAACTCTGGCATTCGGGTCAGCTCAGAGATCTGCAAAGAGTGGTGCAAAGTCCAGCTGGCAGAGAGAAAGCTGAGCGGTAGCGCTGGCTCTCTGAGCGCTCGCCCGGGAGCCAGTGCCTCTGCACCCCCAAGCCATGCTGGGGCCCTGTGCCAGGTGCCATATGCCGTGTCCCATGGGCAGGGCTCAGCACCCCTACTGAAGCCCCAGGAAATGGGAATGGAGGGTGGATGGAGGTTTTTGCTCTCACCTGATCCAATAGCTGCTTTCAGGCAGTGTTTCTTCTCTTGGAATCTTTTCTGCTGCAGAGAATAATCGTAGAACCATAGAATAGTTTGGGTTGCAAGGGACTTTCAAAGGTCACCTAGTCCAACCCCCCTGCAATAAGCAGGGACATCTTCAACTACATCTGGTTGCTCAGAGCCCTGTCAGCCTGGCCTGGAATGTCTCCAAGTATGGGGCATCTACCACTTCTCTGGGTAACCTGTGCCAGTATTTTACCACCCCCATTGTAAAAAATTTCTGCCTCATGTCTAGCATGAATCTCCCTTCAGCTTAAAACCATCACCTCTTGTCCTACTATAACAGGCCCTTCTAAAAAGCCTGTCCCCATCTTTCTTATAGGCCCCTTTTAAGTACTGAAAGGCCTTTTAAGTACTGAAGGCTCCCCAGAGCCTTCTCTTCTCCAGGCTGAACAACACCAACTCTCTCAGCAATATGGGACCCTGTTTGCTTCCCTCAACAGGCTGGAGAAATGGGCTGACAGGAACCTCAGAGCATTGATTTAACATGTCAATTGATTTAACAAGTCAATGCAAAATCCTGCCCCTGGGACACAAAGTTGTGCAGCAGGACAGGTTGAGGCTGACCAGCTGGAAGAAGCTCTGGAGGAAACATCCTGGGTCCTGTGGACAACACCATCATGTGGCAGCAGTGCATCTGGACAGCAAAGAAGGTCCCCACATGCATGAGCAAGGCTGCAGGCAGAAGCCCAGGGAAGTGATCCTGCCCTGTGGTTTGGCACTGGTGAGACTGCTCCTGGAATGCCATCTCCTAGATTGGGCTCCTAGCACAGGACAGACACTGATGCATGGGAGCGAGTCCATGCACGGGAGGGTCACCACAATTGCAGGGGAATGCCAGCCACATGCAGTGAGAGCATGTTGGGTACCTGCTACTTGCCTTCCTCACTCTCTGTAGGATCATGAACTCTAGAAGAAAGCCTAGGTACTACAGTTTGGGTGGTCCCTGACTATCGCCTCTCCAGTCACTCCTGCCTTAGGGGAGGCAGCAGGTCCAGACCTCCACAACCCCTGCATGGCCTAGCCAGTAGCAGTGTTAAGATGTCAGCCCTGACCCCTCCACTTGAGGCATCTATCCAGCATCTATCAGGCAGGACACTCTTCCAAGGACATCCATACTGAAGGATGTGGACTGCTTCCTCCTCCACGTGCTTCAGAAAGGTTTGTTCTCACCATCACCCTCATCGGCTGCCATGCTAGGCTCCCTGCAGGGGACTTCACCCTCCTTGTCCCACCTCCAAAATGAAACTCCCAAGTGTTCATAGCCAGTTTCTCACCTCTGCACCAGAAGCTCCCCACATGACTGAGCCCACCATCTGCAGTGTGCAGGGAGTTTTGTCCCAGGGCCCTGACACAGCTCTAACCCCAGTGCCCCACAGCAGGGCACCATGGCACCCTTGGGACTTCTCCCCCATTAATCCACCTACCCAGGCTGTTTGAGGTCTGTTGGCCTGCAGCCAGGCATCCAGGGCTGTGTATGGAGGTGTGGATGGCTATGGGTGTTTCCACACAAATCCTGCACATTCCTCCCCCAACTACCCTAACACCTCTAAAAGTCTTCTCTGCCTGTGAAGGTAATACAGGCAGTAAGTATCTGGGGCCACAAACAGCCTTCTGTGTGCAAGGGGCAGGTTGCTTCAGGACAAGGTGATGTCCTAAGCTCACCATCTCCCTGCAGGTTCAAGGCATGACACTCTGGCACAGGAGACGGTGTCCTACATTTTTCCTTGCATTCTTCTGCAAGACCAGGACAAAACACACTGAACCCAGGCAAGTCCACCATACTCCATATCTCCCTGTGAGCTCCGAGCAGGTCAGCATGTGTCAGTATGAGATCATCCCACATGACCTTGCCCCTGGGGACCTCTGGGGAACCTCGACACCTACAGAGACCTCCCCTCCTGGCTTCCCTGGCTGCTTCCAGCTGCCATGAGCCACCAGTGCCCCCTTCCCAGGCACGTGCGCTCCCGTGATGGCTGCTCACAGCCCATCGCACATTGCACAGGACTTTACGTGCCTGTGTGCTTCCACAGGGCCCCCACGGCTGGGCCAGAGGGGCAGGGGTGCCATGTCCCTGGAGGGCCAGATGGCTGTGCCTGTGAAGGCACCAATGTCATTCAGGTAGGTAGAATGAGCCAGGAGCCCCCCAGGCTCCGGCTGCTCCTCATAGCAGGGTCCTTCATGGGGCTGCCATACCTGGGCACATGGTGCAAGGAATTCCTCCTGGGCCATATGTTGGACACTGCCAGCGCCCTTGCAGGTCTCCTGCACCTCTCAGGCTGCCCAGGGTCCACAACATGTTTCTGCCCCATGTGGCCTTTGAGGGGGCCTGTGAAAGCACATCACTCTGCTCCAGACTAACAGCCAGGTTCCTCTGTTCCAGGCTTTTTATTTTCACAACAGACTGTCTCCTCATGCCTGGCCGATGCTGTTCATTTCCTTTACCTTCCCATGAACCTGCACTCGATAAATGCAGGTGTAGCGTGACTTCCCCCAGTTGCTCTGTATGAGAAGCCTGATGCGCTGAAAGGCTCTGGGAAGCTCACTCTGCAAAGCAAACACGGCAAAAAGCCAGGTCAGTGCCAGGGCGGCAGGAGCGGCAGGAGGCCCCGCATGTCGTCCCCTGCCAGCCTGGCTCTTGCAGCTCCCGCCCTGGCTGAAGGGACATCATCTCTGCCCTGCCCTTCCCCTGACCAGGCCCCCTGTGCCTCCGCAGAGCAAACGCCCAGCCTCAGAGAGCAGGCCGGGCCTTCTGGAAACCTGAGGCTTGCTGGGCCTGGGGGGGAAATGGAGCCTGGGGAAAGTCCTGCTGCTGGGGCAACGCGCTGGGTATCGTGGCTGCCACCGCCTGTCTGGCTGGGGCTCAGTGCCTGTCCCACCACCCCTTCCCTTTGCTGGGGCGTCTGTGCTGGCAGAGCGTCCAGGGAGCGCTCCTGCACATGGGCTGTGGCAGCACCCAGCAGCTCCTCCGCCTCCTCCCCAGCACAGCCCAGGCCTGGGAACACTGGCCGCCCTGCCCCGTGTGCGGAGCATCCCTGTGGTGCTGCCTGTTGGCTGTTGCCACCTGACCCTTGGGTTTCAGGGCAGCACACGGCACAGGTGGGGTGGCACGGCCCCGGCTGCCTCTGCCAGGAGCAGTAGGCATAGGCAGGAGCTCTGGGGACCTGCGTGGCCGTGGGGCCGGCCTGAGTCTCGGTCTACTTCTGCTGCCCTTGCTGAATGCTGCCCAGCCCTCCAAAGCCCGCCACATCTCTCTTGGCCAGGGTTGAGCCCCTGCCCTGGCAGGGACCATCCACGCCCCTCCTGCCACTGAATTGCTGGCCAACCTGCATTTCTGCCCTGGCCTCGTGCCCTAACACACATCCCGCACCTGCAGAGGGAAGGTCTGGGCTGGCGCTTTCTTGATGTCGTAGCTGAATGTCCCCAGCAGAGTCTCCTCTTTTCCTTGCTCATCCAGTCCCTGGCAGGTGAAGCACAGGGGAGCAGGTCAGGCTCAGATCGGCCATGAGGCAACACCATGCGAGATCCGGGCCCCCGACCCCTCTTCTCTCCCACGGCTCCAGCGCAGCCTGGAACAGGATGCGGTAGGGCCGAGGCGTTGGGCCAAAGCCCACGGAGCAAGTCTTCAGATGGGAGGACACCACCCTGGACATCCCCTGAAATGTCCCCTTAGAGCACAGCCCTGCTTGGGAGAGACCAGGAATCTCTGCAGAGATTCAGAGCGACCTGCAAGTCCCCCTTCGGGCTTCTGTCCAGCACCAGGTCCCAGCCCCAGGTGCCCAGCAGAGACTTACAGAGACGGTGAAATCTCGAGGGGCACTGCTGGTGTCCCCGAGTGCAGAGGACTTCTCCAAGGGGTGCTGCACAGTGATCGCGGTTGGTTGGACTTGTGCGGGCAACGTAATGACCACTTGGCTCCCCGACGCTTGGAAGGGCCAGCAGTAGCCTGGGGAAATGTCCAGCTGAAAGCAGAGGGCAATGGCAGCGGTTGGTGAAGGGAACGGCAATGCCATGTCTTCACAAAAGGAGTGCAACAGACAGGTTTAACCCATCAGTTAACAGGGAATGTTGCTGGGGGAGTATGAAAGGCAGTTGGGAAAGTTTGTAGCCTCCAGGTACCTCAGCCAGTGGGGAAAGGAGGACGGTTCACCTGCGGCCAGTGATTAGATAAACAGAGGACTGTGTCTCCCCACGGTTTTGAGCGTCCCCATAGGGACTCCTATGGACTCCCCCTTTCTTCAAATAAAGTTTCATTTTTGGTTTAGTCCTCTGTCTCCTCTTTGAACATTAACCACTAGCGAATCCCATTTCCGTACAGCGGTGAGGGCCTGACATGGCCTGTGCTGCTACCAGTGCAGCCAGAGCGCTGGCGCACAGAGCCTGTGGACGATATTTGTGCTCCTGATCAGTGGTGTGTTGGGAAACAGACAGAAGCGTCCGGCCGTCTTCCCAGCTGGGGAAAGAGGACTCGCCCAATTCCCCAGGGGAGGAAGAGAGTCTTTGTGAGGCACCTGATACATCACACCTGAGTCAGACCTATGAACAAAGCTCTGTTTGCGCAGCAGCTCCTCATCTTCCCCTACCCCCACCTCGCCACATCTAAAAAAGGACAATCAGGGCTGCGGAGGCAACTGGGGTCACTAAGGAGAATGATAGAATCACTGAGGTTGGAAAAGACCCCTAGGATCAGCAAGTTCAATCTTTAACATACCACTGCCAAGTCTACCGCTAAACCATGCCCCTAAACCATCTGCACACCTTTTAAGCACCTCCAGGGACAGGCACTCAACCACTTCCCTGGGCAGCCTGTTCTGGTGCTTGATAACCCTTCCAGTGAAGAATTTTTTCCTAATATCCAATCTAGACCGACCGTGATGTCACTTGAGGCCGTTTCCTCTCGTCCTGTTTCTTGCTACTTAAGAGACCAACATCCTCCATGCTACAACCTCCTTTCAGGTAGTTGTAGACAGCGATAAGGTCTCCCCTCAGCCTCCTTTTCTCCAGGCCAAACAGCCCCAGTTCCCTCAGCAACTCCTCATCAGACTTGTGCTCCAGACCCCTCACCAGCTTCATTGCCCTTCTCTGAACTCTCTCCAGCAACTCCATGTCCTTCGTGTACTGAGGTGCCCAAAACTGAATACAGGATTCGAGGTGGGGCCTCACCAGCAGCAAGTCACTTCTCCAGTCCTGCTGACCACGCTATTCCTGATACAAGCCAGGATGCTCCTGGCGTTTTTGGCCGCCTGGGCACATTGCTGGCTCATGTTCAGCTGGCTGTCAATCAACACCCCCAGGTCCCTTTCCTCCAGGCACTTTCCAGCCACTCTTCCCTGAGCCTGTAGCGCTGCCTGGGGTTGTTGTGACCCAAGTACAGGACCCGGCACTTGGCCTTGTCGAACCTTATAATAATTGGTCTCAGCTCAACTTTGCGGCCAGTCCAGATCCCTCTGTATGGCCTTCCTACCCTCCAGCAGACCAACACTTCCACCCAACTTGGTGTCATCTGCAAACTTACTGAGGGTGCACTCAGTGTCTCATTCAAATCACCCAGATCTGAGAAGTTCCTTCACCTGGCGGTGACCAGGTAAAGTGGTCAGGAAGCAGCAGCTCGGCTCAGCTCAGCTCCATTCATCCCTTTCCTGGGGGAAACTGCTGGTTCCTAGCAAGCCAAGCTCCCTGTGAGATCTCAGGTATCTGGCACCTGAGCAGTGCCACGGGCTTCAGCAACACCACTGGCCTGAGGGCGGACACCCTGGGGCTGGCCCTCAGCCTTTGCAGGAGGAACAAAACAGGCACCGATGATTTCTGCTCCCATACCTGCACAAAGGTCTCCAGAGGCCGCAGATCACAAAGGAACCAAAACAGCCTGCAGGGCCATGTAATGCTCCTGTGTGATCTCTGCAGGTCGACGGTGACCCCTGAAGGAAGAAGAGAGCAGCTGACTGTCAGGGGCCCCAGGCTGGTGGCTGGGGGGTATATCTAAGGCTGCCTGCCAGCACCATGCCCTCAAGGCAGATGCAGGCAAGGAAGGGATCCCCGTGGGATCCCCGTGCCCGGTGAGAGCGTCTCCCTCACGGCCGCACGAGGAGAAGGTTTGTGGGAGCTGGGAGCCTGCAAGCCCCATGGGAAGAGCAGGGGGCCCAAGCTGAGGCCACCCGATACACAGACAGCAAACGATGACCTGACTGCTGGCTTCTCAGTGCCCAGGAAAGCTCAGCGGAGAGGGAAAGCACAGAAGTGCTGGCAGGGGCATGGATGGGCACCTGTGAGGGGCCCGAGGGCAGGACAGGCACTCTGCCGCAGGCGTGCTCTTGGGCCCTGTGATTCCATCTCATCTGCCCTGCCTTGGAGGGCACCGTCTGCACCTCAGCCTCCTCTGGGGAGGGCTAAGCAGGAGCCCAGTGCAACGCGATCGCTCTGCCCACATCCACACCTGTGCTTTTCAGAGCCCAGGCAGACATCTGGACACTCTCTTCCACAGGCATGGCAGACATGGCCCTTCTCAAGTCCTCTATTTCCTGGGAAAGACAGAAATGAACACGGGAGCCAAACACGTCAGCGGGCTATTCAGTGTGACCACGGAGTCCTGGCACAGAGCCTCTGTTGAGCAGAGTCAGGGCTCGGGAAGAGCATTCCTGTCCGCAGCCATAGCGGGGGTAAGGGTCTGGGCACCACGGCCTCGTCTCCACCTCCACGCTGCCCAGCTCAGCCTGGAGATGGGCTCAGACCTGCCAGGGCTGGATGCTCCTGGGAGGCCACTCGTGTCTCACTGCTCTCTGGGCTCAGGCCAGAACCACCAGAGGCCTCAGCAGCAGGACATCAGCAGTCCTCCACTGCCAGTTAAACTTGGCCAGAGGATGGAACTTTAGGGCAGAGCAGCAACACTTGGTGAAGGCTGGCTGGGTGGGCAGAGAAGGAAAACCCCACAGCATCCCCACAAGACACCCTGTGCGGGGCCCTCCTGCTCTGCACCCTCTTCCACAAAGCACGGCATCACCGTCTTCAGGGAGCTCATCTCAGCAGTCAGGCGGGTCAGATCCTTCTTCAGCTGTTGCACCTCCTGAGCTTGCTCCCTCAGCAGAGCGAGCGAGTTCCTGCAAATGCCGGCAGAGCAGATCTTGTCAGGGAGCTGCACAGCCCCTGCCAGAGCCTCCAGGCTCAGAGGCACAGAGCAGAGATACTGGGGCTCCAGGCCCCTTTCCTTGCCCTGCTTTGCAGGTGGCTCCCCTTCCCCTCCAGCTTATGCAACCGGCAAAGAGAGAGGGAAGGGCCTGAGCCTCCCTGCTACACATGGAGCACAAACAGCACGCGGCCAGGTCCTGCTCCCCCACCAGATGAGCAGCGAGCCAGGAGAGGGCTCTTACCGCAGGGACTTCAGCTCGCCCACAGGCTTCTCCAGCAGCACCTGAAAAGGAGAGGCTCTCTGCTTGAGTCCCAGAGCTGCTGGGCTTTCCAGAGCCCAAGGAAGCTCTAGGGAGGCACCGCAGAAGCTGCTGCTGCTGCTTTGGCTTGTGGTCTGGAGCCGCATGATTCGGCACTTTACCCAACCACCGCCAGCAGCGCTCCTCTGCGGGACTTTCTTGTCCCACAGGAACGTTCACCGACCTGAGGCACATCCTTTGCCCACAGCATCCACATTGGCAGCGAAGTTCCGCAGAAGGCACCAGCTGTAATTCACATCACCGAGAGTGTTTTTACTAGCGTTTCTAATGACCTCTCCAGTCTTGCCATCTCCTCCCACACCAGGGAGGCAAGAGGTCTGCCGAGAGGTTTTCTCACTGCTGTAGTGAGCACCAAGAGCTGGCTCCATGGGCTGTGAGACAGACACCTCTCGGTCCCTCCCCCCGCACAGCACCGCCGAGGACCCTCCCTTCAGCTGAGCTCCACGTCCCCAGCAATGCTCAGCTCTGGCCCTGCCTGTCACCGTCTCTGCTTCCTCTATCTGCACAGCAGCGCAGGAGCTGAGCCTGTCCCGACGTGGGCTGGCAACCTGGCACTGGTTTCCGTGAAGGAGCAGGACCTTCTTCAACCTCCCCTTCACGGCAGCGCAGGCTGTTCCCTCCCGCTGCCTCTGCCCATCTGCCTCTCTCACACACCCCCCCATCATGCCAGCCAGGCTGGAAGTCCATACAGCCTCCCCTTGCACGCTTGTGGGCTAAGCAAGTGCTTCCCTCGGGCCGTGGCAGCTTCTGCACAGCCTGTCCACAAAGGAAAGCTGCGCAACAGCAGGGACGTCTCCCTCAAAGGGTCCTGCCGGCTGTGTATCCTGGCACTGGGGGTGTCTGCAGTGGCCCTTGGGCTGACTGGGGTCTGTGTGTGCGGAGCTCCTGGAGCTGCAGAGGCGGCAGGCTGGAAGGTCCCCACAGGCGTTCCAGCGCCTCTCCCTCACGCTGAGGCTTGCAGCCCCTGCATCTGTGCTGCCTCGAGCAGCGGGTGAATATTCACCAGTAGCAGCTACACAGATGAAGCAGAAGAACATCAAGAGCCCGCTCCTGGTCTGGACCATCTCCTTCCTGAAAAAGAGGGAGTCCTGGTGATACTGGTGCTCAGGGACTGGGGCAGACTCTGCCTGGGACATTCTCACTGGCAAGCTGAGAAGCACCAATTCTGGAGGTCAGCTTGCTGACACAAAAGCTGACTGAGCAGCCCCTTTCAAAAGGAGCACAGTTTCTATCTGCCCATTCTTCCCCAAGCCAGAGGCTGGTCGAGGCCACGGCAAAGCCTTTTGCAGAGGCTCAGCCCTCACCCTGAGCGCTCCGCTGCACCCTCCTGGTGCACCTACCTGGCAGCGGAGGTTTCAGACACTGACACGTGTGCCGAGTGGCGCTGCCGAAGGATTTTGCTCTCCTTGCTTTCCAAGCAGCTGCCCAGCCCTGGCAGCACCTGACCTGCTGCCAGCAGGAGCCACGCTCACCTGGTGCAGAGAACCACCAGCCTCCCCCTGACTTAGCAACACCCCCTTCCATGTCCGCACTGGACACGTGCTGTACTCACACGGTAGAGACGCAGGTGCTGAGGTACCGCTGAAGGGACACCAGGGCCAGTGCCAGGCTGCCAGAAACAATCAAGACCAAGCCTGGCAAAGAAACCAGAGAAAAGCCTGAGGACCCTTCCAGAGGACACCTAGTGGGACACAGGTCAGACCCTCGGGGAGGTGGGCGCTGGTCCCACGTGCTCCCTGTCCAGGGCAGTGGCAAGGGCAGGGCCAAGGCTTTCCCCTGGGCAGGGGGCAGCTGGGGGCAGCCCTGGGAGCAAAGGACCGAGGGCTGGGCAGGATCCCCTCGCAGGCACGGCACTGATGGCTTATCCAGGGAAGGAGGTGGCACGAGGCTTTGGCCTCCGGGCTCCCACCAGGTGGGTGTAGCCCATGGTGGCCAGAGGATCCCGCAAGGACATGGAAACAGCCCTCAGCTGTGTCACAGATGTGTAGCTGAGATGGCCCCTGGCCTTCCTCAGAGGAGGATGGCGCTGGCTCTGCAGGGCTGTTGGGCCAAGCCCCAAATGTGGGGTGACAGGCAGCCTCTTCTCCTCAGCCCTCGCTGGCACATGCAGCACCAGGCCCCAGCATAGCCAGGGGAGGCAGGAGGGAATGGGAGATGCTCGGGCGTCTTTCCTGAGAAAGCCGTCCAGCCTGTGGTCAGAGGCCAGTGGCCTGTGAGAGCTCACCCTTCCCTTCTGATTCAAGATCCCGGCAAATACCCAGAGCAGGGCTGCCCAGAGCAGGGCAGCCGGCAGTGCCCTCCCCAGTGGGCTCCAGCCAGCACCATCTCCTCCACCTCTGGTGCAGAGGGAGCTCTGCGGTTGCATCCCGGGGGACTATGCAGAACGAAGCAGTGTTGAACTTACTCTCATCTTCTTGAGACCTGGCCCTACAGCAGGCAGGTTCTTGCTGGCTCATGCCCTGGGCCACTTGAGAATGGGTGAACCTGGGGGAGGAAAGAGGTAGAGCCCTGTTGTGCAGTCTGCATGCCACGCGATCTGAGGCGGGCAGGAACTGCCAGCACAAAGGATCTGGACTGAAGACAGGCCTTGTGAATCACGGAATCACGGAACGGCTGCGCGTGGAAAGGACCTCTGGGGATCAGCTAGTCCAAGCCACCTGCTAAAGCAGGTTCAGCTAGAGCAGACCACACAGGAATGTGTCCAGCAGGGTTTTGAATGTCTCCAGAGAAGGAGACTCCACAACCTCTCTGGACAGTGCTCTGTCACCCTCGAGGTACGGACATTTCTCCTCCTGTTTAGGTGGAACCTCCTGTGCTTCAGTCTGTGCCTCTGGCCCCTCATCCTACTGCTGGGCACCACTGAAAAGAGTCTGGTGCCATCGTTTTGACACCCACCCTTGAGATATTTATAAGCATTGATAAGATCCCCTCTCAGGCTTCTCTTCTCCAGGCTGAACAGACCCAACTCTCTTGCTCTTTCCTCATAAGAAAGACTCTCCCTAATAGTCTTCGTAGCCCACCGCTGGACTCCCTCCAGTAATTCCTTGTCTGTCTTAAACAGGGGCGCCCTGAACTGGACACACGGCTCCAGATACAGCCTCACCAGGGCCGAACAGAGGGGCAGGGTAACCTCCCCCGACCTGCTGGTCACACTTTTACCAATCCACCACTCGTACCATTTGCCTTCTTGGCCACAAAGGCACATTGCCGACTCGCGGTCGACCTGTTGCCAACCAGAACTCCCAGGTCCCTCTCCACAATGCTGATTTCCAGCAGGCCAGCCCTTGCCAGGCTCCCGGGACACGGCCCCATCGTTGCGGGAAAGGGAAGCAGCAGAAAGGCGGCACAGCCACCTCCACCCCGTCCTGCTCTGCCCACCAGGCCCGGCTGCACCACCCTGCCCTTGAGTGGGCAGCCCAGCAGCCCCACGGCATTCAGCGAGGGGGCACAGGCTGCCCTCCTCCAAAGCGCCCTCTTCTTCCTGAGGCCCCTGCAGCACGTGACAGAGGGCCAGAGCCCTCCCCAAAATGCCCTCGGGCCCGCTCTCCCCAGCAGAGACCAGGCGAGGAGAAGGCAGAGCTCTCCCGCAGCTCTGCTGGAGGTTGCCCAGACAAACCCGCACAGTGCCAGCAACCCAGAGACAGCTCGTGCAGGGAAGCAGCAGGATGTCCCCGGTCGCCCTGGCCAGGACCCTGAGCCGGCGCCAGCAGCAGCACCGCAGGGCTGGGCCCCGGGCGTCAGAAGGGCTTTCAGCCAGTTTCCCCGGCCCCACAGCTGCTGCTCCGCGTATGGCCCTTGTCAGCTTCCCCTGCATCCCCCACCAGCCCTGCCTAAGTCTCTGCCTGTGCTACCCCCCAGCTGAGGCCCCCAGAACCCTCCCAGTCACATACCTCTCCCCCATGTCACTGCCAGCTCCCCTCCCTGACGGGGCTCTCAATGCCCCCCGTGAGTTCGGGGGAGCCTTTCTCCTCCTCATGTTGGGGAGAAAGCAACAGCCCCTCCTTCAGCCGCAGGCGTTCTGCCTGCGCAGGGCACAGCCGCTGATGCAGAAGCTCCAAGCCGCTCCCTGCAGAAGCACTCCTGCCACAGGCACACAGCCACCAGGACAGGAGCTGCGCCCAGCCCGACAGGCACGGCACAGAGCGCCAGGGGGCTGCCCAAGGCCTGACCACACCGGTGCCCTCCTGCTATGAGGTCATGGCCGTGACGTCACAGACGGGGCCGCAAGGGAGCTGGAGATGGGGAGAGACCCTGCAGTTCTCCTGGCACTGCCCATCCACAGCAGTTCCCGAGACTGTTCAGGAGACAGACGGGTCGGGGCTCCAGAGAGGCCCCCGACAGAAGGTGGGTGAGGAAAAGGGATCGAAAAGCTGCCGGTTCTTACAGGTAGACCTGGGGGGGTTAAAAGAACCAAAGGCTGGACGATAAGACCGAAAAGGACTAGGGGTCCTCTGCACGTCTAGCATGTAGGAAACAATTTACCTTACACATCTAACAGGCCCAGACAGGATCTCTCAGCAAAGCGTGTTTTAATAGTGATTTTGCAGGATCGGGTGTTCTACCTAAGAGTAAGCCCACATAGTAGGGCAAAAAGCCCCTGCTTATATCCCCGTCAAATCCCGGCCTCAAATTCTCTCCCCTCTTCCCCCTCGGTGGGGTACTTCAGGGCTTACAGACTACCCAATGCCTGCCTCAGTTTACCTGTCTCATTCATCTATTCTAACAACTCACTCCCCTTACGGATTTATTTAAAATATGGGTTCCTGGCTCTCTGGTTACCCTTCCCCCTAACTTAACTTTTTCAATCCAGGAATCAGTTTGCATTCCAGAATTAGTTCGAAGAGACTTGGTTTTACATTAAGGATTCATAGTCTGAATGTCTCTCAGTCCCTCCCCCTGGTTGGGGTCAGATGTCAGGTCCCCAGTTCTGTAAAAACGACACTCCTTCGTTAGATGTTCCTTACAATTTTCCTCTTCTCCTTCTTTTCGCTTTTGTTGGCTTTGCATTATCTTATGACACAGTCTAGGAGGTGGCTTCAAGCCTGGACACCATGGTTTCACATTTTTCTTCAGGAGCTATTAATCCAGTGTTGCTTCTTTCTTCTTGTTCTTTTAGCAGCATCACTTTATCAGAGTACAGCGGTGGCCCTAAAGGAGTTTGCTTTGCTAGAGCTGACTCGATAAGCCATTGAACAAGTTGTCGGACACACAGCAAGATGCAGCATCCTACTGCAGTTAGCACTCCTGCTCCTACGATTAAAGAAGTAAAACTAGATACTATAATTTCTTTTGGAAATTTCCGTTTTCCAAACCAAGATTCTAACCATCCTGTGAGTGGACTGTCTATTCCTGAAGTCTCAGACAATTCTTCTATTCAAGTTGTGAGCCCTTGTGAAGCTCTCGTTAGAGTATTGTTTGGGCAAAGGTACAACACCTATCTCCTAACACAACGCATACACCACCTTTCTCTGCTAACATCGTACCTAGGACCATCCCATTTTGCCACTAGTAGCATCTAAGTGTTCAGCAATTCCCTTAACTGCTTCTCTAGCATAATTTATAAACCATTGTTGGTTTTAAGAGATGTAATTTATCCAATCTACATTCTTGTTTATAGTTACCCACCAGAATAAAAAGGATTCAAAAACTGCCGCTACTTGATTTCTTGCTTTGTGTTCATTAGGGACCCCTCCGGGAGCCCCAGCTGAATCAAGATAAACTCTGTCATCACCTTTGTCCGTTGCCCTGATGACTTGTGGTTTCCAAATGCCAGAGTAAAAGGAATTGCCAATTGAACAATTCTCTGTAGATCTCGATGCAGATTCTTCTCTTTGTGCCACAGTCAGATTGAAAATGGAAAATGATTTACAAATATGAGAATGGGTTTTTCTTAGTGTCCAACCAAAATGCAGCATTCAAACAAGACCAGAAGCAGTTGGAGAATTGATTCGAAAAGGAAGATCTCAAATAATAGAAATTAGCGGTCAAGAGCCAGGCGATATTAGTATTCCAATAAATGGAGCCGATTTAGAATGGTGGTTGAGAAATTCGGTGCCTATTCAGGATGCATTATTAGGATTTACAGGCAAGGCACATTCACGACAACCAAAAGGAAAGCTATGGCAATTCCTCAGAACAAATCAGTGGTTAGAGAGAAGTAAAAGCAAAACCTGTTGAAGGGCTTACAGTATATACAGATGCAGGAAAACTAAGGCACCAGGCAGCATGTGTTTGGCAAGAGAATAGTCCATGGAAACAGCATCTCATTGAAGGTTCAAAAGAAGATTCATTACAGTCTTTAGAGCTTACAGCGGTAATATGGGCCTTAAAAAATTGCCTGAGGTCTGCTTTAATCATATTGAGCTCATGTCTCTGTCCGCTCCGGGTTGCCCGTCGCTCTCAAAGAGACCGTGCCAAATTCTTCATTCTCCACAAACAATGTCACAGGCACCTTCCCAGTGCGGGGGGTAAAGTGGAATGAAGCATTCTCTTCCCACAGCACCACCAAAGATCTGCTCAGGGAACATTTAAAGAGGTAGAATTGCTTTCATGAGGACCAACTTCACATGTCTCTACATACCTATTCATATTTCCTAGGAACCTGGTATTATTCCTGCCCTGTCGTGAGAGACAGGCAGTATGATTTCCAATTATTCCCAAAAATGCCAGGGGAATTCTGAGATCTTTCCCCCGTGAGGCTGGCAAGAGTAGGGAGAAAGTATGACATGACTTATTTCCCCATGCCGTCGAGTCTCGGTATAAGGCTAAAAGTGCACTCCATCCCCTGCCGATTTCCACTCCATCCCAGAGGGAAAGGTACCACCTGGGCCACAGACCTTCCGGGTGCACACACATAGCAATTGCTCGTGTTTAGGCTTTGCGCCGTATATTTGGCCTGTTGGGGAGTGGCTTAAAGATAAAGGACATGAATCCATGGAGCAGCTGCACGACCAGAGTTTGTTCTAATAAGAGTTTTGTTCTAATGTTTGTTCTAATCAGAGTTTTGTTCTGATAAGTTAGCAGTTTGACATGATTTAGGAGCTTAGCATAACTAGGCCTCAATAGGCCCCACTAGAAACTGCTGATCATGAGGGAACGGCAAGGACACTGTGACCTTGACAAGTATCGTAAAAAACTTTGGGAGAGTAAAAGCTGAAGAAGGCAGAACTTGCACAATTAGCTGACTGCAAGTAGGAGGGTCATGCAAATGTAGCCTTCAGATCTAAGCCAATCAGCAGGTGACAAGTATGCATAATTATTGTAACCTGTATAAATAGGTGTTGTTGACGGCAATAAAGTTGAACAATGTGTTATCACTCACATGGAGTTGCCTCGGCTTGTTCCTCCACCGCTCGCATCTGGCCCATTCTACCCAGGTATTTGTATCTCCATATCCTGTTCCTGCTTCAAAGATTTCTCTTACATCTGGTATTTCTACAACAGTGACCACTTTAGGGTCACTTGGCAGCACCCATGGCACCACTTTGAGTTTTTTGAATCGGTAATTTTGTTAATTCTTCATTACTATTGTTCTTTAACACTCACATTTTGAACCTTCCTAGGGCATCTTTGCCACTACTGTCTGTTCATGATTCGTAAACCCCACTTACTCAATCATCTGCTCTCTGTATTGTAATTAGCAATGGGCTGCACTGCAGAGACTCACATCCTGGGAGAGATTGTCCTTTAGGTAGCATAATTTTTCTTTTCAATTCTACAATGGTTCATCTCACTGTCCATCCCCTAAATTCTGTGGTCCAGAAAACACTGTACCGGGAGTGGCAACGAGAGACAGCAACAAAAGCTATGCACTTATTTAAATCATCCTTAGAGCAGCTCAGTTCCCCTGGACACATGTATTTGTTTTCATAACTCAATTCTCTTTGGCTCTGTAGATCCTCGCAATAAAGGATCTGGCAAGCTTCTACTTGAATTGTTAGGGAACCTTCAGTTTCAGTCATGTTAATGATGAGTAACCTATTTGTAAATTCTGCATAATACAGGATCAGTAATCCCCAGACATTCTATTTTATTTTTATCTCTGTAACTTCAGTCGAAGAGAGTGGTCAGTTGTCTGTACTTGCCAGTCGTCATTGTCCTTTGGAGGTTCAATTGTCCCTTTGATCCATGTGTAATGAATCCACCCCTTCTCAGCTGGTTGTACCCCTGTCTCGGTGGTCAACAGAACTTGAAACGCGCCTTCCCAATGTGGCTGAAGCTTCATTTCCTTACAGGATTTGACCAGGACCCGGTTTCCAGGCTGAAACTTGTGAGCTACAAACTAATGGCAGAGTTTGAGCTAGATGTCCCTGGTGCCTATGAGTAGATAGAAGACAACCTGTGTATACAGTGTTTGAGAAACATATCCTTAGTTTCAAACTGTGGGGTCCATTCGTCATTTCTGCCCAGGTATGGTACCCAAAGAGCATTTCACAAGGTGAAATTCCTATATGCTTGTGAGAAGCAGTTGTGATTCTCAACAAGGCTATAGGTAGACATCTAGTCCGGAATAACTTAGTTTCCAATACTAATTTTGACAATTGCCTCTGTAAGGTCTGGTTCATTCTTTCTGCTTTTCCAGATGAAAGGGGATGCCAGGGGGAATGAAAATCCCAAGCTATCTCCAAACTGTCCTTTACTCTTTGCAGTACCCTGGAGGTAAAATGTCCCCCTTGATCTGAGTCTGTATTTTTCACCATTCCCTATCTAGGAATAATTTGTTCTAGAAACACTTTTGCTACCACTGTTGCCACGGCAGTGCTCAGAGGGAGTGCTTCTACCCACCTGGTAATGTGATCTACCAACACTAGTAAATATTTAATTCGAACAACTGCAGGTAATTCTTTGAAATCAACTTAAATATGTTGAAAGGGTCATAAACTTGGACTCCGCCCTCCTGCAGGCTGCTTTCTAAGTGCCTTTTAATTTACTTTTTTAAAAACCACACATATTTCACAAATTTGCTTGGCTATAGTATAAATTCCAGTACACCCATATTTTCGTAATACTATGTCACACATTGCTTGTGTTCCCCAATGACTCCCCTGATGTAAAATTGCTAACACCTCCCTCATGGTTTGCTTAGTTAACATTTCTCTACCATCTGGGCATACCTATTTCCCATTCTGTTCCCTGGCTCCTAATTCTTGGAGGACATCTTTTCCTTTTTCATTGAAAACTGGAATTTCTTGCAGGGCCAGGACCTCAAGCATGAGGTAACTTATAGTTATTACTTCAGGTTTAAGGATGTTTCACCTGCTAACTGATTTCCCCTGGTGCAAAAGGAGTTTTCCATCTGATGTCCATTAACGTGTACTACAGCCACCTCTATTGGTGACATCTGGTTATGTAACCCTTGTCCAACTAGTTCTTCATGAAACAATTATTTCCCTTTGCTATTAATTAGACCTCGTTCTTCCCAGTTTTTCCCAATGGTGTGCACTACTCCAAATGCGTATCTAGAATCAGTATAAATGGTACCTTCTTTTCCTCCTAACATGCACAATGCCTGATTAAGAGCATACAGCTCGCATGTTTGAGCTGAGCAGTTGTTAGGCAACCTTCTCACTTCCCTTGTTTCACCACTCACACCTTCAATGATGGAACACCCGTTGTGTCTTTCCCCTGAATTACCCTTGAAGACCCGTCTATGAAGGGGTGCAGCCCTGCACGTAGGGGTATGTCTCTCAAATCAAGTCTTACTTTAGTTTGGTATTCTATCAAGTCTAAACAAACATGCTCTAAATCTTGATCTTCATTGTCACCTCTCCATAGGTAAAGTAGCAGGGCTCAGATATGATTCTGTTGTTAAGATCAAATAATCTTTTTCGATTAATAAAGCTTCATACTTCAAGATTCTTGAGTCAGCTAGCCAGTTCCCAGCCTTTTGGGTCAGGATCGGTTTTGTTTGATGGGGGTTGCTCACGACTCAAGTTTCTCCAAAGATTAACCCCCTGCTTTCTTCCACCAGAAACGCGGTTGCTGCTGCAGCTTACACACACTCCGGCCAACCTCGATACCCTGGGTCTAAAAGCTTTGGTAAGTGTGACACTGGTTGTCGCTTCCCCCCAGCCCACCTGCTGGTGTGACCGCACGGGAGGCAGAACAGGCCTCCACTCCGTGCAAGCATTGCTCAGCAAAACACCTCTGGATTGTCAACGCTGGTTTTAGCATAAATCCACAACACAGTCCCATACTAGCTACCATAAAGGAAATCAACTCCACCCCAGCCAAAACCAATACAAACTTCCAGGGAATACTATCTCTTTCAAATTTTCTCCCTGTGACCCCCCCCCACGCAAAAATGGTGTTTCCACACCCAGAGCCTGGAAAAGATCTCTAATAAATAATCTGGGGAATCTGTTATAAATTTCCAATCACTCACGGTTTAAGCAAACAAATCTTTTATTATGTCCACTTGATTAACAGAAGCATAAGCAAATCAGCTCCGAGTGCAGGCGGAGTGCCCTCTGCCAACATGCACACCTCATGTTTCTGATGAACTCTTTTTATTGCCTCAGCTAGTCCTTCTTGCATCAGACCCCGTGGCTGGTTGTTGCTAGGGCTATTCGCTCTTCCTCATTGGTGGTTAAAGAGTTTCTTCTTCCCCAGTGACCCCCCTCACAACAGTTTGCCCACCAACCAACTGTAACAATCTTTCTAAATTAAACAGGTGCCATGCCTTATTTGGTCAACATGAGTAGTTTCTGCAGCTTAGCAGAATTTCCCACTTAACCATCCTTCCTACCACGGATTATTGTCATATTTCTCATAAATCTTCCGCTAATATGAACCTTCCCCACACACTTCTAATTCCTGTTGTCACAAATAGGAGTTTGTTCAGAACTCTCTCTCTCCTTCCTCCTGCTACCCCTTTTATTACAACTGTACCTTATGTCTAAGATCTTTTTAAGGTGAAATTTAAAAGGGACAGGGCAGCTTCCGTATCTGCGAAGAACTCGACACCACAACCTCCTGCTGTACCATGTATATGCCCTTTTGTGATTTAAACAAGTTTCCCCGCATTAAATACATTAATCAGCTTGCATTCTGGAATTAGTTCGAAGATACTTTGTTTTACATTAAGGATTCAGAGCCTGAAGCCTCTCAGTCCTTCCCCCCACACTGGAGTCGGGCACCAGGTCCCCAGTTTTGTAAAAACAACATTCCTTCGTTCAACGTTCCTTACATGTGTATGTGGGATTTATGTTGCCGCCTGTGCAGCAACGTGCGCGGAGTCTGAGCCCCGGGGCGGCTTTGGGAGAACCTCTCAGCACTGGGAGGTTGTGCCTCCCTAAAGAAACAGTTGGGCACCACCCAGTGGCTCAGCCCAGCCCCACCCAGCCCCCAGTGACACTAAAGCTAAAACTGCAATGCAAGGGGGTTTAGCTTCTGACAGACTGTCTTCGGTTGTTCTTTTTTTTTCAATACAACAGTGCTCATAACAAGTGAAAAGAAGCCTCACTCCTGTGACCTATTGGAATATTTGTAGTCACAGTCATAATTATGGGAGGTTCTAAGAGTAAAGGGAAAAAGATGAATATGGGAGGGGATGGTCCAACAATACCTCCAGATAGCCCATCAGGGAGGATCATAACTAATGAACTTATGGTAAATTACTGTTATTTCACATGGCCAGAATACCACTTAGCTAAAGGATAGAGGTGGCCCCCTTTAGGCAGTGATATGTCAACATGTCAGTATTTGTGTCTACATTTAACAAACACTGAAAGGGGGATAATTAAACAAGAGTGTGGATGAATATGGTTAAAAGGGAAATTGGTAGGGAATGAAATAACAAATACAGTGGGATTCTGTATAACAAAGAAACAAAGTAGGGAGGCGAAACACAAAGGCATAAGGAAAGATGGGACATTCTCCATTAACAGAAATTTAAGAAGAGCAAAGGTAGGATCCTGCACCCGGGGAGGAACAACCCCAGGCACCAGTACAGGTCAGGGGCAGACCTGCTGGGAAACAGCACTACAGAGAAGGACCTGGGAGTTCTGGTCAATAACAGGTTGACCATGAATCAACTATGTTCAGGTCCCCAGGTGGGCACAAGGCAACAAGCACAGACTGAAGCATAGAAGATTCCACCTGAATATGAGAAAAACCTCCTTTAATTTGAGGGTTCCAGAGCACTGGAACAGGCTGTCCAGAGAGGTGATGGAGTCTCTTTCTCTGGAGACATTCAAGACCCGCCTGGACACATTCCTGTGCGATCTGCTCTGGTGAACTTGCTTTAGCAGGTGGGTTGGACTAGATGATCTCCAGAGGTCCCTTCCAACACCAACCATGTCTATACCCCATGTGGCCTTTGAGGGGGCCTGTGAAACCACATCGCTCTGCTCCAGACTAACAGCCAGGTTCCTCTACTCCAGGCTTTTTATTTTCACGACAGACTGTCTCCTCATGCCTGGCCGATGCTGTTCATTTCCTTTACCTTCCCATGAACCTGCACTCGATAAATGCAGGTGTAGCGTGACTTCCCCCAGTTGCTCTGTATGAGAAGCCTGATGCGCTGAAAGGCTCTGGGAAGCTCACTCTGCAAAGCAAACACGGCAAAAAGCCAGGTCAGTGCCAGGGCATCAGGAGCGGCAGGAGGCCCCGCATGTCGTCCCCTGCCAGCCTGGCTCTTGCAGCTCCCGCCCTGGCTGAAGGGACATCATCTCTGCCCTGCCCTTCCCCTGACCAGGCCCCCTGTGCCTCCGCAGAGCAAACGCCCAGCCTCAGAGAGCAGGCCGGGCCTTCTGGAAACCTGAGGCTTGCTGGGCCTGGGGGGGAAATGGAGCCTGGGGAAAGTCCTGCTGCTGGGGCAACGCGCTGGGTATCGTGGCTGCCACCGCCTGTCTGGCTGGGGCTCAGTGCCTGTCCCACCACCCCCTCCCCTTGCTGGGGCGTCTGTGCTGGCAGAGCGTCCAGGGAGCGCTCCTGCACATGGGCTGGGGCAGCACCCAGCAGCTCCTCCGCCTCCTCCCCAGCACAGCCCAGGCCTGGGAACACTGGCCGCCCTGCCCCGTGTGCGGAGCATCCCTGTGGTGCTGCCTGTTGGCTGTTGCCACCTGACCCTTGGGTTTCAGGGCAGCACACGGCACAGGTGGGGTGGCACGGCCCCGGCTGCCTCTGCCAGGAGCAGTAGGCATAGGCAGGAGCTCTGGGGACCTGCGTGGCCGTGGGGCCGGCCTGAGTCTCGGTCTACTTCTGCTGCCCTTGCTGAATGCTGCCCAGCCCTCCAAAGCCCGCCACATCTCTCTTGGCCAGGGTTGAGCCCCTGCCCTGGCAGGGACCATCCACGCCCCTCCTGCCACTGAATTGCTGGCCAACCTGCATTTCTGCCCTGGCCTCGTGCCCTAACACACATCCCGCACCTGCAGAGGGAAGGTCTGGGCCGGCGCTTTCTTGATGTCGTAGCTGAATGTCCCCAGCAGAGTCTCCTCTTTTCCTTGCTCATCCAGTCCCTGGCAGGTGAAGCACAGGGGAGCAGGTCAGGCTCAGATCGGCCATGAGGCAACACCATGCGAGATCCGGGCCCCTGACCCCTCTTCTCTCCCGCGGCTCCAGCGCAGCCTGGAACAGGATGCGGTAGGGCCGAGGCGTTGGGCCAAAGCCCACGGAGCAAGTCTTCAGATGGGAGGACACCACCCTGGACATCCCCTGAAATGTCCCCTTAGAGCACAGCCCTGCTTGGGAGAGACCAGGAATCTCTGCAGAGATTCAGAGCGACCTGCAAGTCCCCCTTCGGGCTTCTGTCCAGCACCAGGTCCCAGCCCCAGGTGCCCAGCAGAGACTTACAGAGACGGTGAAATCTCGAGGGGCACTGCTGGTGTCCCCGAGTGCAGAGGACTTCTCCAAGGGGTGCTGCACAGTGATCGCGGTTGGTTGGACTTGTGCGGGCAACGTAATGACCACTTGGCTCCCCGACGCTTGGAAGGGCCAGCAGTAGCCTGGGGAAATGTCCAGCTGAAAGCAGAGGGCAATGGCAGCGGTTGGTGAAGGGAACGGCAATGCCATGTCTTCACAAAAGGAGTGCAACAGTCAGGTTTAACCCATCAGTCAACAGGGAATGTTGCTGGGGGAATATGAAAGGCAGTTGGGAAAGTTTGTAGCCTCCCGGTACCTCAGCCAGTGGGGAAAGGAGGACGGTTCACCTGCGGCCAGCGATTAGATAAACAGAGGACTGTGTCTCCCCACGGTTTTGAGCGTCCCCATAGGGACTCCTATGGACTCCCCCTTTCTTCAAATAAAGTTTCATTTTTGGTTTAGTCCTCTGTCTCCTCTTTGAACATTAACCGCTAGCGAATCCCATTTCCGTACAGCGGTGAGGGCCTGACATGGCCTGTGCTGCTACCAGTGCAGCCAGAGCGCTGGCACACAGAGCCTGTGGACGATATTTGTGCTCCTGATCAGTGGTGTGTTGGGAAACAGACAGAAGCGTCCGGCCGTCTTCCCAGCTGGGGAAAGAGGAGTCGCCCAATTCCCCAGGGGAGGAAGAGAGTCTTTGTGAGGCACCTGATACATCACACCTGAGTCAGACCTATGAACAAAGCTCTGTTTGTGCAGCAGCTCCTCATCTTCCCCTACCCCCACCTCGCCATATCTAAAAAAGGACAATCAGGGCTGCGGAGGGTACTGGGGTCACTAAGGAGAATGATAGAATCACTGAGGTTGGAAAAGACCCCTAGGATCAGCAAGTTCAATCTTTAACATACCACTGCCAAGTCTACCGCTAAACCATGCCCCTAAGTGCCACATCTGCACACCTTTTAAGCACCTCCAGGGACAGGCACTCAACCACTTCCCTGGGCAGCCTGTTCTGGTGCTTGATAACCCTTCCAGTGAGGAATTTTTTCCTAATATCCAATCTAGACTGACCGTGGTGCAATTTGAGGCGTTTCCTCTTGTCTTCTTTCTTGCTACTTAAGAGACCAACACCCTCAATGCTACAACCTCCTTTCAGGTAGCTGTAGACAGCGATAAGGTCTCCCCTCAGCCTCCTTTTCTCCAGGCTAAACAGCCCCAGTTCCCTCAGCCACTCCTCATCAGACTTGTGCTCCAGACCCCTCACCAGCTTCATTGCCCTTCTCTGAACTCTCTCCAGCACCTCCATGTCCTTCGTGTAGTGAGGGGCCCAAAACTGAATACAGGATTCGAGGTGGGGCCTCACCAGCAGCAAGTCACTTCTCCAGTCCTGCTGACCACGCTATTCCTGATACAAGCCAGGATGCTCCTGGCGTTTTTGGCTGCCTGGGCACATTGCTGGCTCATGTTCAGCTGGCTGTCAATCAACACCCCCAGGTCCCTTTCCTCCAGGCACTTTCCAGCCACTCTTCCCTGAGCCTGTAGCGCTGCCTGGGGTTGTTGTGACCCAAGTACAGGACCCGGCACTTGGCTTTGTCGAACCTTATAATAATTGGTCTCAGCTCAACTTTGCAGCCAGTCCAGATCCCTCTGTATGGCCTTCCTACCCTCCAGCAGACCAACACTCCCACCCAACTTGGTGTCATCTGCAAACTTACTGAGGGTGCACTCAGTGTCTCATTCAAATCACCCAGATCTGAGAAGTTCCTTCACCTGGCGGTGACCAGGTAAAGTGGTCAGGAAGCAGCAGCTCGGCTCAGCTCAGCTCCATTCATCCCTTTCCTGGGGGAAGCTGCTGGTTTCTAGCAAGCCAAGCTCCCTGTGAGATCTCAAGTATCTGGCACCTGAGCAGTGCCACGGGCTTCAGCAACACCACTGGCCTGAGGGCGGACACCCTGGGGCTGGCCCTCAGCCTTTGCAGGAGGAACAAAACAGGCACCGATGATTTCTGCTCCCGTACCTGCACAAAGGTCTCCAGAGGCCGCAGATCACAAAGGAACCAAAACAGCCTGCAGGGCCATGTAATGCTCCTGTGTGATCTCTGCAGGTCGACGGTGACCCCTGAAGGAAGAAGAGAGCAGCTGACTGTCAGGGGCCCCAGGCTGGTGGCTGGGGGGTATATCTAAGTCTGCCTGCCACCCCCATGCCCTCAAGGCAGATGCAGGCAAGGAAGGGATCCCCGTGGGATCCCCGTGCCCGGTGAGAGCGTCTCCCTCACGGCCGCACGAGGAGAACGTTTGTGGGAGCTGGGAGCCTGCAAGCCCCATGGGAAGAGCAGGGGGCCCAAGCTGAGGCCACCCGATACACAGACAGCAAACGATGACCTGACTGCTGGCTTCTCAGTGCCCAGGAAAGCTCAGCGGAGAGGGAAAGCACAGAAGTGCTGGCAGGGGCATGGACGGGCACCTGTGAGGGGCCAGAGGGCAGGACAGGCACTCTGCCGCAGGCGTGCTCTTGGGCCCTGTGATTCCATCTCATCTGCCCTGCCTTGGAGGGCACCGTCTGCACCTCAGCCTCCTCTGGGGAGGGCTAAGCAGGAGCCCAGTGCAACGCGATCGTTCTGCCCACATCCACACCTGTGCTTTTCAGAGCCCAGGCAGACATCTGGACACTCTCTTCCACAGGCATGGCAGACATGGCCATTCTCAAGTCCTCCATTTCCTGGGAAAGACAGAAATGAACACGGGAGCCAAACACGTCAGTGGGCCATTCAGTGTGACCACGGAGTCCTGGCACAGAGCCTCTGTTGAGCAGAGTCAGGGCTTGGGAAGAGCATTCCTGTCCGCAGCCATAGCGGGGGTAAGGGTCTGGGCACCACGGCCTCGTCTCCACCTCCACGCTGCCCAGCTCAGCCTGGAGATGGGCTCAGACCTGCCAGGGCTGGATGCTCCTGGGAGGCCACTTGTGTCTGACTGCTCTCTGGGCTCAGGCAAGAACCACCAGAGGCCTCAGCAGCAGGACATCAGCAGTCCTCCACTGCCAGTTAAACTTGGCCAGAGGAGGGGACTTTAGGGCAGAGCAGCAACACTTAGTGAAGGCTGGCTGGGTGGGCAGAGAAGGAAAACCCCACAGCATCCCCACAAGACACCCTGTGCGGGGTCCTGCTCATCCGCGCCCTTTTTCACAAAGCACGGCATCACCGTCTTCAGGGAGCTCATCTCAGCGGTCAGGCGGGTCAGATCCTTCTTCAGCTGTTGCACCTCCTGACCTTGTTCCCTCAGCAGAGCGAGCGAGTTCCTGCAAATGCCGGCAGAGCAGATCTTGTCAGGGAGCTGCCCGGCCCCTGCCAGAGCCTCCAGGCTCAGAGGCACAGAGCAGAGATACAGGGGCTCCAGGCCCCTTTCCTTGCCCTGCTTTGCAGGTGGCTCCCCTTCCCCTCCAGCTTATGCAACCGGCAAAGAGCGAGGGAAAGGCCTGAGCCCCCCTGCTACACATGGAGCACAAACAGCATGCGGCCAGGTCCTGGTCCCCCACCAGATGAGCAGCGAGCCAGGAGAGGGCTCTTACCGCAGGGACTTCAGCTCGCCCACAGGCTTCTCCAGCAGCACCTGAAAAGGAGAGTCCCAGAGCTGCTGGGGCTTTCCAGAGCCCAAGGAAGCTCTAGGGAGGCACCGCAGAAGCTGCTGCTGCTGCTTTGGCTTGTGGTCTGGAGCCGCATGATTCGTCACTTTACCCAACCACCGCCAGCAGCGCTCCTCTGCGGGACTTTCTTGTCCCACAGGAACGTTCACCGACCTGTGGCACATCCTTTGCCCACAGCATCCACATTGGCAGCGAGGTCCCGCAGAAGGCACCAGCTGTAATTCACATCACCGAGAGTGTTTTTACTAGCGTTTCTAATGACCTCCCCAGTCTTGCCATCTCCTCCCACACCAGGGGGGCAAGAGGTCTGCTGAGAGGTTTTCTCACTGCTGTAGTGAGCACCAAGAGCTGGCTCCATGGGCTGTGAGACAGACGCCTCTCGGTCCCTCCCCCCGCACAGCTGAGCTCCACGTCCCCAGCAATGCTCAGCTCTGGCCCTGCCTGTCACCGTCTCTGCTTCCTCGATCTGCACAGCAGCGCAGGAGCTGAGCCTGTCCCGACGTGGGCTGGCAACCTGGCACTGGTTTCCGTGAAGGAGCAGGACCTTCTTCAACCTCCCCTTCACGGCAGCGCAGGCTGTTCCCTCCCGCTGCCTCTGCCCATCTGCCTCTCTCACACACCCCCCTATCATGCCAGCCAGGCTGGAAGTCCATACAGCCTCCCCTTGCACGCTTGTGGGCTAAGCAAGTGCTTCCCTCGGGCCGTGGCAGCTTCTGCACAGCCTGTCCACAAAGGAAAGCTGCCCAACAGCAGGGACGTCTCCCTCAAAGGGTCCTGCCAGCTGTGTATCCTGGCACTGGGGGTGTCTGCAGTGGCCCTTGGGCTGACTGGGGTCTGTGTGTGCGGAGCTCCTGGAGCTGCAGAGGCGGCAGGCTGGAAGGTCCCCACAGGCGTTCCAGCGCCTCTCCCTCACGCTGAGGCTTGCAGCCCCTGCATCTGTGCTGCCCCGAGCAGCGGGTGAATATTCACCAGTAGCAGCTACACAGATGAAGCAGAAGAACATCAAGAGCCCGCTCCTGGTCTGGACCATCTCCTTCCTGAAAAAGAGGGAGTCCTGGTGATACTGGTGCTCAGGGACTGGGGCAGACTCTGCCTGGGACATTCTCACTGGCAAGCTGAGAAGCACCAATTCTGGAGGTCAGCTTGCTGACACAAAAGCTGACTGAGCAGCCCCTTTCAAAAGGAGCACAGTTTCTATCTGCCCATTCTTCCCCAAGCCAGAGGCTGGTCGAGGCCACGGCAAAGCCTTTTGCAGAGGCTCAGCCCTCACCCTGAGCGCTCCGCTGCACCCTCCTGGTGCACCTACCTGGCAGCGGAGGTTTCAGACACTGACACGTGTGCCGAGTGGCGCTGCCGAAGGATTTTGCTCTCCTTGCTTTCCAAGCAGCTGCCCAGCCCTGGCAGCACCTGACCTGCTGCCAGCAGGAGCCACGCTCACCTGGTGCAGAGAACCACCAGCCTCCCCCTGACTTAGCAACACCCCCTTCCATGTCCGCACTGGACACGTGCTGTACTCACACGGTAGAGACGCAGGTGCTGAGGTACCGCTGAAGGGACACCAGGGCCAGTGCCAGGCTGCCAGAAACAATCAAGACCAAGCCTGGCAAAGAAACCAGAGAAAAGCCTGAGGACCCTTCCAGAGGACACCTAGTGGGACACAGGTCAGACCCTCGGGGAGGTGGGCACTGGTCCCACGTGCTCCCTGTCCAGGGCAGTGGCAAGGGCAGGGCCAAGGCTTTCCCCTGGGCAGGGGGCAGCTGGGGGCAGCCCTGGGAGCAAAGGACCGAGGGCTGGGCAGGATCCCCTCGCAGGCACGGCACTGATGGCTTATCCAGGGAAGGAGGTGGCACGAGGCTTTGGCCTCCGGGCTCCCACCAGGTGGGTGTAGCCCATGGTGGCCAGAGGATCCCGCAAGGACATGGAAACAGCCCTCAGCTGTGTCACAGATGTGTAGCTGAGGTGGCCCCTGGCCTTCCTCAGAGGAGGATGGCGCTGGCTCTGCAGGGCTGTTGGGCCAAGCCCCAAATGTGGGGTGACAGGCAGCCTCTTCTCCTCAGCCCTCGCTGGCACATGCAGCACCAGGCCCCAGCATAGCCAGGGGAGGAAGGAGGGAATGGGAGATGCTCGGGCATCTTTCCTGAGAAAGCCGTCCAGCCTGTGGTCAGAGGCCAGTGGCCTGTGAGAGCTCACCCTTCCCTTCTGATTCAAGATCCCGGCAAATACCCAGAGCAGGGCTGCCCAGAGCAGGGCAGCCGGCAGTGCCCTCCCCAGTGGGCTCCAGCCAGCACCATCTCCTCCACCTCTGGTGCAGAGGGAGCTCTGCGGTTGCATCCCGCGGGACTATGCAGAACGAAGCAGTGTTGAACTTACTCTCATCTTCTTGAGACCTGGCCCTGCAGTAGGCAGGTTCTTGCTGGCTCATGCCCTGGGCCACTTGAGAATGGGTGAACCTGGGGGAGGAAAGAGGTAGAGCCCTGTTGTGCAGTCTGCATGCCACGCGATCTGAGGCGGGCAGGAACTGCGAGCACAAAGGATCTGGACTGAAGACAGGCCTTGTGAATCACGGAATCACGGAACGGCTGCCGGTGGAAAGGACCTCTGGGGATCAGCTAGTCCAAGCCACCTGCTAAAGCAGGTTCAGCTAGAGCAGACCACACAGGAATGTGTCCAGCAGGGTTTTAAATGTCTCCAGAGAAGCAGACTCCACAACCTCTCTGGACAGTGCTCTGTCACCCTCGAAGTACAGACATTTCTCCTCCTGTTTAGGTGGAAACTCCTGTGCTTCAGTCTGTGCCTCTTGCCCCTCATCCTATTGCTGGGCACCACTGAAAAGAGTCTGGTGCCATCGTCTTGACACCCACCCTTGAGATATTTATAAGCATTGATAAGATCCGCTCTCAGGCTTCTCTTCTCCAGGCTGAACAGACCCAGCTCTCTCACTCTTTCCTCGTAAGAACGAATCTCCCTAATAGTCTTCGTAGCCCACCGCTGGACTCCCTCCAGTAATTCCTTGTCTGTCTTAAACAGGGGCGCCCTGAACTGGACACACGGCTCCAGATACAGCCTCACCAGGGCCGTACAGAGGGGCAGGGTAACCTCCCCCGACCTGCTGGTCACACTTTTCCCAATGCACCACTCGTACCATTGGCCTTCTTGGCCACAAAGGCACATTGCCGACTCGCGGTCGACCTGTTGCCAACCAGAACTCCCAGGTCCCTCTCCACAATGCTGCTTTCCAGCAGGCCAGCCCCTGCCAGGCTCCTGGGACACGGCCCCATCGTTGCGGGAAAGGGAAGCAGCAGAAAGGCGGCACAGCCACCTCCACCCCGTCCTGCTCTGCCCGCCAGGCCCGGCTGCACCACCCTGCCCTTGAGTGGGCAGCCCAGCAGCCCCTGGCATTCAGCGAGGGGGCACAGGCTGCCCTCCTCCAAAGCGCCCTCTTCTTCCTGAGGCCCCTGCAGCACGTGACAGAGGGCCAGAGCCCTCCCCAAAATGCCCTCGGGGCTGCTCTCCCCAGCAGAGACCAGGCGAGGAGAAGGCAGAGCTCTCCCGCAGCTCTGCTGGAGGTTGCCCAGACACACCCGCACAGTGCCAGCAACCCAGAGACAGCTCGTGCAGGGAAGCAGCAGGATGTCCCCGGTCGCCCTGGCCAGGACCCTGAGCCGGCGCCAGCAGCAGCACCGCAGGGCTGGGCCCCGGGCGTCAGAAGGGCTTTCAGCCAGTTTCCCGAGCCCCACAGCTGCTGCTCCGCGTATGGCCCTTGTCAGCTTCCCCTGCATCCCCCACCAGCCCTGCCTAAGTCTCTGCCTGTGCTACCCCCCAGCTGAGGCCCCCAGAACCCTCCCAGTCACATACCTCTCCCCCGTGTCACTGCCAGCTCCCCTCCCTGACGGGGCTCTCAATGCCCCCCGTGAGTTCGGGGGAGCCTTTCTCCTCCTCATGTTGGGGAGAAAGCAACAGCCCCTCCTTCAGCCGCAGGCGTTCTGCCTGCCCAGGGCACAGCCGCTCAGGCAGAAGCTCCAAGCCGCTCCCTGCAGAAGCTCCAAGCCGCTCCCTGCAGAAGCACTCCTGCCACAGGTACACAGCCACCAGGACAGGAGCTGCGCCCAGCCCGACAGGCACGGCACAGAGCGCCAGGGGGCTGCCCAAGGCCTGACCACACCGGTGCCCTCCTGCTATGAGGTCATGGCCGTGACGTCACAGACGGGGCCGCAAGGGAGCTGGAGATGGGGAGAGACCCTGCAGTTCTCCTGGCACTGCCCATCCACAGCAGTTCCCGAGACTGCTCAGGAGACAGACGGGTCGGGGCTCCAGAGAGGCCCCTGACAGAATGTGGGTGAGGAAAAGGGATCGAAAAGCTGCCGGTTCTTACAGGTAGACCTGGGGGGGTAAAAAGAACCAAAGGCTGGACGATAAGACCGAAAAGGACTAGGGGTCCTCTGCACATCTAGCATGTAGGAAACAATTTACCTTACACATCTAACAGGCCCAGACAGGATCTCTCAGCAAAGCGTGTTTTAATAGTGATTTTGCAGGATCGGGTGTTCTACCTAAGAGTAAACCCACATAGTAGGGCAAAAAGCCCCTGCTTATATCCCCGTCAAATCCCGGCCTCAAATTCTCTCCCCTCTTCCCCCTCGGTGGGGTACTTCAGGGCTTACAGACTACCCAATGCCTGCCTCAGTTTACCTGTCTCATTCATCTATTCTAACAACTCACTCCCCTTACGGATTTATTTAAAATATGGGTTCCTGCCTCTCTGGTTACCCTTCCCCCTAACTAAACTTTTTCAATCCAGGAATCAGTTTGCATTCCAGAATTAGTTCGAAGAGACTTGTTTTACATTAAGGATTCATAGTCTGAATGTGTCTCAGTCCCTCCCCCTGGTTGGGGTCAGATGTCAGGTCCCCAGTTCTGTAAAAACAACACTCCTTCGTTAGATGTTCCTTACAATTTTCCTCTTCTCCTTCTTTTTACTTTTGTTGGCTTTGCATTATCTTATGACACAGTCTAGGAGGTGGCTTCAAGCCTGGACACCATGATTTCACATTTTTCTTCAGGAGCTATTAATCCAGTGTTGCTTCTTTCTTCTTGTTCTTTTAGCAGCATCACTTTATCAGAGTACAGCGGTGGCCCTAAAGGAGTTTGCTTTGCTAGAGCTGACTCGATAAGCCATTGAACAAGTTGTCGGACACACGGCACGATGCAGCATCCTACTGCAGTTAGCACTCCTGCTCCTACGATTAAAGAAGTAAAACTAGATACTATAATTTCTTTCCATTTTCCAAACCAAGATTTTAACCATCCTGTGAGTGGACTGTCTATTCCTGAAGTCACAGACAATTCTTCTGTTCAAGTCGTGAGCCCTTGTGAAGCTCTCGTTAGAGTATTGTTCGGGCAAAGGTACAACACCTATCTCCTAACACAACGCATACACCACCTTTCTCTGCTAACATCGTATCTAGGACCATCCCATTTTGCCACGTCATTCTACTAGTAGCATCTAATTGTTCAGCAATTCCCTTAACTGCTTCTCTAGCATAATTTATAAACCATTGTTGGTTATAAGAGATGTAATTTATCCAATCTACATTCTTGTTTATAGTTACCCACCAGAATAAAAAGGATTCAAAAACTGCCGCTACTTGATTTCTTGCTTTGTGTTCATTAGGGACCCCTCCGGGAGCCCCAGCTGAATCAAGATAAACTCTGTCATCACCTTTGTCCGTTGCTCTGATGACCTGTGGTTTCCAAATGCCAGAGTAAAAGGAATTGCCAATTGAACAATTCTCTGTAGATCTCGATGCAGATTCTTCTCTTTGTGCCACTCTCAGATTGAAAATGGAAAATGATTTACAAATATGAGAATGGGTTTTTCTTAGTGTCCAACCAAAATGCAGCATTCAAACAAGACCAGAAGCAGTTGGAGAATTGATTCGAAAAGGAAGATCTCAAATAATAGAAATTGGCGGTCAAGAGCCAGACGATATTAGTATTCCAATAAATGGAGCCGATTTAGAATGGTGGTTGAGAAATTCGGTGCCTATTCAGGATGCATTATTAGGATTTACAGGCAAGGTACATTCACGACAACCAAAAGGAAAGCTATGGCAATTCC